>NC_138209.1:16795737-17368237 GCF_964194415.1 Vipera berus
GCCTGCTACCAGCCCTGCAGATAAGGCAGGGACAACCCCTTTTACAAGAAGGCAAGAGGCTAGAACTAAGCCTGCCAAATTTATTAACATAAAAACATAAACAGAGCAAAGAGAGCAAACACGAACCATGAAACAGGAACTATTCAAATGGTTGCCTTCAGCAAACCAGCCCTCCCACGCATTCCCCTTTTATACAGTTCAGGGCGTGGCTTCTCTTGCCTCCTTCCGAGGTGCCCCATTGCCTTCCTCTGTTTACTCCTGATTGACTGCCTCCTGCATCGGGCCTCCTTGAACAGGGCCAGCTGTGGGTCATCTTCATCCACACTGTCAGGCTCACAGAGCTGGGTCTGCGTCGTGACCAGGTGGGAGGGGCCTGGCTGAGGGCTCTCATCAGCAAGCTCTCCAACCCCCTCAGCAACCTCTCCAACACCCCCCTCCTCCTCCTCTGAATCATCCGACCCAAATGCCGAACCCACAGGCTGACCCTGAATCACAACAATATGGCTACAATTTCTCTTTTTGACCTTCTTCTCAAGAAAGTAACTGCCAGAAAAGATTGCAAACTCTCATCAGAAGTGACTATTACAAAGGACTTACCAAACAATGGGCCCTATCCAACAATATGAAATTTAATGTGAAGAAAAGCAAAGTTATATACCTAGGCAGGAAAAACCAAAGGTGCAAATATAGATCATGAGGCGAAACCTAGCTCAAAAACAGTAACTGTGAGAGCGACCTTGGAGTCCTAGTGGATGATCACATAAATATGAGCCAGCAGTGTGTGGCGGTGGCAAAAAAGCTAGTACAATCCTTGGTTGCATAAACAGAGGCATAGAATCAAAATCAACTGAAGTATTAGTACTGCTTTATAAAGCCTTAGTAAGAACACACCTGGAATACTGCATCCAGTTTTGATCACCATATTACAAAAAATATGTTGAGACTTTGGGAAAAAAATGCAAAGTAGAACAACTAAGGTATGGCCCTGGAGAGAAAAACATATGAAGAATAGTTGCAGGAATTGGGTATGGCTAGTCTGTACCTCTTTGGTAGAGGACAGGAAGGCCTGGAGGAACATTGTCCATAGGGTCGCGATGGGTCGGACACAACTTCGCAACTAACAACAACAACAACAACAGTCTAGAGAAAAGAAGGACTATGGGGAACATGCTAGCAGTATTCCAATATCTGAGGGGCTGGCACAATGAGGAAGGGGTCAGCTTATTTTCCAAAGCACCAGAAGGCAAGAAAAGAAATAATGGATGGAAACTAATCAAGGAGAGGAGCAACCTGGAATTAAGGAGAAAGTTCCTAACAGTGAGGACAATTAACCAGTGGAACAGCTTGCCTTTAGAAGTTGTAGGTGCTCCATCACTAGAGGTTTTTAAGAAGAGTCTGGACAGTCACTTGTCTGAAATGGTACGGGGTCTCCTGCTTGAGCAGGGGGTTGGACTAGAAGACCTCCAATGTCCATTCCAGCTCTATTCTGATTGAATGAATGGCATTGCAGATAAAAAAAACCACTTATCACACATAATACACACAACATTGCTACACTTTCATGACAGCAATTAAAATCGCCAAAGAGATAATTAAGGGTACTAGCACGCATGTGTGGGGGAACCTTTATCTTTACCTTTACCTTTACATAGGTAAACTCACAAAGAACCTCTTATTGTTGTATTTTTAATGTATTTTTAATTGTCATTACAATTGATGAAGACCTGCACTGTAAGTAGAGACCAATTCCATTTGAATTTTTTACATTTAAGTTGACACCCAGGATTGAGACATTTCTTTTGATTTAATGGAAGGTCACCCTCGCCTCTGATTTTTCTGTTCTGTTATTCCTCTGATGATTTCGGAGATTATAATTTATAATGTTTTTCTTATCCTACTAATATCTGGAGGGTATTTCTTAATATAGGACTTAAAACCCAGGTAATTAATTTTTATTGTTATTGTTAACATACATACCTAACATCTGTTTAATTTCACGTTATCATTTTAGTGTCTTAAGGACTACACTTAAAGACTTTATTTTACCTTTCTCTTTAGTTGTGAATTTCCTGGGTATGTTATCATTCTAGATTTTCATAAAACTTTGGTCAATGACAGTAATAAACATGAACTTGAATTTGCCTACCACTGTTTTAATATAATAAGAACCTTCCTGGAGATTCAGGAATGGGCAGTTTCATTAGCAGGTGTTCTCTGAGATATGAGATGACTTTTTAGCATTCTGTAATGTGGCACTGCTCTAAGTTGCAGTTTCAGAGCAAAACACCGTTGGCTCCTCATACCTGGCAACACTCTCGTTAAATGTCCACATTTCCAGATCCTTGGATCCTGCCCAGAAAGAATAAAAGAGTCAGTAACATAGCTGGTCAATAAATGACAGCAGACACTTAGCAAACCTGTAGTAGTTGCTTTGAATTATGTGTGAGGGCTGACCTGGTATTCACATAATCGGTCTCATATTCCTTCTTCAAGGTTATCTCCATGTATTTGAAGCACAGGAAGAAGCAAGAGAAAGAAAATAAGGATTAGCTGCAATTTAGAAAAAAACCGACAATATAGAACTATCTATATCAGGGGTCTGCAACCTTGACAACTTTAAGACTTGTGGACTTCAGTTCCCAGAATTCCTCAGCCAGCATGCTGGCTGAGGAATTATGGGAGCTGAAGTCCACAAGTCTTAAAGTTGTCAAGGTTGCAGACCCCTGATCTATATTATTTATATATTGCAAATCAATCCTGAATCTAACTTGGTATGTTCTGATTAAGTGACACCAGCTTATCTAGACTGGTGTTTAAAAAAACAAAACAAAATAAAGCAAAATAAAACAGCTGAAGATTTTGGCTCACTTTCTCTGACAGCTTCACTGCATCATTGTCAATACCCTTGCAGCCTTTGGTGGCGCATTAAAAAATAAAACAAGTACAGCTTCAGCCACAAACTGGTTCTGTTTCCTTATTCTGTTTGAAAGATTCTTTAAATCCAGTCCCAGGTGATAAACAGAAAACTCCAAAGTTAGAGCAGAGACCTTAAAGCCACCTATCAGGAGCTGACATTTTCCCTTGTTCCCTGAGATAGATTTCCCTTTAATTTATAACAATGCTTTCTACACATTTGCATTTGTATTTATAAATTAGCATCTGAAAAGACCATGCATAACTGCATCTTGTTTTGATCCAGTTGGAGCTAGTGCATTAATTAATTACATTAGTGGCCACCATATTCTGAAAACAGTTGGAAAATTTCAAGCTTTTCCTAGGTTTATTCATTTTTTTGTCCTAGCATTGGAGTTGGATGGTGAAAAATGTTTTGGATCTATAGCGTAAGGTTTTGAAATCTTATTCAAGCTCATAAATAAGATTTCTTGACTGCTTCACCATGCAATTCCTCCTTCTATTTTCCTATATTTACTTGCGGATGGCTGAGCCTTCAGCAATGTCAGGCAACTGCTAGTTTTAAGGGTGAGACTCCCTTTAAAATTATTTATTGCTGCTCTCAAAAGAAGGACAGTAATATACTAGACTTTTTCACCAGCAGCTGTGCATTCTGTACAATGCTGTACAGGCCGTTCTGTACAATCCTAACTTTCATCTTGATTTAAAAATTAACAAGTAATAAGCAGTTTTGTGGGTTTTTTGCATGTATGCATGTATCTATCTATCTATCTATCTATCTATCTATCTATCTATCTATCTATCTACCTATCTATTATCTATCTGTTTGTCTATGTATCATCTGTCTGTCTGTATCTATCATCTATACATCATCTATCTATGTATCTACCATCTATGATCTATCATGTATCATGTATCATCTATCTATCTATCATCCTTCATCTATCTATCATCTATCAATCATCAGTCTTATTGGCTGAAATTAGTAGTTTTCTCATATAACTGTCAGGACTGTACAGCAGAAATGATGCATGCAAAATCTTGTACAGTAGGCGCAAGCCTTGCATATGCTTACATGCACATTAATGTCATTCTTCTTTTAAAAATTGCATTTAATAGTTAAATGCAGAGAGCTGAGATGTGTTTGCTATTGAGTACAGTATATAGTCAGTTTTGGTCCTTCTTTCATCCAGCAGTAGCCCTAACTCCCCAAAACCAGTGGCAAATCAATAAAATAGAATAAAATGCAGAAGGACACAAGCACCGGACATATTAAGCCCAGTGCCAAAACCTCATGCATCCTGTCTCAAAAGCGCTTCTTTCTTCAAAAGGCAGCTGGACTGTTTTTTTCCCTTGAGGAAGAAGAAGAAAACGTTTCGCTTCTCATCCAAGAAGCTTCATTGATTCTGGTGAACGGGAAGCGAAACATTTTCTTCTTCTTGCTCAAGGAAAAAGTAGTCCCGTTGTCTTTTCAAGGAAAAAAAATGCTTTTTGAGACAACTATGAGCTGGATGAGTGAGAATCTCCACCAACAGTTATGCATCCTACTTAATGGCCTGGATACCACATTTTAATCCTCAGTAAGACATTTAATAAAGAACAGTGTTAGTGTCAAAGATAGGTTTGGTTAAGTCAGTAAAAGAATCCTGCTTATGACTTATTAAAGTTCTGGATATTACAGTTATGGGCAACTTAAAAGATCTGATTGGTTGGCTAGAAAACATGGACATCCAAAGTCTGCTTCTTAAACACTGGAACAAATGCAATGTAATGTTTCTGGTGAGAAAGCCTCCCTGCATTTTAAATAATCATTTTTTAATTTGTTTATTGACTTTGCAGAAAAGAGCCAAATGCTCAAAAATGATTGTCTATAACCAAAATAGACAGATTATCACAGCAGCTTTGTTAGGAAATAGGCTGTTTTGTTGAATTAAAGAAAAAAATAAGATGCTCCAGCAAGCAATGTGATTGCATTACACTGAGCAGCTAAGTGCTTGTGATACTTAATTACTTGTTTAGGAGGCTGAACACATTCTAGTGCAGGAAAAGCAGCAGTATTCTTATTGCAAAACACCCAAAATAAAACAAAACAAAATGCTACCACTCACACATAAAAGAAAGATAGCATCCCTGGAGTTTCCATTAAAAAAATGAATTACAAGGTTATGAGAACAATAAACCTATCTGAGTCATGAACCCAGGAAGTTCAAGCAAAGGGGCATGCAGAAATTGAGAGAAATTGGGCCCCTGGTAGTGGGCGTTCTCATTATTTTTTTTTCCTTTAAGAGACTGCCATGTAATTACAAATATCTGCAGCCAAGTGAGACATAGTCTCAGGAATTATACTTCGAATTATACTGCCTTATATTCCTCAGGGACAGACAGTATTCCCAAATGGGAAAAAAATATATACTAGATGAGGAAATCAACAAAAACAAACATTAAAAAGACCAAAGACCAAAAATGCAAGCAATCTGAATTGTTAAGCCCCAGAGTTCCTTCAACGTAGGAACTTTAGCTTTGTGGAACAAAATAAGATAACTAAAAATGGAGCTCACATTGATAATCTGGGGATAATCGTGAAATGCTGACTTTGAAACACAGAAGCTCATTTTACCATAAGTGACTAATTTACCCTGTAGATGGGTAAGTGCAGTGGTGGGATTCAGTCAGTTCACACCAGTTCGGTAGAACTGGTAGCTAATTGTTTGTTGCCCAGGCCCAGAATGGACTTCCAGAAGTGGCATCCACACAGAGAACCGGTTGTTCACATATTTGAATCCCAGCACTGGGTAAGTGTAAAGGTTTCTGTCCAGTTGTGTCCGGCTCTATGGGTCGATGCTCATCTCTGACACTCAAAGACATTTCTGTGGTCATGTGGCCAGCATGTCTATTTGCCTAGGCGCATGGAATGCTGTACCTTCCCATCAAAGTGATGCCTACTTATCTACTCGCATTTGCATGTTTTCAAACCGCTAGGACAGGAGCTCACCCAGTCATGCAGTGCTCGGGTCTCAAACCTAGGCTGTTAGATTTCCAGTCGTCTTTAATCACTGAGCCAGATGGGTACCCTATTTCTAATCATAGCAATAGATTTAACGTTAGCCAATTACAAAAAGAATGCTTCTGAGACCCAATTATTGCAGATAGGTTCACTTTGAAGAAAAGGGTATCATGAAGTGTGTTCAAGTATTGCAATAACCTATTAATCTGCCATTTATAGAGGAATCAACAATGTTTTTATTACCAAGTCCATATACTGGTCAATTTTTTATGTTCCTTGAAATTTATTTGGTGATTCAGAAAATGGGAGGAGGCCTTGCATTTATTCAAAGATTTTCCAAATGTTCTTGGAATTTATTTTATTAATGGAAATACAGGTAGTCCCCGACTAAGACCATTATTGAGCCTGCAATTTTGGTCGTAAGATTTGATGGTTGTTAAGCAGGTCAACCCATGACTGCAGCCCATTTTTATGCCCTTTTTTGCAATGGTTGTTAAGGAACCCCTTGCTCGCTGGGGAGGCAATTTTTTCTAGAAACTGGGAGTCATTGTTGGTTTCCAGCAAAAAAAACATCATATATCGTGGTCACATGACTGTGGGATGCTACAAATAGCCATAAATGTGGGCTGATTGCTGAGCAGCCAAAATGCAGTGACATGGTCACACAGAGGAGGGCGGATTTTGGAACTTTGAATCTGGGTAATTAATCCCTTTTTTGAGGACTGTTCTAACTTCTAATTGCTTAGTGACATTAGCAATTGGTCAAAAATTGAGGACTATCCATGCAGAATATGAACTGCCATTTCTGCAAAGACAGATGCCTTTCAAGTCCTGTAGTTCCTGCTGCCATCATCCCATCAGGCGCACAATGTTCAACTGTACAAAAGAGGTACCGAAAAAGGAAGGGGCCACAAAATCCTGATAATAGCGGCAGGCTGATCTTACTCTGCAGTCGATTTTTTTTTCTCAGAAGTTAACCAACCTCTGGAAATCAAGAGCAAAATCAACTTGCATTCTTATTTGTAGCCAAAGTTTTCTGTGCACTGTAATCATGTGGATGGGGAGGGGGGAAACCCTAGAAAGCTCATCGTGTTTTGTCCAATGTTACCCAATCAAATGATTTTAAGCCAGATTTAAATCTTGAATTTCCTAGTCCAAAAACCCAATTTTGACAATCTCCTGGCATCTTTTGGGAACCCAGTTGGAACAAGATAGTCTAGTATTAATCTTATGTCAGTATTTGAAAAATAGAGAAATGCCTTCTCACAAACAATACAGTTTCAATCTTTGGCATCTACTGATGGTTGTGGGATGAGATACATATATGTGTGTATTTTCTTTCATAAGCAATTAATTTTCCCCACCTAGAGCCAAGGAATTGCTTAATCTCTTTATCTGGACCAGACCTCATTATTACAATTGCAGAAGAGCAGAAAAAATTAATTTCATAGACATTATGAAGACAAGGATGTAAAGTAATCCAAGCCTTATCTGCATATGTCACTCCTTTCATAACTGTACTGCCAAAAGGATTTGTGTATTAGTAAATGAGATAGTGGATCTTTTGTTGGGTTGTCATCACCATCAACTTGCACAAAACTCTTTCTCTGAGTTTTTAAAAATTTGCATGTTGTCATTCACTGAGTAAATATTTTAATACAGAAAAGAAAATAGCTCATCATCCTTGGAGTTTGGCGTTAAGATCCACTCATCCAATAAAGAAATCCCCTGTTCTGTGTATAATTATAGTTATAATCAGGCCTTTTTTTCTCATAGAACTCTCAGAACAGAGTTCCGGCACCTTTTTTGGACGGAATCTTGTAGGATAGGCAAGGTGGGTTGTATGACATGTGTGAGTTCCGGCACCTTTTTCTTTTACAAAAAAAGCACTGGTTATAATTATAAGATATGCTCTACAGATAAGTCACTACTATTTAGATTTCTACAGCTAGCAGTCATTGGCTTTTCAAGATCCCATCAAATTCAGTTCCATCAAAAATGATTAAAACGTAAGAGAGAGATCAAATCTCTCAGAAGCTGCAGTGTGCATCGGCTAAAAAGGCTGGCACCTTCCAGCTTCTGTAGCTCTTTTTTTTGTTATTTGTATTCATATTTGCTACTAACTCTTTTTGATATTTTGGTATTCTACATTTCAGTCCCCTTTTTGTCTTCATTTGTTTGGCTACTTTATTTTTTGATACAGTACGTACACTAAAGTTATGCAGCATTTAGATCAGAAGTAGCCAACGGTGCTTTAGAAATGGTATGCGCATCCCATTGCACAGGTTGGTGGTCCTTGGAAGAAGCAAGAGCCATAGTGGCACAGTGGTTAGAATGCAACATTGCAAGCTGACTCTACTCCCTGCCACAAGTTCGATCCTGTCCAGCTCAAGGTTGACTCAGCCTTCTATCCTTCTGAGGTCGGTAAAATGAGAACCCAGATTGTTGTGGGCAATAGGCTGACTCTGTAAACTGCCTAGGACTGGTATATAAGTCTCAGTGCTATTACTATTGCTGTCCAAAAGATGCTTTTTCAAGCTGGACTTCCTTTGTCTTTCCTTGAAGACACTCCGCTTCTCATCCAAGAAGCTTCTTCAGTTCTGCTTGGTGAGAAGGCACCTTCCTGAAGAAGCTTCTTGGATGAGAAGAAAAACATCTTCAAGGAAAAACAAGAAAAAGTCCAGTTGTCTCTTGAAAAAGCACCTTTAGGACAACCATGACCTGGATGACTGAGAATCTCCATAGGCCTATTGCTATTTCTGAGCTCACATAGGAACTCTGGGGAAAATGCATGTTTTAGTTCAGGAATAATTACAACTGCAATCAAGTCTCTGCCTTTTTACTGCCCTGTCACCAGCTCTTTAATGTCTCTTTAACTCAAACACATTTTTTGAAGAGCTCTAAAGCTCCAGAAAAGGCAGGGGCTGCCTTTAAGGAAGTGTTGTCAGTTACAGCAAGAGTGCCCATGGTCGATCCAAGTGCTTCACACTTCTAATAGACTTTGATCATTCTGAGACTGGGGGAGGAAAAAAGAAAAAAGAAACATCACCGAATTAGCTGAAGGTTTTCAATTTCTGCAAAGCAGTCAAAAGCAAGCAAGCAAGCAATTTCTGAGTGAAGCAACTTCAAGAGAGAGGCAGGAAACAAAATAGATAAATGGAATTATTTTTCCAGTTTCATGTGCTAGATCAGAGAAAGTGCTAGAACCAAAAGTGGAGATGCCATGGCAAACAAGCTCTCCTCTTCGAAGCTGACTACATAACCATGCAACTTTTTTTAACTGCAATTACGTTTCTGAACAATTAGCAGCAGTATGCATGAAATCGACCAGCTAAATGATGACTATGAATCCTTTATGCAAAAACACTCAACTAGAGTGATTGCTTTATAAAAACTCAAGAATTGATGTTCAAAGTGTTTGACTACTGGGCACATTAGGTAACCAGAGACAGACCAATTACTGGACAAAAATAGATCTGCAAAATGTAAAAGAATTGACAAACAAAGTTATTAACTTCAAACAAATCAGAGCATCTCACAGATTCTATTCAAAAGAGCTAACAGAGGAAACCAGTTCACTGTTGAAGTGATTCTTCAGAGTTTGAATCAACTCCTTCACTGCCAAAGTCAGCACTGGTTTAATTGTTTTACTATTTGGGGGATTTTGTAATCCACCCAAAATCTTCTGAAGTGGGCAGCCATAATAAATCTATTAAGTCCCATCCACATGACTGTTGTCAAATGGCATAATTTTAAAAAAGTATATTCTTTAATTGTTCCATTGTGTAGCTTCTTCTTTTGGCAACTGGGTTCTACATTTTTGCAATACAGATGTTTAATAAATAATGAGAACAGATCCGGAGATACAATAGTTGTAGTAGTACATGTTGATATTAACTGCACAAGTGCAGTGTCAACTAGTAACATCCCCAGTGCTCCTGTACTACCCATGAAGTTAACAAACCAAAATTTAAGCAATCAATCTGTTTCTGATCAAACATCTTTTAATGACATCTTAGAAGTCAGGTTTCAGTATAACGACCTCTATAGGAAGGAGGACTTAAGTGCATATTAACATCAGTTATTGGCAAAGTGGAAGCTTTCTCTGTTTCAACAAGCCTTGTGTATTGCTAATGCTTTAAATCAGTGAATACTTGTTCCGGTTGAAACTGCTGAAATGGAGAGCAGTGAAGATTTACTGAACAGCTCAGATAAGCACGTGAGTACAATACCCAAATAAAGACTAAGCCAGGATTTTGCAACCTTGACAACTTTAAGACTTGTGGACTTCAGCTCCCAGATAGCTATGCTGGCTGAGGAATTCTGGAAGCTGAAGTCCATAAGTCTTAAAGTTGTCAAGGTTGCAGACCCCTGGACTAAGCCAATAATCACTGTACTAAGACACAACTATGATACATTAAGCCAACTAGCTATGAGTATGTCCATCTGATTATAGAACAAGATCTGATAAGTGTTAACTCTTCACAGAACACAAAAACAATTTATTTATCTCTGACATTTGATAGCTTTGGTATCAACCTTTGAATGCCATTTAAGATTGCATGTACAGCTGGAAACCCTTAGGAGTAGTCTTGAAGAATCCTGAGATAATTTCCCTGCCAAACCTGCAGCTGCTGATAATCCAGTATAATGTATTCCTCACTAATACAAAACCCTCATTATCTCAGCCACCATTGAATATATGGCTTCTGCTAGACCATATAGCAGGGGTCTTCAAACTTGTCCCTTCCTTTTATGACTTGTGGACTTCAACTCCCAGAATTCCTCAGCCAGGCATGCTGGCTGAGGAATTCTGGGAGTTGAAGTCCATAAGTCATAAAAGGGCCAAGTTTGAAAACTCCTGCCATATAGTGATCCCCCTGCCCCTTCAAAATATGTTAGCCTGGTCAACATTAAAGAGTGCTGCTTTGGTATTCCACCAGTGAAATCTGTGGCTGATCTCTCAGACTAACAATACAGTATGTAGCTCAGTGCAACATATTCACACAGTACATTGCAGAGTTTGCCTTTATTAACAAAGAGAAACCTTCTTTGTTGATTTCATTTCCACATTTGGTGTTCTCCAGTTTCAGGAAACTTAGTCAATAGTAATGATAGCTTTGCTTCTGAAGTTCTAATTGCTTTTAGTCTTCTTAATGGTAGAGCCTGAAGCTACTTACTGTATTATATTTGCACCAGATAAGTGCCACAGTGGTGACTCTGATCCTACTAGACTTTCCAAATGTTGTGATGGTAAGAAATTCAGATGGCAGGCAGTTGCTTGTCAACATGTATTTCCGTTTACAGAAGCAACAACCCCCTATAAAAATATCACTATATATGTCATGGGCTGGAAAAATACAGTATAAAACTTTTAATTTCATTGAATAAGTTAAAGCTTACTATAGGGGGAAACCACATTGCTGGAATGGGACCATACGAAACCATCTGTCTCTTGTCCACTTGATATATACTGCCCAGATCCATTATAGTTCCACCAATCAAGAGACTCCATTGCTGTAACTATTGCTGGATTGTGTTCGGCTCTATTGACTTACAGACTGATAGCCTGGTTACGTTAATAACCAAGCTACATACCATAAGGCTATATATTTATGTGCTACACTGAATATAGAGTTAAGCTTCCAAGAAATATTAAATTCTGAGGAGAGGAGAGTTTTAGAATCAGTTTTCATCTTGGTGGTCTTTTATATTATACAGAATGGATTGTGTTCTGAAATAACTGGACGTTTCTATTTCTATTGGTTTTAGAATGAAGTTACAATAGAAGAAGATATTTGTGATTCAGTGTTGAAATGTGTTTCTGGTTCTCTCTGAGCTTGGTTGTTTGCTTGCAGATGTTTCATTATCCAGCTTCTGGACTCAGCAGAAGCACCGGGATCAGCACCGAGCTCCAGCTGGAGCCTGGCGCTGATCCTGGCACTTCCGCTGAGCCCTGACAGCCCTGCAGTTCCAGCCGTCTCTCACTCAGGCTTGTGCCGTGCTGCCGCCAGTTCAGCTCATTCCCCTCCCCCACTACCACTTTTCTAGGATGGTCATGTACCACCTGCCAGGTGCCAATGTACCACAGGTGGTACCCGTAACACTGGTTGAAAAGCCCTGGTTTAGTGGAATTTTTGCTGTGGTGATGGAAATCTCTTGCTGCATTTGTAAGGTTGTATATTTCTGTTACAGTTGGATCACATTAGGTTTGGATTTTTAAAAAAAGAATATTGTAAAATTAATTGTAAAGGAACAAATAGCATGTGTCTTTATTCTTAGCTGTCATCTTAGTTTCAAATCAGGGTAAAAATTATATCTTTCAATAAAGTTGATGGAATATATTTCTCATCATATTAGGGTAAATATAGAGTTTGAATTAAAATTCATTACGGACTATAGTGAAATCATCTGTAAAATTGGAAAATGTTATTATTAATGGGGCAATAGCACTAGTAGGAGTCACTGGACAGGCCAGAAAGTCAGTGTTTTGGATGATGATATTAACTCTTGACATTTGCTTAATCTGATGGCTTGTTGGATGCTGACCACATGATGTCGTCACATATATTTTGCCAGAATTATATAGTTGAAGATTACATTTATGTTGGAACACTCAGCAAGAGAAAGAGTCAGTTTGGTGTAGTGGTTAAGGTGCTGGTGTAGAAAGTAGGAGACTGTGAGTTCTAGTCCCACCTTGGGCATGAAAGCTGCCTGGTTGACTCTGGGCCAATCAATTCCTCTCAGGCCTACCCACCTCACAGTGGAGGGTGTGGGGAAAAAGAGGAGAGAGATATGCAGGATATGTTCACCACCTTTTTATTTATAAAAATAATAAGACAGAATATAAATAAATAAAATGTATGTTCACCACCATGAATTATTTATAAAAAGTAAAAAAGATGAGATAAAAAGCTAACAAAGTTAAATGTCCCCACATAAGCAAACAGGGGTTTCAACCTAGTTTCAAAAAAAAAATCACTTCACACACAGCATTGTTAACTGTTATAGGCCTCATAGAACCAATATCATATTGATAGAATAGAAGTATTGGAAAGTTCTGCTAAGAAAAATAAAGGGGTACATATAAAGCACTAATTCTTTGAGACCTGACAGTACAAATTGTTATACAAATGGATGCACTCAGAAAGTCCACATCCAAACTATAATTCATCATCATCATTTTAGCCATCGTTCATCCAGTGTAGGATGAAGGAGGCCTCTTCTGCATGTTTCCAACAAATATGGTCTTGAGCTTTCTTTTGTCAATTGGGCCCCATAAACTATAATTAATAAGCAATTAATACAATGTATTAATAGCTGGGTTATCAGTTTACAGGACAATCAAAAGAAATATTCTGATTATATCTTGTTATTAATTTCCATAGCCCAGAGAACTGAACAAGATGTGTATAATCAAATAAACACTTGGTATTCAATAGGAACAATTAATAGTTTGCAGGCTAACCCAGAGATAGTATTCAATTAATAATCTATCAGCTAATATGGTGGCTTTAAACAGTTAATTTAATGACAGAGAATTTAATGACTGAAATACAATAAGTTCACAGAAATGTGGAAGCAGCAGATTTAGCATTAATAATTTATGACACATTGAAGAAAATACCATTTTTGGCTTTTTTTCCTTGGGGATTTAGCAAATTAAAGGAAATCAAAACCAAATTCTCATGTCATGATTTGGAAAGTCATCAGTAAGATACCAGAGAGATAGAAGAAATAGGGAAAATTGGATTTTTTCCTTTTGCTTCCTAGGCTGAAGTGAATGGGAACAAATGAGGACATTTCTTAGTACAAAAATGATGGATGAATACCTCTTCAACGGCTTGATGAGGTTCTATATAATGGTACACTCTATTTTTCTTTTTTAGCTTAAAGAAGAAGATTCAACTTAGCATAGATCTTACTTGGTGAAAACCTTTATGGCATTGCCTTTAGGTTGTAATAAGAGGGTGAGAAATATCAGGAAAATTCATTGCAGTTTGCAACAATTAATATATATAATATTAGAGTGTCTTACCTAACTCTGAGAAAGTGTCTTTGGTGCCTTTGCTAAGCTGGAATCAAACTTCTCTGTTCAGCTGCAGGCTATCTTAGCTCCACTCACTTGAGAGCTTTCTAATAATTACACCCTTATTACAACAAGGACATCACACTAAAAAGCAAGGCAGATGCCTTCTATCAATATTACTTAGCATTCAAATATCACCACCATGCAATAGAGAAATTCAGACTTCAGAATACAATTTCAACTGACAAGATGAAGTAATTATTTCATCTTAGACTAAAATATGATTGATTCATACTTGATCATAATATACAATCAATCACATTGACTGGGAAATTCTAGAGTTGAAGTCCACATATCTTAAACTCGCCAAAGTTGAGGAATACTGTATTAGACTGTTGTACATTTGATTGCCTGATATACTCTTCTAGTATATCAAATAATAATTTCCCCTGGAAACTGCTTTTCCTTGGAAAATACTTGCTTGCAATTTTAGCCCCATGGCTTTGGTTAGAGCAGGGGTGTCAAACTCAATTTCATTGAGGGCTGCAACAGCATTGCGGTTGCCCTCAGGGGGCCGGATAGGTATGGCTTTCAGGCCCCGTCCGACGAGCCACCCAAAGATTGACACCGGAACGGGAGCTGGTTCTTCTAAGCCGTGTTTATTATCCGCATAAACATTCGCTCAAAGACAAATGAAGTCAGCGTTGACTTTACAGCACAGTCAACGCTGTTAAATAACCGGCAAGGCTAACTCCCACCACCACACCCTTAATTACACCACCACGCCCCCACCCTACTTAAACCCCGCCTCCCATGGTTCCCTCCTTTTGGCTCCCGTCCCACCACCAATGCAGCCGGTAAGTTACCCCCCAGCCTAAACCTCCCTCTTTTCCCCCAGAGCTCTGCCTAGACTCTTCTTTCCCCCCACCACCCCAGATCGCCGCGAGCTGCTCGCTCAACCCCTTCCCGGCCCACCGGTTGTCTCCGTCACCCCCTGACCCACCCAGGCACCCATTCTTGCCCTGCGGCTCGGGCGCTGGGCAGCCACCGCCTAGTTCTTCGTACGGCCCCTTCCCGGCCTGTAAGCAGCCTCTGGAACCCGGCTGGCTGGTCCGCGGCCTCCCCAGCTGACAGGCGGCCCGCTGCTGCGCCGTTCTTCTCGCTGACCCATTCCCTGATCCGTCGGAGTAGCGTGGGCGTGGCCAGCCGTTTCCGGAACCCGGCAGCATGGCGAGGAGGCGAGGATGCCTGCGAACGACCCTGCGGCCTGGTAAGTTGCTCCGGGCGGTTACCGGGTCGCTGGGGAGGGCCGTGTGCTGACCCGGCCCTCCAGGAGACGACGGGCGACGGCGGGAGGCTTTGGGGCCTGGTGGGTTGCTCCGGTTACCGGAGTGCTGGGGAGGGCCGAATGCCGTCCTGGCCCTCCGGGAGATGACGGGCGCCGGCGGGAGGCTTCGGGGCCTGACGGGGTGCTCTGCGGGAGCCTGGCAGTCTGGTGAGCCACCCCGCGGCCCGTCCGAATGTCGGGCGTGCTCGGCCCGACATGCCGCCCCCCCTACCAAGGGTCCTCCTGCAGATGCAGAAAACAGGGTTATAGCATCATTCACTGTGCACACACCCCCATGACCCCCACCCCCCGGCCTGCCAGGGTGGGCTCGGTGGAACGCCCGGATCAAACGTGGAGCATGGACATCTTCCCGCGACACCCACGTTGCCTCCTCCACCGGGTACCCCTTCCACCGAGGGAGATATTGTAGGGCGCCCCTCCGCACTCTGGAGTCCAAGACCTCCTGCACCTCATATTGGTCGGCGTGAACCGGTCCGGGACCCCCCTCCCCTGCTGCCGCGGTAGCCGCTGGAGCAGGTTTCAGCAGGCTACTATGGAACACCGGGTGGACCTTACCCAAAAACTTAGGCAACCGCAGCCGCACCGTTACCGGGTTTACCACCTGCACCACCCGGAACGGCCCGAGGTATTTGGGTCCTAGCTTACGGCACGGGACCTGTAACCGTAAATACTTGGTGGACAAGTAAACCAGGTCCCCCACCCGCGGTGTAGCAAAGGGTTTTCGTTTTTTGTCCACCTGTGCTTTGGTCGCCACGGCGGACCGATCCAACGCTTCCTTCGCCGCCCCCCAGGCAGCCGTGATTTGACGCATCCAGTCAAGCGGTGAGCACGGAGACGCCTCTTCCTGAGGGCATTCACTGAAGGGAACGAACTCGTGACCAGTGACCACCCGATATGGAGAGAAGCCAGTACTACTGTGAACTGCGTTATTGTATGCGACTTCAGCAAGCGCTAACAGGTCTACCCAGTCCGTCTGCCGGAAAGAAACATAGCTCCGTAAATAACGTTCAACAGCAGCGTTGGCTCGTTCTGCGGCCCCGTTGGTGCTGGGATGATAGGCGGTACTCAATCCCTGGGACGAGCCGATATGACGCAGGAACTCTCTCCAAAACCGGGCTGTGAATTGCACCCCTCTATCCGAAATCACACGCCGCGGCACTCCATGCAGTCGGTATACTTGCGTGAGGAACAACCAAGCTAAGCGACGGGCTGATGGTAACCCCTTACACGGGACAAAGTGTGCCTGTTTAGAAAACAGGTCAACTATCGTCCAGATAACGGTGTGACCCTTACTCTCTGGGAGGTCCACAACGAAGTCCATGGCGATGTCCTGCCAAGGCCGGGTTGGGTCAGCTACCTGTTGCAACAACCCCAAAGGCTTCCCAACTTGGGGCTTTGTAGTGGCACAAATATGGCAACGCCGTACGTACTGCTCGATGTCACTCTTCATGCGAGGCCACCAGAATTGACGACGTGCCAGATGTAAGGTTTTCACAAACCCGAAATGTCCCGCCTGTTTGGCGTCGTGACACCCATGCAGAACGCGTGGCCGCACGGTTTCGGGTACATACAGTCGTGTTCCATGCCACGCTAAACCGTCCCGCATAGTTAATAGTCCCGGATTACTCCGCAACCAGGCATCCTCCTGCAAGGTCCTTTGGATGGCCTGGTTCAAATTCTCCTCCGATACCTGTCTAGCACTCTCCGAACCAATCCCCTCAGTTGCCAGTGTCGGGATGAGTGCCTGCACCACCTCCTCCCTCTTGCTGTCAAACTGAGGCATGCGTGACAAGGCATCTGCCAGAAAGTTCCGACCCCCCGGCACATACTTCAGCACAAAACGGAAGCGACGGAAGTATAAGGCCCATCGGACATGTTTAGGCGACAAGCGACGAGGGGTTTGTAGGGCTTCCAGGTTTTTATGGTCCGTCCACAGTTCGAACGGACGGGAGGCCCCCTCCAGAAGATGTCGCCAGGTTTCCAAAGCCCAACGGACCGCATAAGCCTCCTTCTCCCACACCGCCCAGGCCCGTTCAGTGGGAGTCAGTTTCTTAGAGGCATAAGCACACGGCTGCAGGACCCCGGCACTGTTCCGCTGAAGGAGGACGGCCCCAAGAGCAACATCGCTCGCATCCGCCTGTACGACATAAGCCAGCTTGGGGTCGGGATGTCTCAAAACGGGCTCTTTAGCAAAGAGGGACTTCAGTTCCTCGAACGCCCGCTGACACGCGGTGGACCACTCCAATTTCAACCCCGGACGCGGGCGTGTCTTCAACTGTCGTGTGCGCAGTAGATCTGTTAACGGCAGGGCGATAGCTGCGAAACGTGGGATGAATTGTCTATAAAAGTTGGCAAAGCCAAGGAAACTTTGCAACTGTCGCCGAGTCTGCGGAGCCTGCCACTGTTGAATGGCTTGTACCTTTTTAGGGTCCATCTCCACCCCCGCCGCCGATATACGATACCCAAGGTAGTCCAGCTGGGCCTTATGGAACTCACACTTGGACAGTTTAACATAGAGCTGCGCTTCCAGCAGTCTTGACAACACCTGCCGCACAAGAAGCACATGCTCCTCCAATGTGTCCGAGTAAATCAGGATGTCGTCCAAGTATACCAAAACACCCCGATACAGGAACTCATGCAGGACCTGATTGATCAATTGCATGAACACAGCGGGAGCTCCCTGTAGGCCAAATGGCATCACTCAGAACTGAAAACTGCCAAGAGGACAATTAAACGCGGTCTTCCATTCGTCCCCGGCTTTGATCCTCACCCGGTAATAGGCTTCCCTGAGGTCCAACTTGGTGAATACCCGGCCTGTCGCCAAATGGGCCAGCATGTCCTTCATCAAAGGAAGGGGATAGAGGTGCTCCACGCACACCGCATTAACCCCCCGGTAGTCCACACACAAGCGCAAGCCCCCATCCTTCTTTTCACGAAAAAGAACTGGCGCCGCCACCCGGGATCGTGCTGGTTGAATAAATCCTCTTTCCAAGTTCTTATCTATGTACCGCCGTAACTCCTGCATCTCTTTTGGAGACATGGCGTACATACGGGGCTTAGGTAGTCTGGCCCCAGGTTCGAACTCAATAGCACAATCCGTCGGCCGATGGGGTGGTAACGAATCGCACTCCCGCTCATCGAAGACGTCCATTAAATCCGAGTAGTCCCGGGGTACATGCACCTTCGAATCATCCGTGACCCCGCAAACCTTCTCCCGCGTCCCTGTGTCCTCCGGCCCCAGGAAGGAATGGTGGAGAGGGGGCTCGGGCCCCAGACCCACCCGAAGATGACGACTACCCCCCTCCCACCAAATCGTGGGGCCCCATTTATCAAGCCACGTAAGGCCCAGAATAAGAGCTTCAGTCATAGAGGGCACCACAACAAAACGCAAAACTTCCCAGTGGGCCCCCAATTCCAGCCGGACAGGTTCGGTGACGTGGGTGATAGGAGCCCCCCCAAGGAGCGACCCATCCACTTGTTGGAAACGCAGAGGGGTTACCAGTCGTTGCAACCGGATACCCACTGCAGCCACTGTTTTCCGGTTGATTAGACACCGGGTGCTCCCCGAATCGACCAAAGCCCTAACCGCCCGCCTTTGCCCAGACACGGGGCTCACCAACACCACGGGGAACACAAAAGGGCACACCGGAGCGCTTACCATCGGATCATCCTCCAGCTCCAGATCCTCAAGGTCTTCCGTCGGCGCGGTCTGGGTAGTTACGGGCCCGGTTGCCAAAGGAGGTGTCGTGTCCCGACGGCTGTCGTCAGCAGCTTGATAAGCAGTTCGGGACCGCTCCGAGGTCTTCCTAGCAGGCAAAGCCCGTGTCGAAGTTGCTGGAGGAACCATCCGGGCTGGCGGGAGCGGGCATTCAGCCGCCCGGTGACCCGGCTGGTCACATCGGAAACACCTAATACCAGGACGTGGTGGTGGTACAGGGTTGGCCTTGGCCACCGGCAGGCCGGGCCGCTCCTCCACCTTCACCCTTTCGGCCGGCCGCCGGGCCCCGGTCATCCCCTCAGACCTTCCTCGAGTATCCTGCAAGCCAATGTCCAATGTTTACAGCACAGTCAACGCTGTTAAATAACCGGCAAGGCTAACTCCCACCACCACACCCTTAATTACACCACCACGCCCCCACCCTACTTAAACCCCGCCTCCCATGGTTCCCTCCTTTTGGCTCCCGTCCCACCACCAATGCAGCCGGTAAGTTACCCCCCAGCCTAAACCTCCCTCTTTTCCCCCAGAGCTCTGCCTAGACTCTTCTTTCCCCCCACCACCCCAGATCGCCGCGAGCTGCTCGCTCAACCCCTTCCCGGCCCACCGGTTGTCTCCGTCACCCCCTGACCCACCCAGGCACCCATTCTTGCCCTGCGGCTCGGGCGCTGGGCAGCCACCGCCTAGTTCTTCGTACGGCCCCTTCCCGGCCTGTAAGCAGCCTCTGGAACCCGGCTGGCTGGTCCGCGGCCTCCCCAGCTGACAGGCGGCCCGCTGCTGCGCCGTTCTTCTCGCTGACCCATTCCCTGATCCGTCGGAGTAGCGTGGGCGTGGCCAGCCGTTTCCGGAACCCGGCAGCATGGCGAGGAGGCGAGGATGCCTGCGAACGACCCTGCGGCCTGGTAAGTTGCTCCGGGCGGTTACCGGGTCGCTGGGGAGGGCCGTGTGCTGACCCGGCCCTCCAGGAGACGACGGGCGACGGCGGGAGGCTTTGGGGCCTGGTGGGTTGCTCCGGTTACCGGAGTGCTGGGGAGGGCCGAATGCCGTCCTGGCCCTCCGGGAGATGACGGGCGCCGGCGGGAGGCTTCGGGGCCTGACGGGGTGCTCTGCGGGAGCCTGGCAGTCTGGTGAGCCACCCCGCGGCCCGTCCGAATGTCGGGCGTGCTCGGCCCGACAATGGCCAGGGTGGGCGTGGGCTACTGGGTGGGCGTGGCTAGAGTGCGTATGGCCTACTGGGTGGGCGTGGCCAGCTCTACATCATTTGCATCAAGGGTGCCTATGGGGGCCTGGGCAGGAGTGGGACAGATCTGAGGGTCTCTGGCAGAAGGAGGGTCTCTGGGCCAGGGCCAAGGCAGTGGGGGCCGTTCCTTCACTGTTTCCAGGATGGCTTCACAGGCCACATGAAACCACTTCGCGGGCTGGATCCGGCCCCCGGGCCTTGTGTTTGACATGTCTGGGTTAGAGTATTAAGACTATGGAAATCTAGAGTAAACTGAAAATACAATGCAAAGAAGAAAGAGCACATCATATAACAAAGACTGGGGCCTGCAGCATTTTGGAATAAGTATTTGAATAGCTTACCAGTGACACAGTATGAAACAAAAGAACCAATGCAAGAGATTAAACCTTTTATCAGTGACTATTTTTAAGTGTCTCGATTGATATAATCAACTACCAATGCTTCATGTAGTGGTTAAAGTGCAGTTTGGCAGGCAAACTGCCCACAGCCTGGAGTTCGATCCTGATGATTGACTCAGCCTTCCATCCTTCCGAGATCGGTAAAATGAGAACCCAGATTGTTTGGGACAATATGAAAATAATGCTTCTACATTATAAGCTGCCCAGATAGTGCTGTAAACTGCTATGCAGTAGTGTGTAAGCCTAAATGCTATTGCTATCTTTACTATTACCTTGTCCACACAACAGATACTGAAATATCATCAAAATCTTTCCAAGTAACTGATTTTAGTAAAGCTATAAATTGTATTTTATTTATTTCCTGATCATCTTGTAGGTTTTTTCAAGCTAGAAAAACATATTCTCTGAAATGTCTTAAGTCCATTTTTGTAGACTGCTCAGCAGTTCAAATAGAAAGGGAATGATACCCTAGCTGAACTGTTTTTTAATTTTTATTTTCTGAATCATTCTCTACAACCTTTGTTCTTCTATTACTTCTTGCCTTTTGGCATGATAGATGTTCACAGGCTCAACAACCAAATGCAAACTTGCTTCTGATACAACTCAGATTTTGTTTTCCTACTGCCTTAGGAGAATTGCTGTTAAAGTAACAGATTACAGTCCTGGTGCATATTATTATAAGTATAGATTTTTAATGCAAGAGACTGCCATGAATTTCTTGGACATTTATAGAGAGTCTGGAGTCTCAGTTTGTGAAAATATTGCATTGATGTTCCATTTCAATTTCTAAATGCCATCTCTGAAATAGCTCTATTAATGATAATGGAATAACTGCAAAATCATGGTTGAGATACTACATAGGTTTGAACTGCAGTGTCTTACCAGCCACATATTTACTGAAGTGATTTTGTTCAAAGGAAGCATTTGCATATATATATATATATATATATATATATATATATATATATATATATATATATATATATATATATATATATATATATATATATATATATATATATATATATATATATATATATATATATATATATATATATATATATATATTACTAACAAAGAATTAAAGGAGACTGAGATGCATTTCTGACTCTTTAGTCTTCATCAGTCAGCCATACCCTTCTGAGATTCGAACCTGGGCTGATTGCACAATAGTTAACATTTGACACATATCTCCCCTTGCAGAAAGCTAACAGAGCGAGAGAGATCCTGTGGCTCAAGAGGTAAAATACACTGCCTAATGTGCAATCAGCCCAGGTTCGAATCTCAGAAGGGTATGGCTGACTGATGAAGACTAAAGAGTCAGAAATGCATCTCAGTCTCCTTTAATTCTTTGTTAGTAATTTACACAAATATATGAACTGTCCGGTGTGACTACAGCCTGTTAGATGGCCTTCATGATAGGCTGAAAACAGGAAATAAAGATTTGCCCCATGTTTGGGGCCTAGCAAGGTAATCTAAATAGTTAACAAGTAATGGAAACTACAATCCTTGAACCTCTGCAGAAATTTTGTCACACACAGGTGGTCCTCAACTTATGACCATTCACTTAAGGATGGTTTGAATTAATAACAGCCTCAGAAAGGATGCTTTATGGCCTATAAAGCACTTCCAGCCATTGCAGAATATCACACACACACACAAACACTGCAGACATGATCACAATCTGGATGATTGGCAACCTGTTTGTACTTCCAACCAGTTGCCAAGCACCTTGCAATTATGTAATCACCATTTGCAATCAACTCTGACCCTTCCCCAGAAAGTTAATAGGCCAGAAAAGATGCTTGCAAACTTCTGTAGCCTGCCAAGAGGACTCCCTCTCCTCTCTTGGATCTAGCTGAAAGAGCTGTCTGCCAAAGGATTTCAGCTCCAGGCCTGCTGGGATTTTGGTAATTCAAGCAGGCATGAAACAGAAATCCTTCAGCAGACAGTTCTTTTAGCCAGTCTCTGAAATAAGAGGGAGATGAAATTAAAATAGCATTTTCAGTCTCTGAGTGGAGAGGTAGTGCAATAAGGTAAGGAGTGTGAGGTGCCCCAGGTGGGTGAGGGAGGCCCAGCACAAGCTGTGCAAAAGTATATCTCTACTCAGGTAGTGAAAAATATGCTTGGATTTCAGCAGGGAAGATTTTCAGCTCCTAAAGAGAAACGTATACATGGGCTTTCTATGGGCACTGGGCCTCCCAGGTTCTCTTCTATCCCCCAGGTACTCTGTATTATTAACCTGGGGCTCCATCCACGTAACTACCCATGAGATTGCTTAAGAATCAGGATTGCAATCATTGACTGAAGCAGTCACATGATCCCTTGCTTAACTACTATTGCACACAAAAGTATTCTGGTGTCCATTGCAGTCTGGTGTCCATTGTGGTAAATCAAAGATTACCTGAATAGCTTTTATATTTCCAATGAGAGGTAATATCAGCTCAATTTACACTGTAGTTGTGTTATTTCTTGTAGTCCTATTACATCTAGCTGTGTTTTTTTTACATCAGTATTTACATAAAGCTTTGCCACTTGAAAATGGGTGGACTTCAGCTCCCAGAATTCAACTCTGGATATATTAAGATGTGTTAACTTCAATTATCAGAATTCCCCAGCTAGCCTTCTGGGCCTTGAAGTCCACCCATCATCAAATGACCACAGTACATGGCTGGCTGGTGAATTCTGGGAGCTGAAGTCCACACATTTTCTAGTGTTGAGAAACATTGCCTATTATTATGTTGTTTTCCTGGAATGGATTCTTTAAAGAAAGGATTCTTTAAAATGAGGCCCTGAAGCTTGTGTCTCCCAGCACATTATTTAAATTATGCACATCGTTGTGATTGTAAACAAAAACTTATTAAACCAGTTTAACCTCCACTTATCCACTCAGTGGCCTGCTGATATGTTACTTTTCTAAAAAAAAATTGTGCAGCTAGGCAGAGCCTAAAAATTTACTCTAAGGCTGAAATTATTGGGTCTGGATTCTCATAATTAAATGGTTCCCTCCAGCACCAGTTGTTAAACCTAAGTATCACATTGAGTGCAAGAATTATGCTGATAACTCAAAGATGTCACCCTACAGTTTCCTTTTTTTCATCTTCCATTATGGCTTTCGTCTCTGTGGGAACTAGTGCTGAATCCCTTGCAGCAGCCCCATATATTTCTGAGCATTGATTATAATGACCATTATCCATTCCTTTGAACTGCAGCTTCCATATAATGAAATATCATGCCTGACATTTCTGTAATAAGTGCTTGACTTTTGCAGCTTTGGCACCTAATAAGCACAGAACAGAGTTATAGAAATATTAAAGTCTACTAGTCAGCATAACACTTGAGAGCCAGTGAGATACTAATTGCATTTTGTTCTTTAATGGTTCAGGAAAATTATTGTGTACTGTTTTAAAATTAAGGCAAGGATCATAGATCTCTCCCTTAATATTTTTTTCTCTTAGTCTGGAAATGATGCAGTCAGAGAGAGCCCATGTTGTGAAGGGAAACACTGTCCTCCTTTTAGTAAAGCAGAGCAGCAGAATATAAGTATCTACAGGTGAGATGAAGCAACTTGCCGTGGTCAACTTACCACAGCCATCTCATCATGGCCATCTCGCTGCGGCCAACTAGCCATGAGATAACTCGATGCTGGACATTTCAACAAATACAAAGGTTAAATTAATTTTGATGGAACCATGGCCAATAATAAAGAAAATCAATCCAGAAATACAAGAGCTGCAATAATGTTGACAAAACCATGGTCACCAGTAATAAAAGTAACTGAATGAAACCATTAATGAAGCATTGAATTGATCCGTGCAAGTTGTCCTGTGAGGAGTTGGCCCTGGCGAGTTGTTCTAGACCCCAATGAAGGGAGTTGGAGAAGGATGTTAGGGGAAATGATAAAAGGATAAAAAGAATCCTGGATTATTAATAACTTTTTCACCTTTCTATTCCGCTTGGCTGGGACCTAGTTCATTGTCCAGGAAAAGAAGAGAGCATCAAGCTGGAAAGCCTCTCTCATACAGAGGGAAGGAAGGGGCCAGATTAGGCATGGAAAGTGTTATTTACATGTCCTCAGCTCGGGCAAGAAGCCTTACTGAGACTTTTGATGCAAGAGCAGGAGAACAATCCTCAAACTTTTGCTGCCAGATCCATTCATTTCCTTGGTTATATATTTGGAGAATTGCAGTAGAGGAGCATTTGAATCCTTGTTTTGGACTGCTGAGGCTCCACCAGTCTGATTTTGCTTTCAGTCCCTGAAGGCTCAAGGGACTGAAGAGAATAAATTTCAGCAAGTTCTTTCAGGTGTTTGCTTTCTGTTACACACTAGACAGCTTACCATCTTTCTTGTCCATAAGGATCTCTGTCACAATCACAAATCTTGCTTGCTTGCTTGTTCTAGAGAGCCAGTGATAGAGCAGGTATGAAGTGCTTCTTTAAATGTTCTAGTCAAAACCAAGTTAACAAATGTGCTAAGATTTGGTTTGATTTATAAGCATGTTTAAAGAAAACTATTTGCTGAAGTGGAAATATTAGTAATGATAGTCACAGTCACCTCTCTAGTATGGTAATCCTGTGTCATTCTTCAAAAGATGTAGGAGGAGACAGTTCATAGTAGATGCCTAAACCATTATGGAAGTTTGTGTGAGCAATTAATTTTCCCAAGGGGCCACATGAGAAATTGAAACTGTTGTGGAGGACCAAACCAATGTAAATTGATGTTCTCAAACTCAGTCACCTCAACTCCAGGTGAGGGGCAAGTGCTGCACAAATGAAAAAAAGTGCTTTGTCTCCTTGCCTTTCCACAATTGCCGACCAACTAAATGAGCACATAGTGGCTGGGCCGGATCTGTCTCGGCTTCTTCTCCTGCCCCCTATAGCATGCTGTTTTACATTTGATTTCTAGTTTACAATCGATTTCATGCGGACCAAACTAGGGCAGCCTAAGGGCTGTAAAATGCCCAAGTCTGGTATGAAGGATGGAAAATAGAAGCCCTCTACATGCAGACTTTCAACTTTAACAAACAACGTAGCACAAGAGGAAAGGGGCAATAGATAGATAGATAGATAGATAGATAGATAGATAGATAGATAGATAGATAGATAGATAGATAGATAGATAGATAGATAGATAGAATATCTTTATTGTTGTTCTGTATCTCATAACAAAATTAAGTGCTGTCCACAGTGCACACTACACACAAGTAAAAACCACAAGTAAAAACTGTTGTGACTCAGGGCCAGCCTGTGGGTCCGGCAGCCGGCTCAGATGTCTCGGATGACTCAGATGAGGGGGAGGAGGAGGGTGTGGAAGACGAACTGGCTGATGATGGCTTGGAGGCTTCGCAGAGCCCCCAGCCGGGGCCCTCTTCTCAGCTGCGTGAGCCCGATAGTGCGGAGGATGATGACCCACAGCTGGCCCTGTTCAAGGACGCCCGACGCAGGAGGCAGTCGAGCAGGAACAAACAGAGAAAGGCTGTGGGACTCCTCGGGAGGAGGCACAGGGAGGCCACGCCCTGAACTCTAAATAAAAGGAGTGTTTGGGGAAGGGCTGGTTGCTGAAAGCAACCCTTCCGTTTGAGGATTCAAGTTCCAGTGTTTTGTTTCTTGTTCTGTTGTTTGAGTAATAAATCTTGGCAGACGCTTTCCAGCCTCAGACGCTCTCCAGTCTCTACTGTTTGAACAGGGGTTTGCCTTATTGCAAGGCCGGTAGCAGGCTGGTTCAGAACAAAAACATACATTATATACATATATCCTACACATTCTATTTACCATTGCGCTGCCCCCAATACTGCACTTCAATTTAATTTAATTTAATTATGGGACTTGTATGCCGCCCTATCTCCCGAAGGACTCAGGGTGGCTAACAACAATAAAACAACAATAAAAACAATGAATACAAATATTAAAAGAGATTAAATTTTACAAAGCCCCACTAAAAACCAATAAAAATTAAAACAAAATTAAAAACCCCGTCGTCAATCCAGGTCGGCCAGTTGGAAAAGGTATGTCTTTAGGTCGCGACAAAAGGACCGGAGATCTGGGGCCGTCCTAAGTTCTTGGGGGAGCTGATTCCAAAGGGCAGGTGCCCCAACAGAGAAGGCCCTCCCCCTGGGGGTCGCCAGCCGACATTGTCTGGCCAACGGCACCCTGAGGAGACCCTCCCTGTGTGAGCGCACAGGGCAATGGGAAGTCGTTCCTGGCAGCAGACGGTCCTGTAAATATCCCGGGCCTAAGCCATGTAGGACTTTATAGGTAAGAACCAGCACCTTGAACCTCACCTGGAGGGCAACCGGCAACCAATGCAGCCCACGCAGGAGGAGTGTAATATGGGAGTATCGGGATGCTCCCACCACAACCCGCGCAGCTGCATTCTGCACCAGCTGAAGCCTCCGGGTGGTCTTCAAGGGCAGCCCCATGTAGAGAGCGTTGCAGTAATCTATACGGGAGGTAACGAGTGCATGAGTGACCGTACATAAGGCATCTCGGTCCAAATAGAGGTGCAACTGTTGCACTATACAGTAGTATTTAATATGGTTACTGCTCTAGGATAAAAACTATTTTTCAGCCTATTTGTCTTTGTTTTTATTATCCTGTACCATCTGCCAGATGATAATAGTTCAAAAAAAGAATGTCCGGGATGAGATGAGTCTTTAAGAATGTTTTGAGCTTTCCTAAGACAGCAGAACCTGTACAGTTCATCTGGGGGGGCAGCCAATAATCCTCTGGGCGATGGTAATGACCTTCTGGTCCTCGACTTACAACAGTTCATTTAGTGACTATTCAAAATTAGCCCTGAAAAAAATTACTTATGACCATAGTTTCATACTTACGACCATTGCAGCATCCCCATAGTCATGTGATAAATTCAGATTCTTGGCAACTTGTCATATTTATGATGGTTGCAGCGTCCCAGGCTCATACTTTTACGACTTTCTGGCAAGCAAAGTCAGTGGGGAAGCCTTATTCATTTAACAACCATGTTACTAAATTAACAACTGCAATGATTCACTTAACTGTGGCAAGGAAGGTTGTAAAATGGGATAAAACTCACTTAACAAATGTCTCAGCAACAGAAATTTTGGGCTCAGTTGTGGTCATAAGCTGAGGATACCTGTAAAAGAGGTAGAAGAAGCAAATCAGTTTGGGAAAGATTGAGCAAAAGAATCCTGCAAGCTGATATTGGATGAACTAAACAAGCACAGCATTAAACATATTATTCTATTAAGGTCACATCATTATCTGAAAGAAATCATGACCTTTTCTGCACAAAACTAATTCTGGCAGAGCATAGACATCATTCTCAAAATTACCAATAATTTTCCTGATTGTGGCAACACTGCCAATGCTCATTTATGATGCAACATAATGTATTAATGTATTTGATGTGTTGTTTGCTACAAAAACTATAAATACAACTTTTATGATTTCCTGAGATTATAGAATTCAGGGACAGCAAATGGACATTCCTACCTCCATTCATCTTCTCCTTTGGGCAGGCAGGCAGGCAGGCAGGCAGTTGTGTTGGGAGTTTCCCGATACTCCCATGTTACACCTCTGCTCCGCGAGCTGCATTGGCTTCCAGTTGTCTTCCGGGTGAGATTCAAGGTGCTGGTAATGACCTACAAAGCCCTACATGGCATGGGTCCGGAATACCTTACGCTCCCACAGAGAGGGCCTCCTCAGGGTGCCACCGGTCAAAGAATGTCGACTGGTGGCCCCCAGGGGGAGGGCGTTCTCTGTGGGCGCGCCGGATTTATGGAACCATCTTCCGGTTGAGCTCCGGATGGCGCCCGACCTCCGCTCCTTCCGGCGCGATCTAAAGACTTATCTCTTCGAACAAGCTGGCCTGGCCTGATGGGATGGGGTTGGGTTTTACTACTTTTTAATGTGTTTTAACCTATTGTAAGAGTTGTGGGCACTATGTTTAATCTCTTTTAATTTTTGTATCCTGTCTTTTAACATGTACTGCCCTGTTCACCGCCCTGAATCCTCCGGGAGAAGGGCAGTATACAAGTAAAATAAATAAATAAATAAATAAATAAATAAATATGGGAACGTAACTTCAGCACGTCCTTCCTGAATTAAATCTGCAGAGCATCTTTCCATTCTGTCTTTTAGAAATGTGGTACTCAGCAGAATAGAAAAACAACTTTGAGACACTATACTAGCACTATATTTAAGAATTCCCCATAGTGCTTCTTCCAATACTAAACATAATGAACATCTCATTTCATATTAATGTGTAGATCTTTCATTATAATTTAATGTATTGTGCCTTCTTTTTTTCATAAAAATGAAAGCAGAAGACTTAATTTATAAATTTATAATTTATAAATGAATGAATGAATGAATGAATGAATGAATGAATGAATGAATGAATGAATGAATGATTTCTCATTTCATTTTGTTTATCCTATTTCTTAACTGGACAGTGAGAGGGGATTTGCAGAAAGACAGGTTGCAGCCAAGAGATCCAGCAGAAACCCTGTTCCCAAGGTCCTCCCAGTATGATGGACTACAACTCCCATTATCCTCGGATATTTGCTTTTCTTAAGAAAAGACCATCCAAACGTATATCCAAATTCTCAACTCCAAAATTTAGCTTGCAGGAAATTATTCGTATGTAATCATAAATATTCATAGATCGGAATATAAATGGAAACTGTGATGCTCTGGCTGGCAATGCCAATAGTGAAGGCATTTAGCAAGATGGATGCAAAGCCAACTGAACTTGTTTCCACGTTAGGCCAAGTTAAATGGTGCTGTCCGTCTTTATGACTATTCCTTTGTGATGTATAATTCTTGGTGTCAAAGACTGAAGGTTAAAAAAAAACATCCTAAAAGATAATAGCACACCAAAGCTAGAAAGAAATTTGGGCAGAAATCATTCATCCCTGGATATAGTATATATCTATATATAGGTACAGATAATGTTGTCACCAATACTAATTCTTTGGCAACTTTATTTGTCCTGTCCTGATGTCTCAATGTCATTCTGAAACTGAATAGCTGGTGAAAAACATCTTGATCTCTCCTTTGGAATGAGGTAGTCCAGTTTAGAGATAGTTGAATGATAGCTATTAGAAGAAATAACTCTAAGAAAGTTTATATAGGGTATACTGCAAACTCCTATATACAAATGTGTACAACATGGAGTTTGTGAAGGTTCAACTATAGTTTTCAACGTGAGCAGAATAGCTATGTGTGTGTGTGAAAGTAATAGTATTAATGATATTTAAATTATTTAAATTAAATATTTTTGTCCTATCTATTTCTTCATCCTGGACTCATCTATTTTTAGAGCATAAGCTCAAACTCCAATTATGAACCCCCAATATGTAAAAGTTTGCTATGTAAAAGATTGCATGGGACAATATAAAGAAATAAGTCATAACTATTGCCATCACTAAAAAGTGAGAAATTGAAATTTGTCAATAGAACCTATCTATGGATAGCTCTAAAGAGGTTTTGGGATGAAAGAAGCTTTATATTACAGATTATCTGTGACCGTTTTTACCTCCTCTACTATCCATGGAGATTTATTTCCAATATCTATTAGCATTGGCTTCTCCAGAGAAGATTTTTCAGGTATTTTTCTAAGAAGGCCACTCAGATTAAATTAAAGGCAAAGTTGCCAATGGTATCAAACTGAGAATCTACAGGTAGTCCACAACTTACAATCACAATCGAGCCCAAAATTTATGTTGCTAAGTGAAACATTTGTTAAGTGAGTTTTGCTCTGTTTTACGACCTTTCTTGCCACAGTTGTTAAGTGAATCATTACAGTTGTTAAGTTTGTAACATGGTTGTTAAGTGAATCTGGCTTCCCCCTATGATTATGCTTGTCAGAAGGTCACAAAAGGTGATCACATGATGTCAGGACGTCGCAACTGTCATAAATATGAACCAGTTGCTAAGCATCCGAATTTTGATCACATGACCATAGGGATGCTGCAACGGTTGTGTGAAAAATGGTCGTAAGTCACTTTTTCCAGTGCCATTGTAACTTTTCAGTCACTAAATTAACTTTTGTAAGTCGAGGACTACCTGTACTTGAGGCTTCAGTCCCATTGAATTCAGTTTAATATATATTCAATTAATGTATCTGCTAACAGCATGTTCATGTGTATTAATTACAGGTAGTCCTCGACTTACAACAGTTCACTTAGTGACCGTTCAAAGTTACAACGGCACTGAAAAATGTGACTTATGACTGTTTTTCATAGTTATGACCTTTGCAGCATCCCCATGATCATGTGATCAAACTCATAGCATCCATTTGTTCACATCAGTTCCCTGTATTTCTTTGTCATTATCTAGTGGTACAGTGGTTAGACTGCAGTATTGCAAGCAAACGCAGCCTAGAGTTCGATCCTGACAGGGCTCAAGGTTGACTCAGCCTTCCATCCTTCCAATGAGGAGCCAAATTGTAGGTGAGAATATGCATATAATGTTCTACATTGTAAACCACCCAGAGAGTGCTGTAAGGCGCTATGAGGCAGTATATAAGCCTAAATGCTACTGCTATTGCTATTGGTTCTCCTTGGGCCTTTCCACACTGTACTATAGGATGCCATAGCATGTCACCTCAGCATATATCAGCAGGAAATGAAGCAAGTGAAGGAAACCTTTCTTCCGCCACTTTGACTACAGTGATAGTTGTGTGTTTTACCTACAACAGGCTTACCACAGACCCTGAGTGGTGGATTCCCTCCCTTCTTTACCCTAACTGGACCAGTAAAAAGAGAATAATGAAAATACCACACTTTCAGCATTATCTTGTCTTTGGGAAAATTGCAGAACTCTCATCAATTTCCACTGGTTAAACAAGGGAACTCCGATTTTCACTGCACGATCAATGAAAAATGTCTTGGGAAGGGCAGTGTCCAGTGTCCAGAGGAGACGAGCTGTTTCTGCCAATATACAGTAAACACTTGGACTGGCCAGCAATTGAACTGTACCATATCACTTGAGCTTGCAGAAGTCCTGAGATGCTACATGGTAGATTAAAAAATGCACTCTCTCAAAGTGCAGAGAGCCACATTGTATGTTCCTGCCCTTGAGAAGTTGCCAAGTGGCCTGGCTTTGAGGTGGGTCAAGCTAGTCCTGCAGATGATAATCAGCCATTCAAAATTCCATTTCATAAATATTGTGCTTCCATGGTGAAAGGATTTTCTGGTGACATCACCATTGCCCGGGGGACACCCAGTTGGGGGCTCCTTTTGTGTCCCCGTGAAGTTGCCCACCAAAGTGGTATCCATTAATCTACTCATGGTCTCCCGCTTTCAAACTGCTGGGTCAGCAGGAGCTGGAGTGTGCAACGGGAACTCACCCCATCCGGCAGCAGCAATGGGTCTCAAACATGAGCCTGATGATCAGCAGCCCAGCGTTCTAACCTCATGAGCCACTGCACTCCTCCAGAAATAAATTCATCCTTACCCTTCCCTGTCCAAGCCCAGCCTAGTTTGTCCTAGGTACTGCCTAATAAATACAAATGCAACCCTAGTAGCCCAGCTAAGATGGGAAAGGAGGAATACTGCTTACGATAAAAAATCAAAAAAGAAAACCAGTAAACATCATAATGTACTTCAAATGTTTTTTTAAAAAATAGAAGCTAATTAAGGATAAGTAGACTCAGTGAATCAGGGAAGACAAAGTAACAAGTAGTACGACTGAAAATATGAACATATGATGTAAAAGAAAGTGGAGAGAAGGGCAGAATTTGGATAAAGTAACTGCAGGTAAATCAAGCAAGAATGGGAATGGAAATGATAAAATAAATCAGATTACAGATAGTCCCCAATTTATAACCATTCAATGTTCAAAGTTACAACAGCACTGAAAAATAAACTTATTGATTGGTCCTCAAACTTATAACCATCACAGCATCCCAATGATCAAACTACAGATGCTTGGCTTCCAGGAATTATTTATGGTGGTTGCAGCATCCCAGGGTCATGTTATTGTCATTTGTGACTTTCCCAGCTGGCTTCCAATAAGCAAAGTAAATGGGGAAAGCCAGACTTGCTTAAGACTGCATGATTCACTTAATAACTGATGTGACTTGCTTAACAGCTGAGGCCAAAACGGTCATAAAATTGGGTGTGAGTCACTTAAAATCTGGTTTTCCCAGTTGCAATGTATGGCAGTGAAAGCTGGACCATAAGAAAGGCTGAGCGCCAAAGAATTGAGGCCTTTGAACTATGGTGCTGGAGAAGACTCTTGCAAGTCCCTTGGACTGCAAGGCGATCAAACCGGTCAGTCCTAGAGGAGATCAACCCTGACTGCTCTTTAGAAGGCCAGATCCTGAAGCTAAAACTCAAATACTTTGGTCACCTAATGAGAAGGAAGGACTCACTGGAGAAGAGCCTAATGCTGGGAAAGATTGAGGGCAAGAGAAGAAGGGGACGACAGAGAATGAGGTGGCTGGATGGAGTCACTGAAGCAGTAGGCATGAGCTTAAATGGACTCCAGAAGATGGTAGAGGACAGGAAGGCCTGGAGGAACGTTGTCCATGGGGTTGCGATGGGTCGGACACGACTTCGCAGCTAACAACACTTAAAACCTGCAATGCTTACCATTATAAACTCTGATCCTAATTGTGGGTCGTAAATGAAGGACTACCTGCTTTTCCAAGCATGTATGCATCAGACACTCTCTCTCTCTCTCTCTCTCTCTCTCTCTCTCTCTCTCTCTCTCTCTCTCTCTCTCTCTCTCTCTCTCTCTCTCTCTCTCTGTCTCTCTCTCTCTCTAACAGCCACCCGCTTACCCACAATCCAGAAAACCTTGTTCTATGTCAGATTCAGTGTTTCTGCTAAAATTTGCAGAGCAGAACCGAGCCATTTTCTTTAGGAAGGGAATTGACTGACTGACTCCCCATTGGGCTCAATTCCAATCTTTTCACAGCAGCTCTTGTCTTCACTGTTGCAGTGACTAATTAAGCTTTCCTAATGAGGAAAAAAAAAGTCCTTTCCACGTGGCATCACATTATTTCGTTGTCATTTTACAAGACCTTGAGCGTTAACCTGGCTTCTCATCATTGGCTCTCCATGAAGAAAAGCAAGCAAGCAGCTGAAAAATAACACTTCTTGGTTAACATGGCCTGGTACAAAGAAGCTGGCATTTAGTCTTGCATGCCATTTCCAGTCATCTCTGAAAAGAACTTGTGGCCCCTCTCTGAATGTGTCATTAAGCCTCTTTGAGTATCAGCAAGGAATGAACTGAATTCCTAGAAAAGGTAAGGCTAGCAGGGACTCATATAGCTGCCTAATTTTTTTTTTAAACTCTTTGCATTCCTAGTAACGCCACCATTTGTTTGAGTATCTTCAAGCCTTAAAGAGTGCCTTGGTAAGGCCACACTTGGAAAACTGCATCCAGTTTTGGTTACCACGATGTAAAAAAAAAAGATGTTGAGACAGTAGAAAGAGTGCAGAGAAGAGCAACAAAGATGATTAGGGGATTGGAGGCTAAAACATATAAAGAATAGATGCTGGAATTGGGTATTGGGTCTAGTTTAATGAAAAGGACGACTAGGGGTGACATGAAAGCAGTGTTCCAATATCTCAGGGGCTGCCACAAAGAAGAGGGAGTCAAACTATTCTCCAAAGCACCTGAAGGCAGGACAAGAAGCAATAGATGGAAACTAATCAAAAAGAGAAGCAACCTAGAACTAAGGAAAAAATTCCTGACTGTGAGAACAATTAATCAATGGAACAACTTGCCTCCAGAAGTTGTGAATGCTCCAACACTGGATGTTTTTAAGAAGAGATTGGACAACCATTTGTCTGAAATGGTATAGGGTTTGCTACCTGAGCAGGGGGTTGGACTAGACGACCTCCAAGGTCCCTTCCAAGTCTGTTATTGTATCTACGAATGCACAATGCTTAAAAACATGGGAATAGCTCCCCCCCCAAAAAAAAAAGACAGGCACTGATTTAACTGGATTAGAATCCTGAGCAAAAGTGAGAATTGGTCCCTTCTTGAGATCTTAGTCCTTATGGTCATCTAGATGTTGCTGAACAACTACCCTGAGTAGCTCCAGGCAAGGTGATAATGTTAAGGGGAAAAGGGAATTTTAGTTCAGGAAAGGAATTCTCATCTCTTTTATAAATAAAAACTGCAGAGAGGTTAGTGCTGCATATAACAAGAACAGGGCCCTCTGGGGGTCAACATGCCTTTTAAATTTCTGAAACCATGCACATTAAAGTGCATGGATTGTGGTCTGCTTTGCCTCCAAACGGAGCAGCATAAAAGGTTTTCCACAGTGTCATTACACTCTGCTTGTCATCTATACTTTACTGTAGTCAATGCATGCATAATACATATATTTCATCAGTGCAAGATGTTTGCCCTATGCTTTTACAGCTACAGATGCGGCTGTTATTTGCATAATATCTCAACCTTTACCTCTATATGACACGGCAGGAAGGCAGTATGAAACCAAGATAACTGTCATTCAGGCTTACAGCCTTATTTCTTTCCTCGGTAACCACTACAAACTTAATGCTTTCAAAAAGAGACTGGACTGCCATCTGTCAGAAATGCTGTAGGGTCTCCTACTTGAGTGGTGTGTTTGTGTGTGTGTGTGTGTGTGTGTGTGTGTGTGTGTACTAGATGACCTACCAGGTCCCTTCTAACTTCTATTCTATTCTATTCTATTCTATTCTATTCTATTCTATTCTATTCTATTCTATTCTATTCTATTCTATTCTATTCTAATGCTATAGTTTGAACACTCAGTCAGCTGAGTGAGGACCCAGTCAATAAAACTCAATCCAGCTGAGTTTCCACTAGTCCTTAGAAAATCTTAGTTTTGACCTTATTTCTCAATCTAAGCATTGAGGATACTTCCTGGCTAAGCTTCTGCCCCCTTTTTTCTTCTATCTTCACTTTCTTTCCTTCCACCTGGTTCATCTACATAACTCCTGTTCTTGGCATTCACCCTTAAATGATAAAGCCCTGCTGACAAACTTGTGACCAACTAGAATGGCACCTAATTCATCCCATTCCCTCTGACTCTCACTTTACTCCAACTGGATTCCTACTCTTGTAAAGCAAAGCAAGCATTTGGAATGTTTGACGACATAGTCCCAGTCCCAGCCAGAATGGAGATATGCTCCAAAATTTGAAAAAGCCATATTAAAGTGAGGATTCTGAAAAGTGAGTTTCTGTATATTCTAATTATGATAGTAGTATATGCTTGTTTCCTGATAGGAAAGTATTTATTTATTCTTCCTGAATGCTGGAGTATGTATGAACATTTATCTGTTTTTGTGGACAGGGTGCCATCTTGTGGGAAATTCACACACTACAAAAAGTGACTTGCTGCCAAATTAATGCTGACTTTGCCAGAGGTCCCTTTTAAAAAATTGTGCTTTCAGGGGCTAATATTATCCTCCAAACTGTTTTTTATTATCCTCCTATGCAAATCACTTTGAACGTTAATGGAGTTTGTTCACTAACTGGACCAGGTGGAAACTCTCGCTGTGTTCAAAAACCTCAGCATACAAATTAGTTCCTTTGACTAAACACCTGAATTAAATTGCCAGAACATCCATGATTTTGCAAAGGGCAAATGTGATCTGGCTTTTGGCCTCATTAGACAAACTAGTCACTCTGATGCTACTATAATTTGCCTTGATATATAATTTCCCTAACTGAAGAATCTAATCATTTCTTTTAACATCTACACTTCTGCTGCCTCATTATAAAACCTGTATCTCTCACTACATAGTCAAAATTTCAGATAGCTGGGGAGGAATCTTTCCTATCTATAATATCCCAATTGGTATGATACAGTTGGGAAGAAATTTCAGTTTCAAAAATGTTACAAAGATCAAATAAGTTCTGAACTGAAAATTCATCAGGAATAGCAGAAGTAAATTAAGCACTGTTTAGTGAGGAATCAAAGATATTTTTTCCGTTGCTGGATAAATTAAATAAATAGTGTAGCAGAGCATGGATCTTGTCATTAATGTGAGAGGCAGTGCTGCCATGACCCTAGACTTCTGAAATATAGATGCAACAGTGTTGAACAAAAGTGCTGAACAAAAGTCTTGAGCAAAATTGCCCTTTCTGACCATTTAACTGGTGTGTGTGTGTGTGTCTGTGTCTGTGTGTCTGTGTGTGTGTTGCTCTGATTTACCAAGGAATATATTGAGGATATGAAATATCAGACCTTGGAAAAGGCGACTGACTTTCAATTATAAAGGAAATGAGTTGTCTTGATTCACTGTATTCAGATTTCAGACCTAGCCTGTACAATAGAATCTGCACTAGTAACTCATCAATAAGCTCAACTATGACTGGATCAGGAAAATGCAGCTTTTTTAGTCCTATTAGATTACCTGGAGAAGCTTTTGAGTTATGAGATTCCTATGGAGCACCCCCAAGTCTTGGGGCTTGCAGGCATTGTAAAACATTGGTTCTATTCCTCCTCTGAAGGCAGTTCCAGTCAATAAAAGATGGCAGATGAGCGGTTGAGCCCTTTGTCACTCCTCTCGGATATTATTTAACAACTATATGAAGCCACTGGAGAAGATTGTCCATCATTTGCAGCAAAGTATCATCAATATTCAGATGAAATCCAGTTAGATAGTATCACTGTGTACCAGGCAGGCGATGCAGGAGGTGTCTTGATATAGCCTTAATCCAGAGGGTATAAAGGATTGAATGGGAACAAAGCCCAAGGAAATGGTTGTTGATTTAGAAACTATCTACTTTGTCTTGGGATTCCTGCTTTGATTCTTGATGGGGCTGGCACTTGAAGTTCTGCAGTAGGATGGTGCGGTGGCTTAGTGCGGTATTGCAGGCTAACTCTGCCCATAGCCAGGAGTTCAATCCTGATGGGGCTCAAGGTTGACTCAACTTTCTATCCTTATGAGATGGGTGTTGGGGGCAATAGGCAAATAATGCTGACACTGTAAACTTCCCAGAGAGTGCTGTAAAGCGCTATGGGGTGATATATAAGTCTAAACACTATTGCCATGGGGTCTCATGGGTGGACTCAGGGCTCCTACTCCACTGGCAAATGAAACAGTGGCCTGAGGAGCTTTTGCCCAGCTTCAAGCAGTCCACAAGCCCTTCTTAGAGTTGGGATCCTGGCAATTATCATTCAATCCTGTGGGTTAAGGTGGGTGAGGAGCATAGTAGCTAAGCCCTTGCTGATTGGACCCTCTTTGCTTTTAAACTGCCAGAGGCTGCTGGAAAAAGCTACAATACTGTGAGTTGAGGTGGGTGAGGAGCATAACTAAAAATCAAAAATAGTGGTGGTACATTCAGGGCAAGTGCATCTGAGATTCATTTCATCTCAGCATGTCTGGCTTAGTTCAGTGCGACACTTGTCCTATCTGTACACAAATCACTAGTCTACAAGGACAGATTATTTATCCAGGGTCTGTAATCTGTGATCTTCAGGCAGAAATTAGGTGTTCAGCTCAGCCCTTCTACTCTACTGAGCCTCCGCACTATCAGCCCCCTCTACCACAAAGATCCTGCAGGAGAAGGGCAGTGTGGACAACCGTAGGATCTGGCAGGGTGAGAGCTGTGAACCATAAACCCAAAGCTTTCACTGTGTCCCTGCATAACAGATACAGTCCCCTTGCTGACCTTAATAGGGACATTAAGGAAACAGGTCAAGATAGTTGTGATGATAACTCAAATAAGCAGGGGCCCATGGTCCGAGATGAACTTGTTTTTGACAGGGAGAAGTGTGAATCAGGTATTACACATCAGTCATGCAAGAAAAGAAAGGTACCCAAAAAGAGAAACCACCTTCTGGTTGGTGATTCAACTATAAGGGATGTAAATTTTGGAAAGGATACAGAGGTTTCAAAAGAGGTCAGGTGTCTTCCAGGTGCTACTGCCAGTAGGGACAAGAACTGTGTTTTCAAAATAGTCAACAATGCCAGCAATGACTGTGATATGGATGCTATTGTACATCTTGGCACTAACAATCTGTCCGAAAAGGATGTACTCTGTGTGCAGAATGATTTCCAGAGCTTGGGACAGGAACTCAGCAGAATAGGCTGTAGGGTCACTTTTCCAGAGGTCTTACCAGTGTATAAAGAGCAAAATGGAAAAGGCCAGCGTATAGCAGAATTTAATATGGGGCTAAAGGAGTGGTGTAAAGGAGAAGGCTTTGGTTATATTAGTCATGATGTCTGTAGCTGGTCCAATGAAAAAATGTACAAAAGAGATGGTCTGCATCCATCCAAGAAAGGGACTGAGTTACTTGGCAATAAATTCACAGCTTTTCTGGAGGAACATTTAAACTAAACAACGGGGACAGTAAGTTAATTGATACAGAACATCACTGTCCCCAGCAATCTGAGAAAATAGGGGAAGTCAGGCACCACACAAGTTATGTAGCAAGTAAACACAGGGTCAGTCATAAAGGACTCAAATGTCTATACACCAATGCGCAGCATATGAACAGTAAGCAGGGTGAACTAGAAATTCAGGTAAATGAGGGCGGATATGATATTGTTGCCATTACGGAAACATGGTGGGACAAAACCCACAAATGGAACACACAGCTAGAGGGATTTAAATTATTTAAAAGAAACAGACTAAACAAAAGAGGAGGTGGAGTTGCTCTCTATATAAGAAATAACTTTATGCAGGGCTTTTTTTATCATAGAACGTTCAGAACGGAGTTCCGGCACCTTTTTTGGATGGAACCTTGTAGGGTAGGCAAGGTGGGTTGTATGACATGTGTGAGTTCCGGCACCTTTTTCTTTTACAAAAAAAGCACTGACTTTATGTCTACAGAAATAGAGCACAACAATGATGAAAACTGTAAACTTGAATGCATTTGGGTCAATATAAAGGGGGGGGGGAAATGACATTGCCATAGGTGTATACTATAGGCTGCCCAACCAAGCAGAGGAAATAGATGATCTTTTTGCTAGTCAGCTAACTAAGGTATGTAGGAAGCACATCACAATAGTAATGGGGGACTTTAATTACCCTGATATCAACTGGGAGACAAACTCTGCACCAAGTGGAAGATCAAACAGATTCCTGACAAACCTAGCAGACAACTTTCTCTCCCAAAAAGTAGAGAAGGGAACTAGGGGATTAGCCATATTGGATTTAATTCTCACTAACAGAGATGAAATGATAGAAAGTGTCAAAGCCACAGGAACCTTGGTGGGAAGTGATCATGCAATATTGGAATTCAACATTCTGGAAGCACAAGCAATAGAACACAGCCAAACTAGAGTCTTGGACTTGAAAAGAGCTAATTTCAATAAACTTAGAGAGACCTTGGGAAGAATTCCATGGATGAGAATCCTAAAGGGGAAAACAACTCAAGAAGCTTGGGAAATTTTGAAAAGTGAGATAATAAAGGCCCAGTCTAGCACAATACCAACAAAGAAGAAAAACAACAGCTCTCAAAAGAAACCAGCATGGCTGCATAAAGAACTCTCTGATAAATTGAAAGATAAAAAGGACAAGTATAAGAAGTAGAAAGAGGGGCACATAACTAAAGCTGAATATCAGCAAATAGCCTGTGCCTGCAAAGATGAAGTGAGGGAAGCTAAGGCTCAAAATGAACTAAGGCTTGTGACCAAAGTCAAAAATAACAAAAAAAAAGCTTCTTTCAACATATAAAAAACAAGAAAAAAGTTAAGGAAATGATTGGTCCATTAGTGGGGGAAAATGGCAAGAAGGTGACAAGCAACAGGGAAAAAGCAGAACTATTTAACTAGTTTTTTGCATCAGTCTTTACACAAAGGGAAAAAACAGTCCAACCTACCAAAACCAGTGCCATAAAAAACAGAATAGAAACGCAAGTTAAGATAGGCAAGAAAATGGTAAGTGAGCATCTGTCCAGCCTAGACAAGTTCAAATCACCAGGACCAGATGGATTACACCCCAAAGTTCTCAAGGAACTGGCAGACGTGATCTCAGAACCACTGAACTATATTTTTCAAAAATCCTGGAACACTGAGGAACTACCAGAGGACTGGAAGAGAGCTGATGTAGTTCCCATCTTCAAAAAAGGGGAAAAAATAGATCCAGGAAACTACAGACCTATTGGCCTGACCTCAATACCTGGGAAGATTCTGGAAAAGATAATCAAACAACAAATCAGCGAACACCTTGAGTCATCACTAAAAGTCAACATGGGTTTGTCAAAAACAGATCATGCCAGACAAATCTTATTACATTCTTTGACCAAGTGACAAAATTAGTGGACCAGAGGAATGCTGTAGATGTAATTTACTTGGACTTCAGTAAGGCATTTGATAAAGTAGATCACAACCTACTCCTTGATAAGATAGAAAAATGTGGGTTAGACAGCATCACCACAAGATGGATTCGTAGCTGGCTGACAGGCTGTACTCAGCATGTGGTCCTCAATGGAACCGCATCTACATGGAGGGAAGTGTGTAGTAGGGTGCCCCAGGGCTGTGTTCTAGGCCCAGTGCTCTTCAACATCTTCATCAATGATTTGAATGAGGGGATAGATGGGGAACTCATCAAATTTGCAGACGACACCAAGCTGGCAGGAATAGTCAATACTCCAGAAGATAGGCTTAAAATACAGGAGGATATGGACAGACTCGAACACTGGGCGCTATCTATCAAAATGAAATTCAATGGTGAAAAAAGTAAGGTTCTACATTTAGGCAGAAAAAATCAAATGCACAGGTATAGTATAGGTGGTACCTTGCTCAATAGTAGTAACTGTGAGAGGGATCTTGGAGTCCTAGTAGACAACCACTTCAATATGAGCCAGCAGTGTGCTGCAGCTGCCAAAAAAGCCAACACAGTGCTAGGCTGCATTAACAGAGGGATAGAATCAAGATCACATGAAGTACTAATACCACTTTACAATGCCTTGGTAAGACCACACCTGGAATACTGCATCCAGTATTGGTCACCACAATGTGAAAAAGATGTTGAGACTCTAGAAAGGGTACAGAGAAGGGCAACAAAGATGATTGGGTGAGTGGAGGCTAAAACATATAGAGAACGGTTCCTGGAATTGGGTATGTGTAGTTTAACAAAGAGAAGGGTGAGGGGTGACATGATAGCAGTGTTCCGATATCTCAGGGACTGCCACAAAGAAGAGGGAGTCAAGCTATTCTCCAAAGCACCTGAAAGCAAGACAAGAAGCAACGGATGGAAACTAGTCAAGCAGAGAAGCAACCTAGAACTAAGGAGAAACTTCCTGACAGTTAGAACAATTAACCAGTGGAACAACCTGCCTCCAGAAGTGGTGAATGCTCCAACACTGGAAGTTTTTAAGAGGAGACTGGACAGCCATTTGCCTGAAATGGTATAGGGTTTCCTGCCTGAGCAGGGGGTTGGACTAGATGACCTCCAAGGTCCCTTCCAACTTACTTATTATTATTACATCGTATCAATCCTGTGAGATAAGTCAGGTCAGGAAACTGACTCCACAAATCTGACTGAAAGCATATTTTATTGAGAAAGGCAAAAGTGACACACAAGTCTGAACGCTTGATTGAGTTGTCCCCTCTTTCCCTCTTACACTATAGAGAATTAGGGAGCAGTCGTCCAGAACTCCTTTCTCACATTTTAGCTGTTGCCTGGCTTAACAAACACTTTTGTTTATGTAACCATCTGCTTAACTTCCCCCAACATCATCTCTGTGGCTCTCCACATGTGCTCATTATTTTGACATTGATTGTAAGAAGCTCTATATGAGGCTGCCCCTAAAGACCATCTAAAACTGCAGTTGCTACAAAATGCAGCAACTCATATGCTGGCAAGTGGGAGTCATTTCAGCTTTGTTAGAGCCACACTGTGAATGGTACATAAGTTGCGAGTAGGTTTTTGTATGCAATCCAGGGAGCTGATTTTAATCTATATAGCCTTTTAATAACTAAGACATAAGTTACCATACCACCTGTCTGATTAGAACAAACAGGTGGTATGGTAACTGGCTGGGGAATTCTGGGAGTTGAAGTCCACAAGTCTTAAAGTGGCCAAGTTTGAGGATCCCTGGATTAGAACATCCTGCCCAGAGTCCCTGGGAATTTAGTGCAAAATAAATTTAATAAATTACCATCCCAGGGTAGAGGTGGAAAAATGCTTTGGCTTCTTTGCCTGAAAGAGGTTAGGAGACTGGGAATCCATTACCCTTTTCAAATAGGCTGTTCCCAAAATCTGAATAACTCCTGTGCTGTTAAAGTTTTTTGACGTTCTGAAAGCTGCTAAAACTTTGCACATGGACTATGAATCTACAGATCAGGTTGCTTTTAACCCTGTCTTATGTATATGTTATTGTAAAGTTGATGGTAGTTTACTGCATCATAATTTAATTTTCAGTCTCCTTTTATCATTTGGGACCTGTTTTCATTTACTGTTAAATGTACTATTGTTAAAGTATTTGAAATGTGTGGACTATGAATCATATGAGTACATATAAGTGTGAGTCAGTTGCTGTTTAGAACAAATGAGCATTGACTAAAACAAAGACTTTAAACAGAAGTACGTTAAAGTGCATTACAGTTCAATTGATTTAAATAACACACATTTAAAGCAGGTGCTTACAATCAATAGAATACAAAGCATGCCTTTGTTTGGGCTTATTGCAACAGCAACTCTCTACATTTGTGATGCTCTGATGCTAGTAAGAGCAAATGACATGGCTCAAGCAAATGCATTTATCTTGTACCCAGCCCAGAACATTGCATAGTACTTAGAAAAGTATTTCTTAACCCTGACAACTTTAAGATGTATAGACTTCAACTCCCAGAATTCCCCAACCAGCATGCTGGCTAGAAAATTCTGGAAGCTGAAACCCAGATATCTTAAAGTTGCCAAGGTTGAGAAACATTGAATTAGGGCGAGCAAGCCCTCATTCTCACTAGCCATGTAAAGCAAAGCAAGCTATAAGATCAGCTGTATCAATCATATAGTTGACAAAACACAAATCTCTATGCACTCTTGTACAAATCAAATTGGGATGGGCTCTGGAACAAGTGACTTCCTATGTGAGTTCTAAAACTTTTTGAGCTGCTTGTATGCAAGCACTGAAATATATGGGCTAAAGTCACACTGAGCCGTGATGGCGCAGTGGTTAGAATGCAGTATTGCAGGCTAACTCTGCCCCACAGTCTGGAGTTCGATCCTGACTGGCAAAGGTTGACTCAAACTTCCATTCTTACAAGGTTGATAAAATGAGGACCCAGATTCTTGGGAGCAATATGTGACGTCCAGAGAGTGCTGTAAAGCACTATGATGTGGTATACAAGTCTAAGTGCTATTGGTATTGATATAATTTGATAAGTGCTGGCCTAACTACTACTGTTTATATGAAATTGTTAGTTATCACTGAGGCAGTTTTTTGGTATTCAAAAGATCACTGTTTTTAAAAATATAGCTTTATTTTGATCTATGAATCCAGCCAATGGATATGAACCACGTAAAATTACATTTGACCATTGAATTCAGCCAGATTTTTTTTTATTCATCCAATTTATGTGGTGGCCCAACTCAGAGAATGGAGTAGAAGAGTTAATATAGGAGGTGTTAAATTAAATCCCATTCATTTCAACATTATTTGACTCAATCTGGATACAACCCATTATATCCGAGTTAAGACTATTTGAGCATCAGCAATTTCAATGAAACATGAGCACTAGATATTGTGGCCATTATATAAACTTTATATTTTAATAGTTTAAACATATTTCTCACTTTTATATTTAGCATTGGAATGCTAAGTGGTTTCACACAACTTCTTGAATGGTTCCAGTGTGGACTTCTGTCTGGCCATTTATAATACTCATTGTGATAGTTATCATTCATGCAGTCATCTAATGATATCAGTACAAGTGGTCCCTGACTTGTGACCACAATTGAGCCCAAAATTTCTGTTGCTAAGTGAGACATTTGTTAAGTGAGGTCTGCCCTATTTTACGACTCTGCTTGCTATAGCTGTTAAGTGAATCACTGCAGTTGTTAAGTTAGTAACATGGTTCTTAAATGAATCTGGCTTCCCCATGGACTTTGCTTGTCGGAAGATTACAAAAGAGGACACGGCAACCGTCATAAATGTGAGTCAGTTGCAAACCATCTGAATCTTGATCACCTGACTGTGAGGATGCTGCAATGGTTTTGTGACAGTCATAAGTCACTTTTTCCAGGGATGTTGATGCTTCAAATGGTCACTAAATGAACTGTTGTAAATTGAGGACTACCTGAATTATTATACTTAAACAGGCCTGGATTATAGCTGATGCAACCTGGTTACTGGCATCAGGAATATTTTCACATGTATGAGATCTTTTGGTGTCAGGGACCATACAGCTGTATAAATCTTCTATGGCTCTTGAAGACATTCATGACTCTGTGATTTCTCTCCAAGGATCCTAGAACTTCAGCAGAATGGACACATGGATCTCCTGAAGCATAAGTGGTGGCCAAAGAATTCCCAGTGTGATCTGCACTCCTCTATGGACCCCAAACATAAAGGGGGAGCCTTGGACATAAAAAGCTTTGCAGGTGTCTTTTGCATACTGGCAGCTGGGATTGTTCTCTCCTGCTTAATTGCCATGTTGGAAACATGGTGGAATAAAAGAAAAGGCTCCCAGGTTCCTTCAAAAGAGGTATGAGATCCTTCCATTTCATCATAGCACTAGAGGTGAGAAGGAAAATGCATCTTCTGCTATGTTTTAATGGCATTTTAATCACCATTTGTGAACCGTTTGTCTCTGGGGGGGGGAAAACATCGAGAAAGAAATAATATAATGTTGTACTTATGAATACTTATTCTAATTAATTTCCGTGGGACTTACTATCACATATCTTGTTCACGACCATTTAGTGAATAATAATTGGCTTTCCTATTATTTATAAAGTATCAGCAATTAAGTATTTTATTATTAATCTGGATAAGATCTGTCTTCTACCAACGTACGATACAGCCTGATCCTACATTCGAAAGAAAATTCTGCTAATTCCACAGGGCTTACATCTAGGACTGCATCCTTAATTGGCTTAACTGAATTTTATCTTTAGTTGATTAAAGCAGGATCAAATGTTAATCAGTTTTGACTTCTGGTAAGGTTTTAGTTCCCTGTTTCATAAGATGTGAACAAGAAAAGATGTTATATACATTTCCTTGCAATCAGCTACATTTTGAGGTTTTGTTCTCTTTCTTTCTTTGATGATCTGCAACTGATCAATCAAAAGTTAAATTCAGTGATCTGACTAACTGATCAAATGGCAGATAATTATTAGAATTACTTTAGTCAGTTGACATTTCTGTCAATCATTTCCCCGATGTTTAAATGCAAAATTCTGCCTTAAATTGTCCTATAAAATTTTTCAAGCATTTTTTTTCAAGCAAAATTTTAAGCATTTTCAGGTAAAGTTATGTTCAGATTAGTGGGAACCCAATTCTCTTTAGATTTAATCATTAGATTTCTAGTTTTTTGCAACTGTTGACTATATACAGTTTCTTAGATGCATATTTAAGGAAAAATTATCAGTTTTGAGCAAGGGCCAGGATCATGTGCTTAAACAAACCTCCTCCTCTTGAACTGGAGATCTCCAATCCCTGCCTTGCAAAAAACTTTAAATTTCCTCTGTTTCCAAATAAGGTTTTAATAAAGAATGAAAACTGGCTAAGAAAGGCACACTTGAAGCATCTACTATATTGTAGAAGTAGCTAGGTAATTGCTTGAGTTTACTTCATATGCTTCATTTTGGTAACTTCTTACCAGCACTTCAAGCACCAAGTCTTTGTGAGCTTAATCAACACAGTGGCCCTCTCTTACTTGATTACATTTTCTCAGTGTGAACTAAGAGCTGCTTCACACATTAAATGTCTGTATGTAGACCTCAGCTGTTTTAAATGGGTGCCTAACATAGACAAGGTAGTGAGCATGGTTAGCAGACATAGTATTTATGAAAGGCAAGTTTACTATAGCTCCCTGTTGAACGTACTTTAGGTCAGGGGTCCCCCACTACTGGGCCATGGCCTATTTGCAACCAGGCCATGTGAGCGGCAGGCTGGCATACACGCACAGCTCAACTCGCAAGAACAGTGGGCAAGCCTCCTTAAGTAACACCAGCTGCCTGCAATTAGTGCAGGTTCGCATCCCACCAGGCTCAAGGTTGACTCAGCCTTCCATCCTTCCGAGGTAGGTAAAATGAGGACCCAGATTGTTGGGGGCAATTAAGCTGACTTTGTAATAATGCCGCTTGGGGGGGGGTGTGAAAGCCCTAATAAGCAGGCATATACATAGAATGAAGGCTACTGCTAAGCTTGTAAGCCGCCCTGAGTCTTCCGAGAAGGGCGGGATATAAATGGAATTAAAATAAAAAATAAAATAAAAAGTTGAGCTGCACGTGTGTGCACACTGGCCCAATGTTTAAGCAGCCCAGTTCCCCTCTCCCCACCCACAGCCAGGATGCTAAGCCACAAAGGTTTGGGACCCCTGCATTAGGTGGCAAATCCAGATTTACTAAGAGCCCTGTAGAGCCTGCTAAGAGAAGGCTAAATTAGTGATGTGATATGTGTGGACTCTTTCAAAGATCCCTACATATTTCACTGTAAAAACTGAAAGATTGTTGCAAATATATAGCATGCTTAATAGCAAGAGTTCCTCCTTCAGGGCTTAGAATTAAATGTACAGTAGACCTCTGAGACACATGCGTGCTCAGAAACGCAGGAGGATGCTTGCATGAGCATCCCTTTTCTCTATTCAGGTTGAGCGTACAAGTCCTCGCCTAAAAGTAAGCTTTCCCTGGGTTTGCAAAGTTCCAACCACCAATTTCTTTCAAGAGAATGGGACGCCTTTATAAAATTCATCCCCCTCAAACTGTCAAATATAAACTATGGCTTAATTTTCACAGCACTGAATTGTTTATTTTTTTTAATTTCTTTTCCGGCTACGCATGACCAGGATATCTCTGGCTTTTGTTTAAATCATTCTCATTTAGGCAGGCTTGCAATTTGTCAGAGCAAATGTGAGTCTGCACTTCTAAATCAGAATACTGACAAAAGAAGAACGTGACTGTATCCAACAGCCAAGGGATCAATTTATGAGATTACTGCTTAGAAGAAACTTATACAAACATTGTGCTTGTGATTTACAGCCTTAAGAAATAGATGGGATGAGGGGAGGGGGGAACCATTTGACTATTGCAAATATTGGCAATTTAAAATGTGGGTGAAATCTGCATGAAGTAGAATCTTGGAACCTCCTATCATAATTTGTTAGGCTTGCAACCAAGTCTTTATTTAATTTAAAAAATATATTTAAAAAATTCTGAATGGATGTATATACTGAATCCCCTCTATCCAAAATAAAAAAGTTCATCAGTTCAGCAAAGATTGTGAACTAACCATCATGAAATACACTGGTTCTTCCTGAGTCCCCAGATGGAGTTTGTATTGCATCAATTTATTCCAGGCCCATTGGACTTCAGAATACAGCCTTTTCGTTCCAAGAAAACAAATAAATGCCTCACAGTTGTGAAAAATAGCTGTGAAGTGGTGAACCAAAGTAACCCATGCAGTCATGTTTGCTTGTGTCTGCAGACAGCCTTATAACAATAGCTCTGACAGAACTGTGACCTGTCCCCATTAACCTCAAAGAGATGTAAACTCTGGAGCCTGGTGATAATTTAAGTGTTCTCATGATTGAATATTTCACTGTTGACCAAGGCATATTGGAAAGAAGAGGAGCAATCATTTTGTGGAGCTATGCACAAACCATCCTATGAGTGGTGTGTCATTTTGATGACTTAAGTCAGGGGTCCTCAACCTTGGAAACTTTAAGGCTTGTGGACTTCAACTCCCAGCTGGCTGGCTGAGAAATTCTGGGAGTTGAAGTCCACAAGTTTTAAAGTTGCCAAGGTTGAGGACCCCTGTCTTAAGTGGGTAGAGTATGGATCGAGAGATGGCACTTGGACATTCGTTTTCTTATAAAAAATGGATATTATGTTCAGCAGTAGAATTCATCTTAAAAGACCAATTAGAAAAACATGGAGGATGGATTTAAGATAAAATAAATGTTAGTGCAAAGATAAAATTAAGAATTGGTCTAACTGAATCCAATGGTAGTGCTTTAATCACCAAAACCAGTTCATAGGTTACATTTAACATGAGTATCATAATAGTAATCCTACCTATAAAGTTCATATTATCTCTGAATGTCCCAAAGGTGCTTTTTCAAGAGGCAACTTGACTTTCTTGTTTTTCTTTGAAGACGTTTCACTTCTCATCCAAGAAGCTTCTTCAGCTCTGACTGGGTCATGGCGAATGGAAGAATTTATATTTCTTGCAGACAGCTGGTCATTTGCAATTCTTTTAGAGAGTTGTTGAGGCCACTTAGAGATTTATCTGTGTCCTCAGGGTCAGGATAAACCTCCTAGTGGGCTCAACAACTCTCTAAAAGAATGCAGGTGACATTCTGACTGCAAGGAATATAAATCCTTCCATTCTCCACCATCCGGTCAGAGCTGAAGAAGCTTCTTGGATGAGAAGCAAAATGTCTTCAAAGAAAAGCAAGAAAGTCCAGTTGCCTCTTGAAAAAGCACCTTTGGGACAACCATGACCTGAATGATTGAGAATCTCCACAGACAATTATCTCTGAATGCATTCAGGTCACTGTGGGTGAATTGCTTGTAGATATTCAGAAACCTGGTCAGTAAATACATAATAGCAAAATGTGTGCTTAATTTATTGGACCAAAAATCTTAAACCTCAAATGATCTTTAAATAGAGGTAGTCCTCCACTTATGACCAATTGTTTAACAACCGTTTGAGGTTACGAGGATCCCATCCTCCAAAGCTACTTGCAATCTGTTTTTGAGGTTATGATGTTAGCACTCCCCACAGTCAGGGTGATAGTATTTGGGGCGTTTGGCAATTAGCTCACCTTTATGACTGTTTGCAGTATCCTGTGATCTACAACAATTTTTGCCAGTTTCCAGTGTTTTGGGCAAAATTTAGGGGAAATTGATTTGCTTAATGATCGTGGCATTCACCACAGAAAAATGGTGAAAAATAGGGTCTGGTCATATGATGCCTTGACTTATGACTGCAACAACTTACATCTTACAATTCCAGGCTCAGTTATGATTGTAAATCAAGGACTATCTTAAACAATATGGATATTGTACCTATATCTCTATCAGTATCTCTTAAATGGCTTCTATGCAGTGAAAAAAGTGATGTAACACAGGTATACATATATGCGGTATAAAATAGCAATTAGTCAAATAAAGCTTAATTAATACATATTAATTCCTGCATAATTCTCTAGTTTCCTTAAAGCTGTTTGAGGTAAAAAGTGGAAAGGGCAATGCAACCAGTAAAAATAATAGCAGTGAGAAAGAAAAGGTGTTTTATGTATGTGGGAGGGTCTATGTAAGAGTGTGTATACACACAAATACACATATACAGATATAAATGCAATGCATGTAATTTATTTTTATTTTTGGTTTTCCGTTAGTTGGCATAATGTTGCTTGATAAATGATATACTCATTTATACTGAATTTTGACAAGGAGGCTTTGAGAACAAAAAGGAATAAGCAAGCTATGTACAGAGGTTGGTGTATTTAAAAACTAAGGCAGTATTAAGACATTTGATCAAATAAATGGCAGAAGGGGCTATAGTTTTTACCAGGACAGAACACCCAATATTAGATCTTTCTCCTCCAGTATATATAATAATAATATGTATATGTAAGTTGTAAGTACGTTGGGTGTAAACAAATAAATAGAATGTTACAACAATTCTATATTTAGTATTACATATGTAAATATCACTTGGAAAAAATTACATTTAACAGTTACAAAAGGAATGAAACTTAATTTCAAAATGTATTATTCATATAATGAAAAATGCTACTTAGGGCTAAAAATGTGCTTTCATTCAGCAAGAGAGCTTTTAGTTTTCATCTAGCATCTTTATAAACCCTTTTTTTTCAAATGCACTTTCCAGCCAAGTCTGAATTAACTTCAAAATAAAGCACCCAAAATTAGCAGTCAAAGAATTGACACAGTTATTCAAATCAATATATGAAATTTAGGTGTAGTCTTTAAAACCCACAAATTCCCTGTTGGAAATTTTCCTTAGCCTTTCATTATCTTCCTATCAACAACACAATTTTGTCCCTAAGGCTTCTGTGACATTTCCTCTTGCCTTGTTTCCTTTTATCTTCATCTCCATTTCCCTCTATTTTTTTTTCTTGTATTGCTTTCCTTTCCTGAAACCCAGCAAAACTTTAAAGAAGAACTGTACTTCCAACAGAAATACAGTTATAACAATAAAGGAATGTACAATAATTGCACTTAAAAACTGATGAAAGTTTTTGAGTCCTCCTGCTGGAGAGGATTTGGATCTTCAGAGTATCCAATTTCTAAAATATAGAAAAGAAATAAGTTGTGATTTGGTATTGCTATTGTGGTGGTGGTGGGGCTACATAGTGATGAGTTGGTATCTGGGCAATAGATGTTTGCTATATGCACCAGAATACTAATAATTTAAGAAAGGCTACATCTAATAGGGGGGAGGGCGTTCTCTGTGGGCGCGCCGGATTTATGGAACCATCTTCCGGTCGAGCTCCGGATGGCGCCTGATCTCCGCTCCTTCCGGCGCGATCTTAAAACCTACCTCTTTGAACAAGCTGGCCTGGCCTGATGGGATGGGGTCGGGTTTTATAAATTGATCTTAACTTTTAATCTGTATTAATTTATTACGGGCATTGCTGTTTAATTACTTTTTAATTTTTGTATCTTGTTTTTTATTATGTATTGCCCTGTTCACCGCCCTGAGTCCTTCGGGAGAAGGGCGGTATACAAATTAAATTAATAAATAAATAATAAATAAATAAATAATAAAATATAGTTTTATAAGATATAGTTTAGAACATGCAGAATCATGATTTGCTAGACTCTAGGTAGGTATTCTTTAATTCCAAGAATAATATGGATTTAATCTGTTGGGCCAAGCTGTGGCAAGGCCACATATTTACTAGCATTGTCCAGATTTATTTACTCTAAACCACATACACAATCCAATTAGTTTAAACTGTGATGGATTGCAGTGAAGTGACAATTTCTCAGGAAGAAGGGAATCCGGGATGGGAGGGGGTAGAACAAGAGACAGTGCAGAGAAAGGAAGAGAATCTCCCTGCTTGCAAAGTTACTCCTCAACTTACAATCACAATTGAGCCCAAACTTCCTGTTGCTAAAGAAGACAGTTGTTAACTAAGGTTTGTCCCATTTTATGACCTTGTTTGCCACAGTTGCTAAGTGAATCATTGCAGTTGTTAAGTTAGTAATCTCCCTGGATACAGGGAGCCCAAAATTTCCATTGCTAAGCAAAACAATTGTTAAGTGAGTTTTTCTCCCTTTTATGACCTTGCCATAGTTAAATGAATCACTGCAGTTGATAAGTTAGTACCTACACAGTAGGTATATTCTACACAAACTGTGTAGCTACTGCTGAAATAAGATGAAATACCACCTTATTCTTTTCCTTCAGGGTTGTTCTATGGCTTTTATTTTGACACTCTTTTCTGAGAAGTCCAGCAAATTCAACTGTTGACTTTTACATGCACTTCCCAAACTCAAAAGCTTACTTTGATGCTCAGAAGCAATGGTACGGTTAAATGAAACTGGCTTCCCCATAGATTTTGCTTGTCAGAAGGTCACAAAAGGTGATCCCATGACTCCAGGATACATAAATACCAATTGCCAATTGTCCAAATTTTGGTTATGTGATGATAGGCAAGGTGCAGTGGTGAAAAATGGTCATAAATCACTAAATGATTGGTTGTAAATCGAAAATCACTTATATATTCATTACGGTGAGAATAATAAAAGTTTAATCTACCAAGATTCTGTCTATTTGATGCAAGCAAATATAGAACAGAACTTTGGCTGGATTTTTCGATGTCGTGCATGGTCTAGGCCTGATACTAGTAGAATAGAAAAAAAAATGAAAAAAAATTTACAACTAAATTTTAGGAATCTGTTTGCTGATAACCTTGTAAGCTGCCCAGAATCACTGGGAGTGAGTTGGGCAGCCGTATACATTTTCTTAAATAAAAATAAAACAAAAAAAATAACATTTCAAAGTAAAATTGGATTATAGATACTTTAGTGTGGGGATTCCCAACTGGGGTTGCTCGCACCCCCTGGGGGTACGAGATGATATTCCAGGGGATGCAAAAACTTGGGTTTTCAAAATTATAATGTGTATGCAGAATCCCTTGCCATTATTTCAAAGGGGTGCGCGAATATATCAGAAACATTCTAGGGCGCAGGGTATAGAAAAGATTGGGAACCACTGCTTTATTGAAATAAACATCTAGCTGATGAACAAAAGTCACTTATTTTTCAGAAAATATTATGAACTGCATTCTTTGTAATGTGGGTTGATAAAAAAATAAACAGAGCAACTAAGAGCTGCTGTTGATATCACTAATGTCTGAGTTACATTTTAAAAAATGACTATGTATGACTGCAAAGATTGCAACCATTCTTGTGAACCACTAAAGCTCAAATATTCTTAAGAGAATGGAAACGATAATCTAATACCCAGAATTTATTCTGTCTGAGAATCAATTTTTAAGTCTAAATTTGTTGTCTGTCTAGACTAAAAGCTGCATATGAAGTGGGAAGAATTAAGAATGGCATGATACCCTGAACACCGTAGGATGCCATGCCCCCACGGCAGCATGCATGGCACAAACCATGCCTATACTTACTTAATCCAACCTTGTCAGGACTGACAGAATTTGGAAGAAATTGCCTGCCTGTTCACTGTACTGCTCTAGGCAAATGTTTGAGTCAAAAGCTACAGTACACTGAAACTGCAGCATGACCTCTAGATCTGGGGTCCCCAACCCCCCCAGGCTGCGGCCCACTATCAGGCCATGGCCTATTCAGAACTGCGCAGTGGATGCAGTGGGTGAGCACCCCTGCGTGCAGTCACAGCTCCATTTGCCTGAGCACTTGGCGAGTGCATGTGCTCCATCACTCGCGCATAAACATTCCCTCTGCCTTTCCCCACACACCCACCGATCCACAAAGTTGGAAAGTTTGGGGATCACTGCTCTAGATAGATGGCCTGCCAATCAACTTCCTGCCAATATTCAGGATTACATTCTTGATTCATTTTTATCTATGCTTAAGTGGACCAAAGTCACAAATGTTCCATTTCCTGATTCTACACCTGCTTCTTTTCCCTCACCGTGGGAAGCTTTTTGCTTTTGGTTTGGCAAGTGAAGGCATCAAAGAGTAAGTCATTTATTTTCTACCTTGTGCTTTGCTCCTTCCAGGATGACAAAGAAATTGATCTGGAGCATCTCCACAGACGTGTGAACAGCCTCTGCACAGATGATGAAAGTCCCCATAAACAGTTTTCCACTTCATCCATTGACTTGACTCCACTGGACATTGATACTTTGCCCACGCGTCAAGCACTGGAGCAAATCAGTGACTTCAGGAACACTCACATCACTACCACAACCTTCATTCCAGAACAGATCCAGACTCTTAGTCGCACACTTTCAGCTAAAGCTGCTTCTGGATTCTCTTTCGGCAATGTGCCTGAACACCGGACTGGCCCTTTTAGGCACAGGGCTCCAAATGGGGGCTTTTTCAGAAGTCCTATCAAAACAATGTCTTCGATTCCGTATCAACCCACTCCAACTTTAGGGCTTAACATCGGTAACGATCCAGACCGAGGCACATCCATATAAAGCTTCAGACATTGCTTTGTCACTGTTTCTTCTTAGGACTCCCTTTGCAAGGAGCGGCTGTGATATTGTGGAACTAACTTGGATGTAACTTTTTTAAAAAGAAATGGGGAGTATTAGTAACAACTCATTATCCTTCCTCTTTCCCCTCCTCTTTTTCATTTTTCTCCCTTATGCTACGTTAGGATGTGATTTTTCAGTTTCTTTAGGGTAGGCACATTGGCTAAGAGTGGTTCTGGAGTAAGTCTTTTCTAGAACGTATTATGACTTAGCTTTGCAACCATCAGGCTGGTGGGACTACTCTGAAGTAAATGCAACCTGAGCTACTGTAGGAAAGCTATCCTCCTAAAATTCTATTAGTGGTTATTCAGCTGTGCAGGTCTTCAATTATGATTCCAATAGACTGTTTCTGAGCGCACCAGGGTGTAAATGTAACAACTGTTTGCCATTCTGTAAAGCAGCCGTGTCTTTTTTAGGCATTGTGTAGCAGCTTTAAGATCCCAGAAAAATAACAAGTGTTTAAATGTCCATACAGGTGCTATGCTTGTATTCCCACATGTTCCAAAGCACCATTCTGGAAATGAATCTGAAGGTCTACATGGCATTATGTCATAACGCTTGAAATATAGGAACTAAATATGGAGTCTCTATCAAAAATACAATGTTATTTCACTGAAATACCTTTGACTTGGTTTTATTATATATATTTGCAATAATGTCTGTTCTCTGACATCCATTTCATGCTTCTCTGCTACTGTGTGTCCTTTTAACTGTGGACCAAAGGCCAACCTTGCAGTTTTTGTAACAAACCGAAAATGAGAGAAACGGTGAAGAGAAAGGAGAGACCATTAAATATGAGAATGCAATTTTGTAGAATTTCACCAAGCCATTGCTATGCCAGTAAAGACTACAGTTAAAACTCCTTTTTGCACTGCAACAGTGCATATGATCTTTCTGGAATTGTACAGAGTTTAAAAGTTTTTGTTTTCTTATGTACAGAGAACTGTATCATATGGCAGAATCTTCTGTTAAATAAATTAGTCTCTCATACATATATATACACCTATATATATATACATGCTTTGGTATATGTGAGTGGGCGTGTGTGGGAGGGTATATATGTATATACATGTGCACACACACGCGCGCACACATATATTATATATCTATAAAATGGCAGCCAGTGCTATTGCAATTTGTCTAATAAAGCTTTAGTAAAAACAAGTGTATTCTGGAAAGATGTACAGGGCAAAAAGATGGGGTGCTTTAATGCTATTTTGATTTACATTGTTTGGTTGAACATATTTTATACTGTTCCTTTTTTATTAGATCATCCAGGGCCATTTAACATTTGTACCTAGACGTGCAAGTCACTAATTTAGATTTATTTTTTTTATTATTATTATTATTATTATTTTGCAATCACTATTCAACAGTGTTTAAAGTTATGGTTAATCATGCTTTTACATTAAATTGAAAAATTGGAAAGCACTCATTAGGTTAAAAACACAAATATATATCCAGGTATGTCTGATTTACTGGCTCTCAAGAGCATGAAAAACAGATCATGAAAGGTGAATAAAAGCCCTATTGAAATCAATACTGTCAATATTTGGAAAAGAGAGGAGAGTTTACGGAAAGAAGGCAGTTGAAAATGATTGGTGTGGCCTTAACTACAGTCCTATTGTGCTCCAAGAAAGAGGGAATGGGGAGAGAAAAATAAGCTTTTGTTTAAATCTTTATTATGTATTCAATTATAGATGTATTTTTGATGTGAGTTCCAATTGTATAGAATGATAAGCTGATGACAGCAAAAACAAAACAGCACCTCGTTTGGCCTGGTGACATTTTTGAAGCTAACACTCTACTTGTTCAAAACTGTAAAAATGAGTTTTGGTTGTAATTCTTATAAACTAAACTGCGGTTAAGTAGAAAGCAAGACAACTTATTACGTGTTTTTGTTTGTTTTAATTTGATATGATATTTATGTTACTCTAACTCAGTTATGTGGATAGACCTTGATTTTTAAGAACCAGCTTAGGTGATCTGCTCTAGGAAAAGTTCAAAGTATATGCTTCAAATCTATTCTATTTTGATGCCTAATTCTGTTCTGGGAGAACATCTTGTAATGTCCTTGTTTTTTTTGTATGAAATCTGCATAATATTGTCTACTGTGTAAGGCAGAACAATTTTCTTATCATGAGAAAGGCCATTCTGTTTGCAGGGTACAAGTGTTTAAAAGCATGCACAACTTGTTTCCCCTTGTAACATTCATGAACATCTACACAACTGATTTATAAAAGAACAAAAAAAGAACAAAAAAAGGGAAAAAAATCTTTACAAGCTATAGGGGTATACCAGATGTTGCGGCGGTTTTAGTGATAATCCAATTATTTTCATGTGTTGTCTATTATACACAAACACAATTTGGAGGCCTCGGTTGCAAGTGGCAGAGCTTTCTGTGTATAATTTGTCTAAATAATTTGTCTAATAAAATGGTTTTTTAAACTTGCCTCTCTGCCTATTTCAACGATCATGTGAATAGACAAAACAAATAAGTAAATATGAATTCAAAGCATTCATTGACTTGGTGCCATAACCGTGTTATAACTGCAGCATAATTACCCAGTTTCTAATTTCTAGGAAGGGCCTCATAAAGAATGTTTAGCTTAATTTGATTAATATTTATACCATATTCTTAAAGTCAATGTCCTCTTCTCTCAACTTATTAGTACAGGGGTCCCAACCCCTGTGCCACAGGTCAGTACCGGGCAAGGGCCTATTTGGAACCAGGTCACATAAGCAGCGGATGACTGCACAAACGCATCCAGCTCCACTTGCACAAGCGGTGAGTGCATGCGCTCGTGCGTGAAGCTTCATGTGTGCAAGCGCTCACGCAAATGGAGCTACACATGCAGCACCATCCTCTCTCCCCACAACCCCCACTACTGCCACTGCCAGATGGCAAAGCTAGAAAAGTTGGGGACTGCTGGGTAAGATTTTAGAACAAGATATGCAGTAAAACAGCTCTGAGAATTACTGATTTGAAACCTCTAGCATTTGTTGAATTCACTGGAACAGAGAAATCAAAGGAGAAAGTTTACACTGAAATTTCCCAAAACTGGTGGGCTCTACCAGGGAAATTCTCCCAAATAAAATGTTCATCAAGCATCGTTCAGTAATGCTTCACTGGAAACAACACTTAACGGGTTTCTTCACAGATATCAATCGACCAAGGAAATTCAAATACTTCAAATACAAATATTATCAGGTAAGTTGTGGCTCCAAACCTAATCAGAAAAGAGCTATCAACCCAGGAGTGGGCTCAAAAAGTCAAGAGGGCAGAAATGACCAATATGATCAAATGCACATTTTTTTCATGTGACAAACATGTAACTTCATCTTTGCCATTTTTCGACCCCACTTGGACATACCTCTTTATCAACAGTTGCCCCTAAAGCACAACACTTAAGAATTAGTCTCTTAATTTCAATTGAGTCAGGTTCAGTTCCTGAAATGTCTGCCATTCTTATCTGTCTTGATGAATAACTTAACAGTTGTTCCAAGGACATTCCAATACTGATTTAACCTACAGGAATTGTTCATGGATAACTGCATAATTCTAGTGGCAGGACTCAATTATTTTCACCATAAGGACCATAGAAGAATCCTTTCAAGACTATTGTCAAAGCAAGAACATCCGATGTTAGCAGACAATTAGCAGGACTGCAGACAATTGCTGCCATGGACTTATAAATATGGAGACAAATGATAGATTAGATTAGTAGATTAGATTAGATTAGATTAGATTAGATTAGATTAGATTAGATTAGATTAGATTATAGATAGATAGATAGATAGATAGATAGATAGATAGATAGATAGATAGACAGACAGATAGATAGATAGATAGATAGATAGATAGATAGATAGATAGATAATAGGTAGGTAGGTAGGTAGGTAGATGATAGATGGATAGATAGATAGATAGATAGATAGATAGATAGATAGATAGATAGATAGATAGATAGATAGGCTGGCAGCTGAGACCAGCCCATCCACTCAAAACACATCCCCACCCAATCAGAACACAGCCCCCATTCAAAACACTCCCACCCAATCAGAACACAGCTAAGCCCCCACCCAATCAGAGCACACCTCCACCCCATCAGAACACAGCCAAGCCTCCACCCACAGAACACACCCCCTCTGGCAGTTTAAAAAAGAAGAAAAAACAGCCACTATCACACACTTCTCCCAGAAGAACGAAGCTGAAGTCACCAGCCTGAGGATGACGGATGAGATTTCGTCGAAACGTTGCCCTGATACCTCCAATTCTACGTGGGGAAAAACCCGAATGACCAAAGATCTACATAGATAGATAGATGATAAATAGATGATAGATAGATGATAGATAGATAGATGATAGATAGATAGATAGATAGATAGATAGATAGATAGATAGATAGATAGATAGATAGATAGATAGATAGATAGATAGATAGATAGATGGATGATAGATAGATAGATGATAGGTAGGTAGATGATGGATAGATAGATAGATAGATAGATAGATAGATAGATAGATAGATAGATGATAGATAGATAGATAGATAGATAGATAGATAGATAGATAGATAGATAGATAGATAGATAAAATAGGTGAGATGAGAGAGACAGAGAGAGCTAAGGCTTTACTAAAGTTCTAAAAAGCATGTTTTGGAGATTTAGTCAATGCATATATGGAACATGCTTTGGAGGCAAGGGAGAGGCTGGACAATCAAGTGTTTCAAGATGTTTTGACATTATAGCACTATACTGCAGAAACACTTCCAAATTAGTATCCTATAAAACAAAATCCTCCTATTAGCTTCAATAAAACAAAATCCCCTAACTAGTTTCAATGCTAGGACAATGCTTTTTTAAAAGAAAACAGACTCAGGAAAAAAGTGGAAATGCCACTCTCTGATTTAATATTCCATTAGTCCTGAGTAATCTATCATAAATCATATATGCAATAAATGCCAAAAATAGATGTCAGTATTGTCAGTAGCTTGAACACAAAATGGCAAATTGTTTACATTTAAAACCATTAGCATTCAACATGGATGAAAGATTATAATTTCTACACAGATAAGTTAGAAATTAAAACTCATATTTTGGTAACCCCTCTTGTATATATCATGAACATACTTTATGGTTATTATTGAACAATGTACTTTTGCAGATCAAATAAGTAGGGAGGGTGGTGGTGACTAACATTTAGTGTATGTTTAATTAAGATAGCAGGGATTATCTCTGTGGGACTGAATCGACCAGACAGCTATTATGGGAAACAGGCAGTCCTCAATTAACTGGGCTCTATGAAATGTAGGGCTTTATAGATCATAACCAGCAATTTGAACTGCATCTGGAAGCAAACTACAACTCATGGGGTAAAGATGTTACATGGCATACTGAGAGATGTACTGTGTAGTGCCACTACATTCTGAATCAGCTGAAGCTTCTGGATAGACATCAAGCACAGCCCCATGCAAAGTCAATTGCAATAGTCAATTAATTTTACAGCTTATTTTATATATATATATAAGGTAAAGGTAAAGGTTCCCCCGCACATGCATGCTAGTCGTTTCCGACTCTAGGGGCCAGTGCTCATCTCCGTTTCAAAGCCGAAGAGTCAGCGCTTGTCCGAGGACGTCTCCGTGGTCATGTGACCGGCATGACTAGACGCCAAAGGCGCACAGAACGCTGTTACCTTCCCACCGGAGTGGTCCCTATTTTTCTACTTGCATTTTGACGTGCTTTCGAACTGCTAGGTTGGCAGAAGCTGGGACGAGTAACAGGCGCTCACTCTGCTACACGGCACTCAGGATTCGACCCGCCAAACTGCCGACCTTCTGATTGACAAGCTCAGCGTCCTAACCCGCTGAGCCACTGTGTGTGTGTATGTATGTATATATATATATATATATATATATATATATATATATATATATATATATATATATATATGTAACCTGTTTTGTATTGAGCACACTCGGGCTGAAAAGAATCTAAGTACAGGCATGTTGCTAAATGAAACTCAATTTTTTACAGCAGTTGGTCAGTTGCTACTTTTAGTTTAGATCTGGTGCATTGGCTATTATCAAATTCTGCATGGGATGATCATCTGGAGAAAGGAATCATCGCAGGCATGTGATATCTATGTGCAATTTCTCTCTGAATCTGCAGCAGACGCTTGCAACAGTTAACTCTCAGATGGCCGCCAGATGGCACTTTAGTATTTTACTTAGCAATTCCCTTTTTAAATATGGTTTTTGAATATCAAACTGTTTCCCCATTTGCTTCTTACTCTACAGGGGATAGATTCCAGCACTGATCAGATGTAACTAGAAATCATGTAGATTAATGCTAGCAATCTCAAATATATTTAGTAAGCAGATTAAGGAACTGTGAAGCAGAAAATTCAGTAGTACTATGCTGTTGTGAAAGTACACAATATAATATTAAAAGTAAGGAAATTTCAGGAAATTTCTCCTTAGTTCTAGGTTGCTTCTCTCCTTGATTAGTTTCCATCCATTGCTTCTTGTCATGCCTTCGGGTGCTTTGGAGAATAGCATGACTCCCTCTTCTTTGTGGCAGCCCCTGAGATATTGGAACACGGCTATCATGTCACCCCTGATTATCTTTGGGTAGCTGATTCCCAAGCCACTTTTATGGATACATCAAAACATGATTAAAGAAAATAGGTCAAGACAAATGGATTGGGAATAAGTCGCATGATACCATCTAAACCACCTCTGCCAGCATAGCCGTTACTGAGAGTTTAGGAAGTTGAAGACCCCACATTTGAAATTGGCATAGTTGGAAAGAACCAGTCTACAGATTATAGTAGTAGTAGTAGTAGTAGTAGTAGACTTTATTGACATTTCAACAATATACAGTACAGTACACAGTGAAACGAAACGTTTCCCCAGAACCAAGGTGCTACATCAGACGACACAAATCAAAAAAGAACAGAACACAACCTACACATAACTCTAAACTAAAACTTTTTAAAAAAACTACAAATACAAGTATTTATAGTTCCAGTTTCTTTGTATTGAGAATTCTATAAGTCATGGCTAATTGCCTAGCTATATTAAGAGTGACAAATGGATTAATTCCTTGAAGAGCCTTGGTGGAGCAGTGGGCTAATGCCTCCTTAAGTAACACCAGCTGCCTGCAATTAGTGCAGGTTCGCATCCCACCAGGCTCAAGGTTGACTCAGCCTTCCATCCTTCCGAGGTAGGTAAAATGAGGACCCAGATTGTTGGGGGCAATTAAGCTGACTTTGTAATAATGCCGCTTGGGGGGTGTATGAAAGCCCTAATAAGCAGGCATATACATAGAATGAAGGCTACTGCTAAGCTTGTAAGCCACCCTGAGTCTTCGGAAAAGGGCGGGATATAAATGGAATTTAAAAAAAAGTTAAATTAAAAAAAACTATGTGAAAAAAAGGATGGTCAGAGTGGATGCTAACAGATAGATGGAAAAATAAATAAATAATTTTAGAGGAGAGGAGCACATTAGGAAGGTAGGAAGGCAGGAGCAGAAATTTGGGGGTCACGTTAATGTATCATGAACTTTCATCCCAAAGTTTGATACTCTCATTGCTTCCATTGCCTATTTTTCTTGGTTCTTGTGATGAAGAAACTAACATGCTGGTTCTGGTAGAGATGGACTGAATGATGGAATCATCTGGTTGAATCATCTGGATGATGGAATCACTAACTTCTTAAAATGATTACCTTTCTGCTGAATTTAATTTTAATATTCTATTAGTCCCAGGTAATCGATAATAATAATAATAATAATAATAATAATAATAATAATAATAATAATAATAATAATAGTGGTGGTGGTGGTGATGATGATGGAAGGGACCTTGGAGGTCTTCTAGTCCAACCCCCTGCTCAGGCAGGAAACCCTATACCATTTCAGACAAATGGCTGTCCAGTCTCTTCTTAAAATTTCCAGTGCTGGAGCATTCACAGCTTATGGAGACAACACAACTTCTGGAGTCAGAACCCCCAATCTAGTCCAATAAATGCCAAAAATAGAAGTCATTATTGTCAGTGGCTGGAACAAAAGAAATGGAAATTAAAATGTAGTTTGTGAAACAGAAGAATTTTGAATATGCCAATAAATGGGAAAAAGATTAGTCTATAACAGGGGTCTTCAAACTTGGCCCTTTTATGACTTGTGGACTTCAACTCCCAGGCACGCTGGCTGAGGAATTCTGGGAGTTGAAGTCCACAAGTCATAAAAGGGCCAAGTTTGAAGACCTCTGGTCTTATAAATTGAGAAAGGCAAAGAAAAAGATAATTATGATTCAGGAAACAAATAAAATTTTGCTTTGTAATGTGTGTATTCAGAAATCTTTATCAATTATTATTCAGATTTATATAAAAGATGAGAAGTTTCTTTGGAGTAGATGGGAGGACTATTTGAAGAAACAGAAGTTGCCAAAACTATTTCAAGCACAAAAACAGTTCATAATACTTCAATAAACACTTTTGAAACAATTAAAGCTAGTAAAAGTATCAAGTTAGGGAAAGCACCCAGACCAGATGATCTAACGCGAGCCTATTATAAACAATTTGAAAATCAAATTTAATTTCATTAAAGAACTTGATGAATTCAGTTATGCAAGGATCTGTTATGCCTGATTCTTGGAAAGAAGCAAACAGCATTAATTCCAAATAGGGTCAATACAGTAACTCTGCTAAAAACTATCAACCAATTTTTCTCTTGAACAATTATAAAATGTTTTCAATGATATTTGAGAGACTAAACCAGATTTTACAGGATTTTGTGCAGGAGGATCAATGTGGATTTTTACCAAGATATCAGTTAAGGCATTGTGGGAATGATGGTTGATATAATAGAATATCTTCAATACTGCACTATTTTTAGATGCATAGGAAGCTTTTGATAATTTGAATTGGGACTTTATATTTAAAGTGGTAGAAAAAATTGACTTTGGGAAGAGTTTTTTTTTAGAAGATAAAGGCAATTTATACACCACAGAAAGTTCAGATTCTTGTTAATGATGATCAGAAAATGGAGTTTAAGGAATAATTATGTATCGACAATGAGCATCTTATTGCAAATTGTTATTGAAATTTAAGCTTGAAGATGAATATGTGAAAGATTATATTGTTAAATAGGCTAAAAATTTATCACTCCTGATGGTTAGAAAACTTTCAAAATTCAACTGTTCTAAAGCACATTTATTTAAGGTCCATCTTTGATACATCAAACTATCATGGTTCCAACAGATGAGACCAGTAAAAATAGAACTTCAAGAGAAATTTATTTGGCTACGTAGTATCAGCACGATCAAAAGTGAAACCAAGACTGAGGTTCTCTCTCAAAGGTTAAAGTTACAACGTTGAACTTCCCACCCCAGCAATATATCATAATCACATTCCACAATAAACTACTTTGGCGGGCTTCCTAATGAGAGTTTTTAGCCTGCCAAAACTTAGGCAACAATGACCTTGGTTCCCACAGAACAATTTATTGTTTTGACTGAGCTAAAAGATACACATCCCCCCTCCCAATTCTGTGGCAACCGAAAACAAAGAAAAAATGGCTTCAACCAAGTTCGTTTGCAGCATTGCCACTAAGATTATTGTTGTGGTTTTTTACGCACAATCTACCAGATAGTTAGACTTGGATTTGGTAATTTTGATTAGGATCAAAAGTAGATCAAGTAGATTCCTAAGGACCTAGGAGAGTCCATTTAGGAGAGTCGTAAGGATCTAGAGGAGTTAAATATATCATTACTATATATGGGGTGCCAAGGGACATGCAACTTTTAACTGGAAGTTCTAACCAGTTTTATTTTTTTCTCCTTTCTTCTATTTTTTTTCTCCAGTTAAATTGTTTCAAATTCCGTGAGATTGCCTGGCAAGGCCCTGCAGTTTTATTGACAAGGTTTTTCAAAAGTGATTTGCCAGTGCTTCCTTCCTAAGCTAAGAGAGAATGACTGGCCCAAGGTCATCCACCTTTGTGGAGAAGGCAGAACTAGAACTCATATCTCCAGGTTTCTAGTCTTCCCAAGTAAACTTGAATTGGAAGCAGTGCCAGCAGCAAAGCAAAGTAACCCTTTCCCAGATTCTCCTCTTTACGTTGTGTAAGTAAATTCACCCATTGCATTAAATAGTAATGTGTTTTGTTGGTATTCAGTGAGATACATCATTGTCTGAAAGCTCATTTGCACCACAGTGGTACCAGCAAACACAAACCTAATTACCAACTTGTAATTAAAATGACATGAGGTGTGCAAACCCACAACTGTGAGCGATAATTCTATTTGATTCTTCTTCATCTTAAATTTAAGAACATTCTAGGGGCTATGAAGGAAACTCTTATACTAACTAAAACTAGAAAGCAGAATAATAGGCTCAACAATTTTAACAAATGTAAATTGTTGAATTTGAAAAATAATAAAAGCGTCAACTCAAGTAGATTTCTTGATCATACCCACTGCTTCTGAAATGTCCATCAACCGATAGGATCGTAAACAAAAGTTTGCAATACAAATGTGTTTTGCGTTCCATCGTGTATTAGTATTTTTTTTTCTGAAAAAGTAATTCACTAAGACCCTTTGTCTAGATAAGACAAACTTGCTGCTATTCCGCGGTCTTTCTCCACAGATTGCGACTTCCCACCCAGATTGCGACGAAGTAAACCTTACCAGCCTGCAGAATGGAGGCACGGGAGGGGAATACTCTTCGGGGACACCCACCTACAAGCCCGTCGTCTTTATGAAATAAAGCAGAAACGCGGGCCGACCCCAAGCACGTAATGGGGTTCCGGATTATTAAGGGAAGGCATCTCCTAAAACAGGGGTCTTCAAACTTGGCCCTTTTATGACTTGTGGACTTCAACTCCCAGAATTCCTCAGCCAGCAAAGCTGGCTGAGGAATTCTGGGAGTTGAAGTCCACAAGTCATAAAAGGGCCAAGTTTGAAGACCCCTGTCCTAAGAGAATCGATAGAAAGTGCTGCGGGCTTCTCGCCAATCAGATTTCACGGGATCTCGCCAACCGCGCCTGAGGGTCCCTAAAAAAAGGAAGGATCTCCTTAGGCCCCGGGTCTATCGATAACAATCCGCGTTCCCCTCCGAGCCTCTCTCCGCTCTTCTTCCGCGCAGCGCCATCGCCAAGGCAACCGGGCCGGCCCTGCTACTATGCAGACTGCCTCACGCTGGAAGTCAACCCCGCGTCCCATGGTGCGCGCCCTTTTTCAAAGAGGAAGTCAAGTGTGGCGAATGAGACACAGACCGCCATTGTCCGCGCGACATTTTAATAACCTGCACCTACAATATTCAACCTGTTGTTTGCACAGGGGACAACCCTGCGACACAAAAAGCCACCCGACGGGGCGGCAGGCGGAGAGCTCGGGCGGAGACTTGGCGCTCCGCGGCGCCACGGCTCCGGCGCTCGGGCTCCCGCGCGGCGTGGGCACGGAGCAGGCGGAGGGAAGGGCGAGGTTACCCTCAACAACCCGTCGGGCTGTTCGCCCTGGAACGACGTCCAGGGCACCCCCCTGCCTCCGCGGGCTTTGTGGAAACGCGGCGTCCTCTCTTGAGCTTGGTGGTTTTCTTGCCGACGTTTCATTTCCCCCAAACTAGGCATGACATCAGTCGTACGCCCTCGGGCAAAGGAACGTCGGCGAGAAAACCACCAAGCTCAGAAAGCACCCAGGATCCCCTCATATCAACTCTTGAGCTACAAATATTCTCCTTTGTGGAAACAGATTGCAGAGGGCCCAGCTTAATTGGAAAGGTGGTTTTATCCTTTCCAGGGACAGAACAACAGGCCCAGGTTGGTCACCTCAAAGAACCCTGTGGGACAGCAGGGAGGGGAATGAGGAGGAGGGGATTAGTTGAAATTACTTGTACTGGAAGGGTCTAGGTCAGGGCAACCTTGGCTCTTTGATGACTCGTGGACTTCAACTCCCAGAATTCCTGAGCCAGGTGGTCTAGGTCAGGGGTAGGCAACCTTTTATGACTCATGGACTCATCAGTGTTAGTAAGGAGTGGGATTTGCTCTAATTTTATATTCTAGTGGCTTGCCCTGTCAATATTGATGGGAGTGGTCTTGGTGGTCCCAGTAATAGTTGTCTTTAGATCAAGGGGTGACTCTTCTCTGCCACAAAGGATTTTCACCTAGACCAGGGGTAGGCAACTTTGGCTCTTTTATGACTCATGGACATCAACTCCCAGAATTCCTGAGCCAGGTGGTCTAGGTCAGGGGTAGGCAACCTCGGCTCTTTTATGACTCATGGACGTCAACTCCCAGAATTCCTGAGCCAGGTGGTCTAGGTCAGGGGTAGGCAACCTCAGCTCTTTTACGACTCATGGACTTCAACTCACAGAATTCCTGAGCCAGGTGGTCTAGGTCAGGGGTAGGCAACCTCGGCTCTTTTATGACTCATGGATTTCAACTCCCAGAATTCCTGAGCCAGCTTGGCTGGCTCAGGAATTCTGGGAGTTGAAGTCCATGAGTCATAAAAGAGCCGAGGTTGCCTACCCCTGGTCTAGGTGAAAATCCTTTGTGGCAGAGAAGAGTCACCCCTTGATCTAAAGACAACTATTACTGGGACCACCAAGACCACTCCCATCAATATTGACAGGGCAAGCCACTAGAATATAAAATTAGAGCAAATCCCACTCCCTACTAACACTGATGTAACTAGTTTAATAATGAAATATCTGCCAGAAAATAACCAAGTTTGGAGAGCACCAAGGACCCCGTAACTATGCTTTTCAACATCCTTTCCCCACCCATCCCCTCCAATGTGTTGAACCTATAATTCCCATTACTCTGTCTATCCTAGCTTGCAGAAGGCTGCTTCCAGAAAAAGTGGTAGAAAAATATACCAGAAGATTGCCAAGCAGAAAACGATTTCATCCAGATCTTCAGAAGAGGGTTTTTTTTCCCATTCCTGGAGCAGAGCTGGGCCTCGATTCGTTTTTTTCTTTCAAGTGCATTTTTTTTCAGGTACCACTGAATTGCAATGAGTGTCATAGCCCTATTTGGGAAACAAAGGATTCCAATCTGAACTGCAGAGATATTTAGGGGAATTGAAGCCTCAAGCCAAATCATTAGGAACTAAAACCTGCTGAAAATCAAAGGCCTTTCATTTTGATATGCATGGAAATTTTGTAGAAGATTGGCTCCTGAATTAAACAAAAAGTATGGGCGTGAATTACAAATATTTAAGGATTATAATGTGTTAAGGTGTTAAAAAAACCCATTGGGACAGTTTTTTGGAAATAAAACCACCACATTTCTGCTTTTATTGAGACATTAGTAAATAAAACAGTGTCCTGCAAAATAAATCAGAATCATTTGATTTAATGCAGTTAATACAGTCCAGTTTACAGATGAGCCGTTTTAATCAATATAGTAATGATTTAAGAAACCACCAGAGGGCAGGACTGAAACAACAGGAATAGCAGGAAAGTCAAATTTGTCTAAACATTAGGAGAATAAAACCTTTTGGCAATGAAATACTATATCTGGAGAGCTGATTAAAATATATCCCTGCAGTGAGAAATATTTAAATCAAGTTAGTCAATCATGTCCTAGAAAATTGTTTTTTTATTTTATTTTTTTATTTTTAAATTTATTTGCTGCCTATCTCACTGTGGAGTTACTCTAGGAGGGTTACAATAATAAAAAGGAAGAAAATAAAGGAATATAAAAAGAGTCCTTGTACATGCACATACTTGCAATCGCTGCAGCATCCGCACAATCACATGATCAGAATTTGGGTGCTTGGCAATCACCATGTATTTACAACAGTTGCAGTGTCCCAGCATCATGTGATCATCATTTGCAACCTTCCGATCAACTCCTGACAAGCAAAGTCAATGGGGAAAGCTGGGTTTGCTTAAAGATCGTATGATTCACTTAACAACTGCAGTGATTTACTTAGCAACCGTGGCAAAAGTGTCATAAAATTGGACACAACTCACTTAACAACCACTTTGCTTAGCAACAGAAATTATGGTTCCATTTGTGGTTGCGTTGTACAATACAGTTATTGTATTCATACGTGGATAGCTTATAAACCAGTATTCTGCTGTTCTGAAAACAAAACACAAAATTGGTTTGATCTAGTAATGGATTTTTGAAGGAACATAGAATCTGTGGATAAACTATGACAGATAATGAGGTTTCTTAGATTTATGATTGAACAAACCATAGTTTTGTTACAATTCTGGGAACTGTATCATTGTATCTGTGTATCATTTTAAGTATTGGTACCATCAGAGTTAGGACATCTGATGATGTGACCATGGTTGATCTCAAAATGTTATTGGATAGGAGACTACAAGAAAATAGTACCACTAAGATTTTAAGGACAAATATGGAAAAAGGCAGTAGGAAACCACTTCTGCACTGTTGCCAGGAAAAGAATATCTGTCTGTTCATGAAATCAATAATTGTCTTATCAAACAGAGACTTTATCTTATTCTCATATAAATAGTAAGATAAATATTAATGCCTACAAGTACTAAGGAACACCACAGATGTCTCCAGAAAATTATAATTCAATGACAATTCCTAAATGTTATCCTGGTGTCCAGGGATATTTAGTAAGGGATCAGAGTACATTTTTCTGAACTTGATAGAGTATGTTTGCAAAATTTAAGTGTGAGACTTGGATTTTAAAAATGGTTCTGGATTCTGGAAAAAATGTTGGGTTCAACCCTGGTGACTAAACACTTGACCGGAGCAGTCTGGTGAGATAAACTGTATCTTGTAAAAGGGCATTTCAGTAACTGAATCTTGTCAGCCTCATTTATTTTCTATCTCCCTGCCTTCTCTACTTCTCACTACTTTGCCAAACATTGTCACTTTTTTCTAATTCATCATTTGCTTGCATCATGTGCCCAAAGTTTGTGAGGTCTTGCTTGCTATTGCAGTAATTGTCTCAAGGGATCAGAATAGGATTGTTAGTCAGTTGGTCTAGAACAGGGGTAGACAACCTTGGCTCTTTGATGACTCGTGGACTTCAACTCCCAGAATTCCTGAGCCACCATGGCTCAGCTTGGAAACTCTTCCTTTTCCCTCAGCACAGCTGGCTCAGGAATTCTGGGAGTTGAAGTCCAAGAGTCATCAAAGAGCCAAGGTTGCCTACCCGTGGTCTAGAATAATTTGATAGGTTCTTCTTGTACCTCTATTGGTCTTAGTAATTGAATCTCAAACCATGATTAAAAGGCGTCACTGTTACTACAAAAGCCATTGTTTTAATGTTGCTGTTCTAGAAATAACCTTATCCTTCACGATCAAACTTGTTATTGCTTTCCTTCCTATGATTAACCTCTTTACTTCTATCAGTTTCCTTTCTTTGCTGTCAACTCTTTTTGTCTTTTTAATATTAATCATTAACCCATATTTTTTTTTTCATTTTGCTCCCCATGTTTATTTTCATAGTAAGCTCTTCTTGGTTTTCTTTTTTTTTTCAGTTAACAAAGTGGATTATTTGCATATCTGAAACTTTTATTGTTTCAGCCCCCAATTTTATTTCCAACAGTCATCAATTCGAATTCTTCCATTCTTACAATAAATTTGCAATACAAGTTAAACACAAATAGGGGCAGTATGCATCCATGTTCCCTTCCCTGTTCTAAACTATGCTGTTTCTCTGGACTTAACTCTTACAGTAGCTTCTTATACGCTATAGTTTCTTTGGAAGACTAATCAGGTGTTCATTCATTAATTCATTCCACATTCAGACATGATCTACACCAGGGGTGTCAAACTCGATTTCATTGAGGGCCACATCAGCACTGCGGTTGCCCTCAGGGGGCTGGGTGGGTATGGCCAGGGTGGGCGTGGCCTACTGGGTGGGCGTGGCTAGAGTGCGTATGGCCTACTGGGTGGGCATCGTTCGCATCAAGGGTGCCTATGGGGGCCTGGGCAGGAGTGGGACAGATCTGAGGGTCTCTGGCAGAAGGAGGGTCTTTGGGCCAGGGCCAAGGCAGTGGGGGCCGTTCCCTCCCTGTTTCCAGGATGGCTTCGCGGGCCACATGAAACCACTCCACGGGCCGGATCCGGGCCCCGGGCCTTGTGTTTGACATGTCTGATCTACACAATCAAAGTTCTTTCTTTATTGTTGTGCTCTCTCCTTTGTCCATCTTATGTTAGCTGCCTGTTCTCATCTCTGTGTTTGTTCATTTGGCATTATTTTCTTCCATTCATCTTTGTAAAACTGTAAGCAAAACTGCTTATGTGAAGAATTAGTTTTCATATTTGCATTCTAATCACACTCTGGTAATGTCACATCCTTTTGGGACGTTGTGTTCTGTACCTCTTTCAATTTGTTACTGAATCCGTCAATAACATCTAACGTGCATCTCAGTTATGGTATTCACTTGTATAAGATTGATATTCACTAGATGGTCACTAATATTATTAGATACAGTCTACTGTGTTGTACATTAGCTTATAACTGAACATATATTTAACAGTGTCCTCTATGAGTATTATAATGAGTCCATTATTTTATAAAATCTCATACACTTAATATGCGATCATCTGATTTAAAGTGATCCATGCCAGCCTTCTAGGATTCACCTATTCCTATAATATCCAATGTTATGCTTAATTTCTGCTTTGATAATTTCAAGTTTGCCTTGCTTCAAGTTTCTTACATTCCATGTTCTATTTATATGAATCCTTGCAATTAAAAACTCCTGTTTCAATACTGGTGTCTTTGTAATTTTCGGTTCACATCATCATCTCCAGATCAACTTGTGGAAGTTCAACCCTCTCTCTTAATTAGAGGATACCCGTTGACTTGGAAGTTTCTCTTCCACCTAAACTCATTTAAATATTACTGTCTCATCCATATAGTTTATTTGACAATACTTGACAATACTTACCAATATAGACATCCTTTGACTTCCTTTTTTCCAGAAAGTTTTGATTCCCCTAACCCTACTAAACCATACTTGCTCTCATATTATCATAGCTTCATATTTTTTTCAACCTTGCTAGCAAGGATGATCATCTCTGAAGCTCATACTTCCATCACTCTTGCTTACAGAGTCATTGAAGTTACTGAGTCTTCATGCACTCTAGGAAGATACTCTGGAGAAAAGATAAAAAGTTAGAAAAAAAAGTTTATTCTTACTGAACCCTAGGAGTCAGGAAATGCATTTTGTGAAAAGTTTCGTGTTGTTAATTTTATTTGTAAAGTATAATAGACATTTTATTTTCTTTGTCTTTTGAAAAATGATTAACTGATTTTGTGGATGCCACTGGCTATCTAAATGTGAGGTATCTACCTTAAGAGAGTCATCTGACAATGCACCTCATCAGACTTGGCTCGCCATATCTGGTCGGGTAGAAGCAGTTTGCCAATCACTTACATCTCTCCTGGGTCAGTTCCAAATTTTTAGCAAAGCAGAAATGAACATAACAGAACCCCAGGAGAAAGAGGCCACAAAGTTCTGCATTCATGGAAACCTTGATGTTCCTGTACACAAGAGAGAAATTGTGACCAATGAATTACAAACTGGAAGGAGAGATAATATAAAACATCCCAGGTACACCCTCTTCTTCCAAGGATTCCCCAATAAAAATCATTATGAAAGGCTGACACCACTCAGATGAACCTCTTGATATACCTAGACTCTGGAGTTGCATAGTTATTATTTCTTCTTTCTGGAACCTCTTCCTTCAGCCCAGTAAGGGAATTATAAAGTAAGGAGAGTAAAATATAATGAAGAAAAGAGAAAGCAGAATACAGAATAGCAGAACTGGAAGGGATCTTGGAGGTCTTCTAATCCAATCCCCTGCTCAAGCAGGAGACCCTATAGCCATGGTGGCGAACCTATGGCACGTGTGCCACAGATGGTACGCAGAGCCCTCTCTGTGGGCACACATGCCGTTGCCCACGTCCTAGGCCTTCAGCTGGGTTTTATAAAACCTTTTCGCTTTAGGCCTCCACCGCCGTGTGCAAAAAAAAGTTCAATCAATCAATTTCAACTTATCGCAGGAAATAAAAAGATCTCGCAAAGTTGGAATTGATTGATTGAACTTTTTAGTCCCACCCAGTCTGCTGTTACCACTGCAGCCATGCCCACCCAATGGGCCACACCCACCCAATGGGCTACACCCACCCAGCACCCGACGATACATAAGTGGGTTTTGGGTTGCAGTTTGGGCACTCAATCTCTAAAAGGTTCGCCATCGCTGCCCTATAGCATTCTGGACAAATGTCTGTCCAATCACTTTTTAAGAAGATTAAAAACCTCCAGTGATGGAGCAACCACAACTTCTGGAGAGAAGCCATTCCACTAATTAATTGTTTCAGTGATAAGATCTCCCCTTAATTCTAGGCAAGTTCTCTCTTTGATACTCTTCCATCCCTTACTTCTTGTCTTGCCCTCAGGTTGGTTGGAGAATGGGTTGACCTTTCTTTCCTTTGTAGCAGTCCCTCAAATATTTGAAGATTGCCATCATGTCACCCCTAGTCCTTCTCTTCATGAGTCCTACGGGAATAGGGCGGTATACAAATCCAATAAAATAAATAAATAAATAAATTAGACTAGGGTATGCTTTAGCCTCCAGTCCCCTAATCATCTTTATTGCTTTTCTGTGCACTCTTTCTAGGGTCTCAGCATCTTTTTTGTATTGTGTCTAGAACTGGATATAATATTGCAAGTGTGATCTCACCAGTGCAGTATAAGGTGGTATACTTCATGTGATTGTGATACTATTCCTCTACTATTGGGCCGGGGAGCCCAACATCAGTATGAACACAATAGTTCTGGGGGGCATATTTTCAGCCTCACCATCTCCAGCTCTTATATAGACCTTCTGTTTAGAATATGTTGTGTAGTGACCAACAAAATCCAGAGGGGGCTCCTCACAAGACAAATGTCTGTGAATCTCCAAACAAAACAATATAATTTTAATTCTGAAATGATTTGGGGGAGGTATGAATGTTAGGCAACATTCTTAGGCTCAGAATTCCAAATATGGCAGAGCTAAAATAGTTACTTATTACTTCTTTAAATAAGATCTTGCATTTCAGCACATGTTCATCACAATATGTTCTTTAAATTATAAATCCAAACTAAAATTGAATAATAAATTGAATAATGCTATTTGAATTGTAAAACTCAATTACTTTATCCTACAGAATATATGATTTTAACAATTGTATGAGTTATTTGATTTGGGTTTACTAAATCATGTGTGTTCTTCCAGGATCAACTCTCTGAAAATTTTGACTAATTCCCACTTTTATTTTTCACATATTTTAGCTTAGAAAAATCCATTAAATTTCAGCAGAAGAGATCTCCCTATAACTATGCTTAGAATGATCAAGATACATACAATGAGAAATGGAACATTTTTATGCTTCTGACTCCCTTGATGATAGTTCATTCACTCAGGTTTTTAAAAAAGTATATCTTGAGACTTTCAGATTGTCTTGCTATTACACAGTAACTATGCTTATATTTCCGATTCCCTGTGAGGTTGTCTCTGCAGCAGGGCATAGTCCGAATAACATCAAAAGAGTCAAGTCTATCTAACAAAAGAGAAAAGAAACTCAAGTAGGCTTGAACATACAATGAGAACTGGTAAAAGGAAAAAGGAGGGAGAGACATTTCTGAATACCAAATGAACTTAGCCAACCCCAGGAGTTCTTCAGCACTAACATTTGTCTTATTCTGGGAGAACAGAACTAAATCCAACCCTTCAAGAGTCACCTACTGGCTTTGACTTTGACATCTGGCACATATGCATAGTGGTAAATGCTACATATATTCCTAATAAAGAGTTTGAATGAAGTATGAAGAATGGAAAAATTAATCTATATGAGTTAGACATTCTTTTTCATCCTATCTCTCCCCCCCCCAGTTTAGTGAAAATGGTACAATAGTTCTACATTGGCCTATATAGGCCTCAAAACACTCATTTTATATTACTATTGCTATTTATTCTTGTTGAAACAAATTGGATTTCTCAAGAAGAAACAAGTTAATTTTCATCGAATTAAGACATGGCATGACTTTAATACTCTTCCCCTCTCCTGTGGTATTTTTAAAGTAAGATTCAGTATTTCCAATTTTATTTTAATTATAAATGAAATGAAAATGAAACAAATGTTTTGTATTTTCTTTAGGCATTAGTAAAAATATGTTCATAGCTTATTTTGGGGAAAAAACACTATTGCTTGCCCTGTGTGAAGTTTTTTTGAGTATTTGGGTAATATAGTATTATTATTTTTTTAATCCATTATTTACCCTGACTTTGAATCACCTAAAGCATGAATTACCAAATTCAGATAAAATACATGTTCATGGAAGTATTTTCTGTATCCTTGTCAAAAAGATATAAATGATAGGGGTTGTTACAGAAAGAGATTACATTAGAATCAGCCAAGGATTTCACGCTGCTTGGTCAAGTGAGATGAAGTTTGCCATGCATATCTGATTAATCCCATTACAAAACTGGTGACACTTTTCTTTATTAGAGTTATTTTAGGACCTACCTTACTGTTTTCATAGGATCTTGGCCTCAGAATGGCAGGGAACAACATCAACTTTCATTCTTTGTCGTCAAGAGACAAGGTAGTTAGTTCCTAGGACCACAAGTTGCCTGTCCCTGCTGTAATGGAGAATTTGTGGATTGTGGTCATCACACTGCATTGTTACAGGCTTGCATTTATTATCTACAGCTTTTTTTTCTGTTTCTGAAACAGAATGCTCTCATTGAGATATCCTTCTCTTTTTCTCTATTTCTTCCTGCGTTTCTTCTACCCCAATCTACAGGAAGCTTTTTCTGAAGTTCCCACATTCCCTCTTCCCTCCTCCACACTTTCTTACTCCCCCCCACTTTTTCTCCTTTATACTACAAATGGAATCATTATCGCCTAACCTTCTGTTCCCTTTTTCTTATATCATAACAATTCTTCATCTTTTTTCTAAGAAAAGTATGGCTACGCCTGTGCCATCTTTTAGGGTAATTTTCTCTAGCCTACAAGTGTTACCTGGGAATTGCAATCAAATGCTAATCATGCCAGATCCTATTTATCTTGCCAGCCTAGACAAGGAGAGTCAGGTGATACCTACTCATTAATGCTTGCCTCAAACATGAGATGGGCCACACATAAATATAATAGTAACAATAACAGTAATAATAATAGTTCTAACATTTTAATTTATTATCAAGAAATTAGACTGCAACAAGACATTTGAGTCCAATAGGGATGAGTAAGAGGGAAGTTTTATGTTGCAGACATTCAACCAAGCTAAATATTTGAACACAAGTTTGTATATAGGTAGCAACACGCAATTAGGAAGCAAATAGAAGAACAAGCTTGATCAGTCTAATAAGATTATTAATTCTAGCAGCAGGAATTTATGAAGCCAACACTCCAGCAAGCTAGTGGTGTTGCATAGTAACAGGCTAACCTTATGCTGATGCTTTCAGAAGAATGACCTCACAGCATTCAGCAGGACTTTTCCAGGTGAGTGTACCTAAAACTGTGCCTCCGAATGAAAAGTGTTCAGTCTGCTAACTTTTGAGGGACTTTTAATGGATACCAAGTAGAGACTAGAGAACTTACTTCTGCATGTTGAGCACAGTGCTGCTTACATAAGAGATAATTGCCAACAAAAATGGTAGCCTTTGTGATCCCGTGCCCCTTTCTTTCTATAATATTCAGCGATCCAGCCAAGTAAGAAATTATATTGGGGAGGAGGTTGCTTCCCTTGGCAGTACTATCACAGGTTTGTAGAAAAGTGCGATATATTATAATAAAAACTAACAAAACAATCAGCGATGGCTGCATTTGTCTAAGCAGCTCTAGTCAGGCTTTTGTTTTTAAAAAGAATAAAGACGCGATGTGCTAAGCACTATATGTCTGCCCAGAAGTAAGGTTTAGTTTGCTCACTGTACCTCCAGTCACCTACAAGGACCTCTTAAGAGGGACAAAAGGATCAATGGCTTCTGGAATCCCAGAACCCCTTTTGGGGTTTCCATCCAAATTTTGCTCCAATGAACTTTCTGGACCTCTCGATTTTAAACTGGTCGTTCATTGGGATGAAGGAAAAGGTCCGAGAAATCGGGGAGATCGGCTGTGTGTTCCCCTGAACTGCAGGGCCGTGACCTGGACTTCGGCTTCGAGATTCAGTTTTTGATTAATTTCAGTAAGTTTCGTCCACGACATCCGCCGAAGTGGCCCTCCATGGTCCGCGTGCAGAGGTAGCCCGGGGATGCGTTTCTGCACTTCCTCCGATCGCTCACGGTAAGCTGCGGCAGCCGAGCAAATCGGGGGTCCTTTGGGGCGAGTTCCGTAGCAAATGCTGCTCAGTTCAGAGAGCCAGAGGGGAGGGCGCTGGGGTCCTCCATCCCGGCGTTGTAGCCACCCTGAAATTCCAGCCGCCGCCCTTTCGCGCTTCTCTTCAGCGTGGCTTGAGCGGAGGCTACTTTTCCCACACGCCTCGATAGCATTGACCCCGAAAGCACTTGATGATCAGCATGCATCGACCCGCTCCTCCACACACCCCCCCCACCCCGCCATTTCTACAAAAGCAAAAACCAAAGAAAGTTCGGCGAAGGGCTTGGGCTGGTGGCGGCCAAGCTGCCTCACGGGGCGCGCGGAAGCGACGCGCAAACGCCTCAGGCTCGCCGTCTGTATTCCGTTCGGAAGCAGCGGAGAAAGGCGGCTTTTGAGGCCAGCCTAGTTCAAGAGCTATTAGAAAGCGATTATCACCATTCGGCGCCCTGAGGCCAAATCCCGTTGCTGGAGATTTACGCGCGCGCGTTGTGGCGCTTCTAGACACGAGCCTTCGCGCGTCCTTCTCCTTGCTCACCGCCCGGCTTATTTTTTATTTTTTTACCTCACGAACTCCTGCAAGTGTAGGAAACCGGCTGCCCTCCCCCCCCCCACCTTCCCCATCCGACAACGCTCCTGTGCACATTCACACACATAAGTGACTCGAGTCGCCGAGCCTGCTGGAAAACGGCCTTCCTAACTTAATAGCGGAGCAACTCTTTCCGAGGGAGAACTTTACATCTTTTGTGTCAACTTGGCTCTTCTCTCTTTCTTCCCTGCCTCCCTCCCTCCCCTTTGCTATCCCGCCCCCAATCCCGATGTGGGCCAAAGGCGGAGGGGGTGGGGGGGGAGGGAAAGAAGGAAAAGGAACGAAAGCCCCAACACCCAAGCTGACTGCTTTGCCCATTGGCTGCCAGCACGCGCCAAGGCCCGCGGGCTCCAATGGCTGAGTCGACACGCGACTGGCGCGAGGTGGTTGGGAGACGGAGGGTGGGGCGCCGAGGAGGTGTGCGTGGGGCGAAGGAGGAGGTAGCAAGGGTGGGGGACCCTGGCGCGTGCCGCTTTTTAAAGGGGCGCAGCGCCCTTCGCAACCGGAGACGCTTGGTAGTGTGCGGGCCGTGTGCCTGTGGGTAGACGCTTATATGTCCTGGGAGATTTCCGGCTTTGTAAAAACGCCCGCCGGGGAAGAAACGGCTCTTAGCGGCACAGGAAGAAGAAGGAGGAGGAGGAGGAGACGGGGTCGTGAAAGGGCGCGCGGGAAAGAAAGTGTCAGGAGCGGGGCTACAGCTGCACTTCTTGCGCCCCTGGTCGCCGCCACGCCCGTCTCCGGTCGCGATGAGCCACCTGCGCGCGCCGAGTGCGCCCAATGACTGGGCCGGCAGCGGCAGGAATTTGGGCCCGCCACAGCAGCAGCTGGAAGGCAACCTCCTCTTGGGAGAAGAGGCGGTGGCGGCAAGCCGAGGTGGCGCCTTCCCTTCCCCCTGGTTGGGCATTTGCTGCCCGGGCCGCCTCTCCTCATCCCCCAGGTATCTGCTTTCGGGTACACCTGAGGGAGATGAAGAGGAGGCTGAAGAGGAAGAGGAGGAAGAAGAAGAAGAAGAGGAGGAGGAAGAGCTCCTGAGGGCCGGCGCCGCCGAGCGCGCGAGCGGACGGAGTTCGCACAGTTCCTCCGGGAAGCAGCTGTGCGCGCTTCAGCAGCCGCAGCATCCCCGTCCCCACCGGAGCGGCCCTTGCAAGGCGCCGTTAGCTCCCCCGCCGCGGCTCCGCTCGCCCTGCTCCGCCGTCGGAGGCGGCCCTCTTCTCCGCCAGGGCTCCCAGGGGAACGGCGTGCAGCGGCAGAGGCGGCTGGCGGCCAACGCTCGCGAGCGGCGCCGGATGCACGGGCTGAACCACGCTTTCGACCAGCTGCGCAACGTCATCCCTTCCTTCAACAACGACAAGAAACTCTCCAAGTACGAAACGCTGCAGATGGCGCAGATCTACATCAGCGCCTTAGCCGAGCTCCTGCACAGCCCGCTGCCGCCCGAGAGCGCCCCCTGCGGCAAGGGCCCTTCTCTGCCGCCCGCCGCCCAGACCTACGAGCGCGGCCCTTGCACCCCTCCAGGAGGGGGCGCGCTGCAGGCCCGGGCCCAGGTGGCGGGCCACGGCAGGACGCGTTTTGCCTTAGAATCGCCGGGGGCTGCGGCGGGACAGGTGGGGGGCTACGCGGTGCAGACAGAGCCGCTGCATTTCCCTTCCTTCACGGACGGCGCCCTTCTGGGGCAAAAAGCCCCTTCGCCGGGCCAGCTTCTCCAGCCGGCTGGCCAGCAGCCACAAGAGCGAAGAAAAACCTCGCCGCCAGCCCACCGCAGCGACGGCGAGTTCTCGCCTCGATCGCATTACAGTGACTCGGACGAGGCCAGCTAGGCGCGGGGGCCGTTACGCGGGACCAAGAGGCGGTTTCGGCCGCTTCTCCAGATCTACGGCTTGGCTGGACCCGTTATGGGGAACGGGGATGGTGGGTAGACGGGTTGTCAGAAGTGCGTCTGGCGTTTAGAGGGCAGCAAAATCGTGGCCAAAGGTAGATCAGCCCCATCAGCTTTTTAAAAAAGGAGAGACTGCGAAGGAAAGAGCTTGGGGAAATTGCTGGGCGAGACTCCGGTCGCTCCGACGCAGTTTCTCTGTCTAGAAGTAAGCATTTATTCCGTGCAGTTTTAAGAAAGGTAGTGAAAGCTGATTGAACCTCATGTAAAGATTTGTCGGAGATCATTGGGAGCATTTTTGCTCTTAAGGGATTTGCTAGATTTTTAGACTTTGAATCGAAAAATCATCTCCTATTATTCTGTTTTGTTTTACTGTTAAATCTGTATGAACTTCCCTGCTAGAGTCGATTCATTTACATATCAAAGACGGTGCAACAGATTTGGGGATGGAGGCTCCGAAGATCCAGTCAAAATTAAGAACTGTTTAAAAGAAAGAGTTCGTAGCTATGGCCAGACTTTCTTGAAAGTAAGTCCCCAAACAATGGACTTCCTATTAAGAGTAATTCTTCAACCATTGAAGCCAACACACACTAGGTCTGCACAATAGTGTGCCATGTTTCTCAAGCCAGTAATGATTTATTTGGTGTTTTAACAAACATAGTTTCGCAGATTGTGTGAAACCACTTGAATGACGATCTTGGAGAGGGAAGGAGGGGGAGAGGGGAAACAGAAATAGAGTGTGTCTTGGAGTCTTGTCCCTGTAGTTGTCTAGAAGCATTTTGCCACTGATTGCTTCCCAAGGGGAAGAGAAAAACTAGTCCAAAGTCACTAATTGACTTCTAAGCCTAAAGCAGGTCCGGAACTCAGATTTTCCTGCTCCCAATATATACATACAAAATTTTTAGCCAACTGGTGCTTGTAAATATTTTTTTTCTCAGTCATGGTATCTTAGAATCATGATATCTCTCCCAATTGTCTGTTGGAGAATTCCATACCGACACATTTAGGCTCTATTCATGATCTTTGGGCTTAAGCCATTTTAAAATCCACTCCAAGTAAGCACAGTTGTTCAAAAGTAAAAGCTAAGAAGATCTCCATCCAAGTTATAGTTGCAGTACTGTAAAGGTTTGTGACCTTGAGGAAAACTCTCCTGATAATCGGTGTGACTGATTCCACTTGCATTTTCTTCCCAGCATTTCACCACTTGGAGGCTGTCCTGGTGGCCATCCTGACCAGCCCTGTGGACTTGTCTAAGCAGATACTATTAGATTAAGTTGACTGGGTGAGCTGGTTGGCTGACAGTTTTCATATGGCCATATTAACTTCTATGGGTTGGACCCTGCCTCCTCAGTCTATCACCACGGGGCTTGCTCTGTTTTTCTTACTTCTCTTTGTTTACTCTCAAGGAGAACTCCCTGACCTCCAAGCTCTGCTTATTGTTCACCTGCTCATCCAAAAAGATGCCTTACAGGGACTTGGTCCTTCCACTAGACTTTCCACTCAATGTGGATCCCTTTGGCAAGGACAAACCCCTTTGGAGATAGTTGGCGCTGCCTTCCTTCTTTGATCGGCTCTTCGCTGCCGCCCCCCCCACACACACACACAGAGTGGGAAGACATCTGCCAGTGAAAGGAAGAAACGCTTTCCTTGGGGGGGGTGGGGGGGTGGGAAGGAAGCGGAGGGAGGAGTCACAGTCCAAATTCAGAGTGGAAATATTACAAGCGGGTGGAGCCTAATTGCTCTACTTTTTTGTAATTCATCTTTAGTCCTTTCCAGCCCGTTAATGAAGTAAATAGAGAGAAAGGGGGAGTTATTTATATAACTTTCTTCCAAACTGAATATTGGCTGGTATGTGGGGTAGACCCTTCAGAAGCTGCCTGGAGTGGAGATTGAAAGGGAGCTCAGCTCCCAAGAGAAAACGATTAATTTGCTGCCAATTGGATGATACCTAGGTTGAACACACCCATGTTTATAACGATCCTTATTCATCTCATTTGCAAACCCACCAAACAGCAGGTAGGCGCTAGAGTGGGAATAATCGGGCTTCATTTGTTGTGTCCAGCTTCTACGCCTATTTGTTCATATATATTTTTTGTTGAATCCTTGACATTTCTTGATTTCTGAAGGTCATGCAAGTCCTTTTCTTCCTCCCCCTACCCATCTTTCTGTACTATTATTGTTATTGTTATTATTGCAAAAAACTACATTAGCAAAAGCCGGTTGCCATGGATTTTGTAACTTTTTTTTTTGAAAGAGAGAGAGAGGGGAAGAGAGATCAAATTAAAAAGAAAAACAAAACTCCAATATGATTTGTCTTGTGGTGTTTCTTTATCTGGATAGGATAACACACACACACACACACACACACACACACATCATAAATTTCCAATGAATCTGCAGGGCACCAGATTGGCAAAGGCTAATATGAGGAAGCTGAGATCTGAGTATCCTGTGCATATTTTAACTCTGGAGTATGTGGTGTTGTGCTCATTAAACTTCTTTCAGATTGCAGCCTTGCTTCCTTGTAAATCCAACAGTATGTTCAATGGGATACTAATAGCTATGTAAATAAGATACAGAATTCACATCCTTTGTAACTTATTACCGTTTAATAATAATTACTACTACTACATCGGGAACAATGCTATTACAAGAATAGGGATAGTCTCTGCAATGTGCCACATTAAAAAAAGTATTTGATATAGGTACACACAGAGACATTTTCACATCCATTCCTTGCATGAAGAGAAATACTATCATTCAGTAGAGAACAAGCCAAGAGTTTTGTGTCAGGAACATCTTAAAATTAAAAATATTTTCTGATGTGCTTAGGAATGATCGCTTTCATCCAACCAATGCTACTGAATTGGACAAGTTCTATGACACAGCTGCCTGACACGTTGCAGCATGGGACAACTAAGTTAGAAATAGGAATAGGAAAGAACTTCCACCACGAAGCACTTCATCCAAGCAGAGAGGTTGGGTCTAAATCGCCTGCTAAGCCAGTATTCCTTAAACTTAGCAACTTTATGAAGTGTGAGCTTCAACTCAGAATCTCTTAGCCAAGCATGGAATTCTGATATTTGAAGTCCACAAACCTTAAAGTTTCCAGGGTTGAAAAACTCTTGTGATAAGGCATGGATGTGCATGTTGAGTGAATCTACAGTAGTCATTGTGATTATGCTGTCAAGCAGGGTGTTGCAATCCATTCATAATTTTAATGATCCTCAGATTTCACTGGTTCTCATGCCAGAGAACAGGAAACATGTCTTGGCAGCATGTTCCACCATCTCCAAGCACCATGCTTTGATTGTATGATTTTACATTTATAGGAGATCCTGTCTCGGAACCCCCTTACTTAAAAGTCTCTGGCTGGAGAGATCTCTGGCTGTTCTTTTAAAAGAATTTTGTCTGAGATAACTGAAAATCAACTGACTGAGCAATAACTTTGTAAGAACAACTCTGGCTTCAGAGTTCCAAACAAATCTAAAAAAAAAAATCAAATTACACGTAGTCCTTGACTTACAACAGTTCATTTAGTGACTGTTCAAAGTTACAACAGCACTGAAAAAAGGGACTTTTTTCACATTTACAACTGTTGCAGGATCCCCATGAGCATGTAATCAAAATTCAGACACTTTGCAGTTGACTCATATTTATGATAGTTGCACTGTCCCAGGATCACGTGATCACCTTTTGCTACCTTCTGACAAGCAAATGAGCAATGGGGAAGCCAGATTCACTTAACAACCGTGTTATAACTTAACAACTGCATTCACTTAACAACTGTGGCAGAAAAAGTCATAACATGAGGCAAAACTCACTTAACTGTCTCACTTAGCAACAGAAATCTTGGGCTCAGTTTTGGTTGTAAGTCCAGAACTAGCTGTACCTGACAAACTAGAAAATATGCCTGCTTCCCTGCTTCAATATAACAGCATTTATTTCTCCAGGAAATGCTATAAATGCCATCTCCTTCATCCACATTTAACTGCATCTGAAAGAAGATCAAGGACCTTTTATTTCATCGTAAGTAGTAGATTAGTTATTTAAGACTCAGAGCCTGAAACCAAATTTCTTCCTATAATAAATTATGGAAAAACTCAATGTGTCTCACTCAAGACAAGGCTTATTCTATGAGGGGAGTTTAGGTCAGAAGCATTCGGAGGAGGAGGAGGAGGAGGAGGAGGAGGAGGAGGAGGAGGAGGAGGAGGAGGAGGAGGAGGAACAAAGTTTTGCTGATCACTGTCTTCTTACAATTAAGCACTAAGAAAAGAGGAGTGATTGTCATTTTAGTCAACCAATTAAGTCAGGCAAAGCACTTTCTTCACAGACTTTTTTCCTCTGCCCCATCTGCAGGATAGCTTGACCTAGCAAGGTTATATTCCATTAGGAATAACTAGTACTTACCATAAAAGGCAACAAAGAAGTCTGAGGTACCTTAACATTGAACCTCATTATCTTTAATGCCAAGAAGCCTGTGATCCCATGCATATTTAATAGAAAGAAAATGAAATCAATAGATTTACTTCTGGGTAAATGTGCATAGTACTGTGTGGCGAATATTTTCTTTAAACTTCATTTTACCAGTATGAGTCCCACCGAAGGAAAGCTAGCAAACTTGGGTTGTGCTGGAAGAGAAATACAGCAAGATAATGGAAGACAAGTCTCTTTTTTTCACAATACATTATTGTCACTAGAGCTGGCCTTGGGAACTGTCAACACTTTGGGTCACCAAATTGAGAGCCACCTTGTTTTATTCAATTCAGCAGATCTATCATGCCTTTATGAAACAAATATGACATCATCTGAGAAGCCAATCTAAACCTTACAATTTATAGTGATTCATTCAAGGCCATCGACCAATCTGATGCCGCCCTACATATTATAATTCTTAGTAAGGAAACTTTCTTCCAGGCAAAAGCAAGATGAAGCTTTCATTGCAAAATAATCTAAATGAGCAGACTGCTCTTGAAGTTACTCTCATTCACAGGGCCCTTGGACCTCTGCTTAATTTAATAACCATCACATATAGACGCTCCCCTAATTCTTCTGAGATGATATGGTTAGAGTTGGACTGCCGTAGGCTTCATACCAAGTTCTGCTTGCCTTTGCCTAATAGAGATCTGTGCCAACTGGAATACCTGCACTTCATACCTCTTTATAAAGATGGCCATCTTTTCTCTGTAGCTAAGCATGGTTGCTCAGGTTTGGCTGTTTGTGAGAACAGACCCAGCAAGGGGTGTGTGTGTGATTAGGCTCTGCCTGCAGTATTTCCTGCCTCCTGTGCATTTTACACCAAACTCATACTCAGAAATGGAAGACATTCCCAAGTCAGCCGTCTGCCTACCATTTATCTATTATTCAACTTTTATAGCCATTCAATTCAACCAAGTAACTCCACGTACAAGGGCAGCAGATACACCCAAGGTGCTTTAATATTTGCTGGCTTGGGGTGAGTTGGGTTAACATGGCTAGTATATCTTTATGTGTGTTGAAGTTGGCAGTCTCCGGGGCTATTCCAGTTTAATCAATTTTCAATTTTATAATCAAGCCTGTTAAGTCCTAATGGGGAGCCAGTGTTTCAAAGAGAAATCCCATTATCATCATCATAATAAATAATAATAAACCTTTATTGTCAAAGTACGTGCACATTGAGATTAGCTGAGCCTAATCGGATTGATAAGATTTCATCTATCTTGCCCTTTCTGAATTCAAACGACACTTTTTCTTTCTTCTTCACAACACCCTCCCCCCCCCCACACACAGAATGGGTTCGATTGCTTGGTTGAGTGGGATTGGAACCGGCTGTCTCTACATCCCTTTTCTTATGCTTCCAATCGGTGTAAACTCTAACCCTGGTGTCCGGGTTTTATAGCGCTGGAAACTCGATTCTCAAGTACTGAGAAAGCAAGACGATCACGGTCGTTGCCGCCATGTCCTGTTCACCCAGTTCACCCTGCGTCCCCACGCCTAGGCGCGTCCCGGTTTCCGTAAGGCCTCGTGTAAGGAAGGCCTTTTTTCTTCCTGCTGGCACTTGATCCCGCTGCCATCTTTGGGCTTCTCCCTCAACCCTCCGACTATAGCCAGGTTGTGAAGCCAGTGCTCTGGGGCCGCTTGTTCCGAGTCGCCCGGGAATCGAGGGTGGCGCTCCTGAGGCGGCGGCCGGCGTTGGGACAAGGAAGCGAGCAGGTGCCAGCGAGGGTCACTTTCCCTGGCCTTTGGATAACCTGCGGCACGGTGCGGCGCGGCCGGGTTCGGCGGGCCAGAGATAAGCAGCAGTCCCTGTCGTGTTACTTGAGCCTCCCGGCCCGGCCTCCAGCGACCCAGCCCGAAGCACAGCCCGTCCGCCCCAGGCTTTGTTGACCGAGCTGGTGGCACCGGGGCCTTCCTTGCAGAGGTGAAAAGTTCAGCAGGGCGGGCGCGTAGCTTGCTGGGAGACGGCGAGCTCCTTTTCCCCCCTGTGTAGCTCCCGAACTAATCTGCGCGGCGCCATTGAGGAAGTTCGTTTCTCGATCTTCTAAGCCTGCCCAGGCCAGGCCAGGCCAGGCCAGGCCAGCTCAGCTCGCATCAGAAGCCCTCTGGCCGTCCAGGTCCCTAAAAAGCTCACGCGGGCATCCTGCCCAGTCAAGTGGGAGGAAAATCCCACTGGAGACGAGTGGGCTTTCGCACCCACACCACACGAATCAACTGGGCCACCCTTTGCGGGGGATCTCCTCTAGCCCCGATGGCTGGAAGTGGGAGGCGGGAGAGTTATTATACTGATCGTCTGGAGGGCGACGCTTGGGAAAGTACAGGTAGTCCTCAACTTGCAACAGTTCATTTAGTGACCATCTGAAGTTACAAGGGCACTGAAAAAAGTGACGACCATTTTTCCGCACTTAAGACCGTTGCAGCGTCTCCGTGGTTATGCGCTTTACATCCAGAGGCTTGACAACTGGGTTCATATTTATGATGGCTGCAGTGTCCCCTTTTGTGACCTTTTGACAAGCAAAGTTGAGGGGGAAGCCAGATTCACTTAACAACCAATTTACTAATTTAATAACTGCAATGTTTCACTTAACAGCTGTGGCAAAAAAAGTCGTGAAATGGGGGGTCAACTCACTTAACAAGTTTCTGACTTAGCCACATAAACTCTGGGCTCAATTGTGGTCATAACCGGAGGACTACCAGTACCGATTTGCATTCTGAAGCTCTCCTTCACCAAATTGGAAATCAGTGACTAGTTTATACTTTCTTCTCTGCCTTCTCATCTTTATCCCCGGAGTACTTTCCCCAAAACACTTAGGCTGCAGTCATAGCCTCTTTCTCTCCCCCAATTATCACTTGAACGGCTTGATCTTATCTTATCGGCTTGATCTTATCGGCGAGGGGATCGATATACCACTTAACCCCTCCGACTACAAATTCCGGGCTGGCTCAGGAATTCTGGGAATTGAAGTCCACAAGTCATAAAAGGGCCAAGTTTGAAGAAACACCCCCCCCCCCCGACTTAAGACCTCGTCTTCTTAGCACAGGGGTAGGCAACCTTGGCTCTTTTATGACTCGTGGACTTCAACTCCCAGAATTCCTGAGCCAGCATACTGGCTCAGGAATTCTGGGAGTTGAAGTCCACGAGTCATAAAAGAGCCAAGGTTGCCTACCCCTGTCTTAGCATAACCTCTTCCATTCCAAGTTAATTTCTGTTGCTTTCAAAAGACCATGCCCTCCCTCGCATAGTAGCATCGTTAGACGCCCTGAACTTTGAGGAAAGGCCGCTTTAGACCTTCGCGCGGGCTGCTTTCGCGGCTTAGGAGGCAAGACTCCTACAGCTTTTCCCTGGCAGAGCAGCAGCGAGTTGCGCGCGTCTGTTCGGGTTTTCTCTGGAAGGCGCATTTTGGGTCAATTTATTAATGAGATGGTCCAGCCAACTTCGCAGAATTGTTGTAAAAATAAGATTGGGAGAAAGGGGTGCCCTTCCCCCCCTCCATCCATCAACCAGGACAACCCGGGGGAAATAAATAACGGAGCAGGGCAAAGAACGGAACAAAACAGTTTAACCTAATAATGCAGGATGCAGAGTCAACTGGCCAAATTCTGAGTGCGGGGAAAAGGAGGAGGAAAAGATCGTGCGCTTAATTTTAAAAAAAAAGCCCAAATCCAGCGGGTACCCTTCGCCGTGTCGCTTTCGCCTAACAACGGCTCGTTCTCCCCCTCCCTCCCTCCCCCCCTCTCCCCCTCCCCCCCTCCCCGCCCCGGGCGCGCGCCGCTCTCCCTCTCGTTCACCATTAACAAGCTGCACCGCCGAGCTGCAGGTTGCTTTAATCTCATTAATATTTTGGAAACGTGAATATTGAGCGTCGGAGGCCGCTCATTCGCCATATGCCGGGCCACTCCTGCTAGGGTGGCTGGTTCTTTTTTTCTCTCTCCGTGATTAGCAATTAGCATTCTACCTTCCCCAAGTCAGCGCCAAGTATCCAAGAGACTGAGAGGCGCAGGAATCAGGTTGGGGTGTGCCTGCGCGCGCCAAGCCCGCTTAATAGCTCGGCCGGCAAACAAAAGCGAGGGGCCGGCGTGGCTTTTCAGAAGTGCCTCCAAACCGCATCAGCTGGGAAGCAGCATCCTTTGGAATCAATGGGACGGCACCCTGGGGGAGAGAGGAGAGAGAGAAAGGGGTGTGTGTTTTTGTGTGTGTGTGTGTGTGTGTGATAAAAGATACAGCAGCTCTTTGGCACCGCCTGTTTAAAACTTTAGCTCTTAAGATAGTCGTCCCGATCGCACGGGGATGAAAAATCGCAGTGGTTTCAAGGAAGGCGTTTGGAGCGCCGGGAAAGTCTGACTCGCCTTCAACATCGCCGGATGTTTTAGATGCGGTGTTTTCCGCCCCCCCTCCCCTTTCCCCTCCCCAAGATAGGTCTAGTGTCTGGGTTCTCACAACACGCGGAGACCATTATATTGTATTCTCTAATGTCTTGCATGGAACTAGCCGTTGTGTTTGTACATTTTGTACGCCGCATAACTAAGGGGGGGGAAAACCAACAACCCTGGATGGTTTTACAAGACTGCTTATCCAGCCAACCATAATCGAAAACGAGTCGTTAAAACGGGAAAGTACAGACCAGAGTAGAAAACGTTAAAAACGTTAGATCAGTCAAAGGTCCGAGTAAACGTACGGCTTTGCTTTTCGAATGATGTTTAATTCGATAAACTATAGTTAAGCAAATGGTGCTTTAGCCGCTATGTAAAAACGGTCTTTGCAATGGCATAGTTTGAGGGAGAAGGGCAACGAAAACCGAAGTACAAGCCTCAGCTTCAGCAGGAATCTCATTGGGTGGAGCCATTATCTCTCTGTCCGATCTACCTCACAGGATTGTTGTGAAGGTAAAAGGGGGGGAGGGAGGGAGATGTCATGATGTGCCGCTTGGCTTCTTCGGAGAAAGGAAGGCGAACTGTAAAGATAGAGACATAAATGAACCCACCAATCCATAAAGGCACCGTTCCTAAATTTGGTTGGACTGAACTTTTCAAGCACTATTTTTGTAGATGCCTGCCCAGACTCTAGTCAGCTCAATTACTTTAATCTTTGGTAATTAAACATCCGTGGAATCGGCTCCACTCTGAAACGAAATCCCACGCTCTTCGTTAGGATAGAGCACAAGGGCGTGTTCACACGCGCGTTTTAACCTTCCTGAGCAAGTTTACAGGTGTTGCCCGGTTGTTTCCTGCGTTGTTTAAATCGACGAAGCCCGCCGTGTTTACGGAGATATTAACATTTGGCTGAGCGGAACTGATGCGTTGGAGTGTGGCATGAAGTGGGGGAGCCTTTATTTGTGTGAACCCCTCGCTGCTCTTATCGATCCGGCTACGTTTCTGCAGTTTCTAGCCAAGAGAGAGGAAGGGAGGTTGGGGGCTCTGAATGGGATTTTCGTGGGTGGGGAATGATCGAGAAATTCTGGATTCTTTCGAGGGATTTTCAGCTTTTCTTTCAGTCGTTGATCTGGACCAACCACTAAAATGGATTAAGCGCTAGGGGGAAAAAATACTTCTATTTCATGCAGTTCAAACCTTTAAAAACGATTCAACAGGAGTATTTGAATTAAAATTCCTTCTGGCTAGCAATTTAAAGCGATTCCTTGTGCTTAGGAATGGTCAGAGTATTTAGACCACCAATGATACTATTAAAGGAGAATATTTGTAGCTCAGGGTTGAAATGAGGGGTCCTTCATGCTCTCTGATCATGGTTGCTTCCTTGCAGATGTTTCATTAGCCAAAGCTGGTAACATCATCAGTGCTAGTCTCATCCTCAGACTATCACTGATGTTACCTAGTTTGGGTAGGTATCAGGGTTTACACAGAGCATTAACCTAGATTTTTTTAAAATGGTTCATCAGAAAAACCACAGTTGCAACATTCACAGTCAAATCCATTCAAACTTTATTGAGGATGTTTGAATATGGCCATTTTGGTATGTGATTCATGCATTATTGCTTGCCACCACATATGGATCTAGCCCATTCTACCTTCTTCAATAAAGTTCAGTTAAAATAAACCATGCCTTAATTAACTTCTACAAAGCACTTTATACATGCTAAGGGGTTAATCTGCTCTGTAATGAAGCAACCTAGGTAACTCTTGGTTTGAAGGCCATCCTCTTGTTGCACATGTAGGCATTAAGCTGTTAGCCTTCCTTCTCCACCAGTAAGTTCACAGTGACTTTTTTCTCTTTCAGCTTATTCTATTTCATACTTCACTGTTTTTCTGCTCATAAAAATGTGAAGGACCCTGAGTTATTGGGCCTTACGCTTTTCCTGGGACAAATAGAATATAAATGCAATAAATTAGCTCCAAATTACTCATCCCTCAGGAAAATGACAGAGTGAAATGCTCCATTTTAGGTTGTAGGAAGAGATCTGAATTTTGGATATGCCCCATCTGCAGGCACAAAAAGGGGAATTAGGACTGGACCAACACAATCTTTCTCCTTGGTTGTTAAGACCCTATATAAAGGGCTTTTTAAAATTAAAATATCTGGAAGATTCAAAGGATTGAAGATTGAATTAGTGCAATCTATGGACAATATCCTTCTGTCTTCTTTTTGCTATTTTGGCAGGCTTAATTTTAAAGAATATGAGCAAGTTGCCCATTCTAGAGGATAACACTCAGTTCTCCATCTACATCTAGAAATGTACACATATCAATCACTTTGGGCAGGAGGCAGAGTATGTGCAATGATAGTAGTAAGTTATAATCCTGACCCTATATGGCAGCATTGGATCCACTCAGCAATACACAGCTTATTTTCTTGAGTATACACCTCTCTAAATTATTTCCATCAGCTGTAGAGTGCTTGGTTCTGTCTGAGCTTGGTGGTTTTCATACAGACATTTAATTACTTGGCTAGGGTAAAATCTTAAGTGTTAGAAGAGACGGAGGTTTGCTCTTTAACAGTAGCTCGCCCTGTCAATGTTGGTGAGGGTGTGGCTTTCTTCCTGGTAGTCCTTGATTAGGGGTGGTGTTTATTGTTTGGTTGTTTGAGCTGGTAGTTAGGATATTGCTTACTGATTGTCTGGTGTTAATCCCTTATGTGGGTGTTAATTGCTGGCAAAGAGGTATTCTGGGCTTTGTTTTCTTTTCCGCTTTTTATCTCTTGCCAATGGTGTGTAAATGTTGTTTATCTCTATGTGCTTGACTTGTCTAAGTGTCAAGATTTCAGAAATTCTCCAATGTTTTTGCATTTAGTTTGGTCCAGCATTCTCACTGTCTCTCAGTTGAAACTATGGTTGGGTCTGTCTAATTATTGTGAAATTAAGGAGTTTTCATCATGTGTTCTGACTACTAGTTCATGGATGTGCTCTGCTAGTCTTGTTTGTCCTACATAGTATCAGTTATAGTCCTTAGACTGCATGTTGTAGATGACTCCTGGTTTTTTTTTCTTTTTGGGCTACTTGGTGTCTTTGTTTACTTAATGTTTTGGAGGGTTTAATTGGCTTGTGTGCTTTGGTGATGCCATCTGATTGCAATATTCTGTTGGTTGTTTCTGAGATGTTTTTGATGTATGACTGTTATCTTTTGTATAGTTTGTGTTAGTTGTGCTATGGCGGATTAGATGGTCAAACACTTTTTGGTAAAGTTGCCATCAAGGCCTCCAAAGGCCTGATTTCAAATATGACTTTGCAATGTATTTTCTAATGTTTTAAACACTTATTCAAAAAAATTCATTGGATGTAATGGGAAGGAGTAGTGCTGAGTAACCATCACTGGCTAGGAAACAAACCAAAAACTCCCAAGAAACTGCAAATTTAGAAGCAGGAATTTGGACGCGGTGGCTCAGTGGGTTAGGACGCTGAGCTTGTCGATCAGAAGGTCGGCAGTTTGGCGGGTCGAATCCCAAGTGCCACGTAGCAGAGTGAGCGCCTGTTACTCGTCCCAGCTTCTGCCAACCTAGCAGTTCGAAAGCACGTCAAAATGCAAGTAGAAAAATAGGGACCACTACGGTGGGAAGGTAACAGCGTTCCGTGCGCCTTTGGCGTCTAGTCATGCCGGCCACATGACCACGGAGACGTCCTCGGACAAGCGCTGGCTCTTCGGCTTTGAAACGGAGATGAGCACCGGCCCCTAGAGTTGGAAACGACTAGCACGTGCGGGGAACCTTTACCTTTTATGAATATTAGTTTGAGTGAGTTCATTGCTATTTCAGGAGTCATTGCCTTGCCCGTTTGATTGAAATACCTTTGCACTAATGACATTTAAGATAAATGTGAAAAAATACTGTTCCTGGTTAAGGAAGCACTATTAATATTCTTGCATTTGATAAAAAAAAATGACTTCCCAGTAAAGTGCACTAAGCACTGATGCTGTTACCCGGTTTGGGTAAGAAAGAGAACAACCACCAAGGACCCCCCCCCCACACACACACACACACTTCCTGTCAACCCTGAGCTACAAATATTCTCCTTTATTGAAGCGGTGGGTGAACCCCCAATGGGACTTTTCCGACGACAAACACGCCTAGGGTCTGAAAAGCCTTCCTTTCTGATAAACGAAGCGTTCAGTTAGCTACGGCCGCCGCCAGCGGAAGGCTGCCGGTGCCACAGCTGACCCTGAAGGGCGGAGGAAAAAGGGTTGAAAGCCGCGAGCTGCCCTTAATCGAGGCGACCTCGAGGACAATGGGCAGGTTTCGGGCATGAGCGGGCGCGCGGGCGCGGGCGGGCGCGCGCTCTGCAAGCCACGTCTCGCGCAGGAGCGGCGGAGCCGGGTTGGTGGCGTCCCTGCTCCGCCGAGGCCGAGTGTCTGGAGCGGAGCACGCGCTGTCAGCTGGTGAGCGGAGGGGCCGTTCAGGCAGGGCCCCCCCCGGGGGGGGGAAGCTGCGGCGGCCCATTGAAACGCCCTCGCCCTCCTCCTCCTCCTCCTCCTCTTCATCATCCCCCGCGGCCCAGCCGAGCACAACAGCCCGCATTAGTCAAGCCCTCCAGGAGCCCCACAGCAGCCAAGCAGAGGCTGGCCTCCCAGAAACCCGGCAGCACGCGAGGGCACCGGCGGGGCGCTCTACGCTGGGGCGGAGGAGGAGGAGGAGGAGGAGGAGGGGTGTGTGTGGGGAGAGGGTGGCGGGTAGGCCGCCTCAGGAGGAGAGACAAAGCAGGCGGGGAAAGAAAGAAAGAAGTTCTCGTTCGCCTCCCGAGTGGGTTGCTGGAGCGGCGCTTTGGCTCGTTCTCTTTTCTTTCCTGGAGAAGAAGAAGGAGCGGAGGAAGCAAGCGGCGTTCGTGTCAGTGCGCCGTCAGGCCTCTTGCGCAGCCTTGATGGCGGATACCTGCCCGCTGAAACTCCTCTGCTGCTCAGTAGTGGAACTTAGGAGACTCTGCTGGAGCGCGGAGGAAAACCTTCCCTCTTCTAGGTCTGATTTCCTGATGCAGTGAACCTGATGTTCAAGGAAAGGGGAGTCTGTATCTTTTAGGTCAGGGGTCTTCAAACTCGGCCCTTTTATGACTCATGGACTTCAACTCCCAGGATTCCTCAGCCAGGCATGCTGGCTGAAGAATTCTGGGAGTTGAATCCATGAGTCATAAAAGGGCCGAGTTTGAAGACCCCTGTTTTAGGTAGTAGCATTAGGTAAAGGTTCCCCCCCCCCCCCCGCCACATATGCGTGCTAGTCGTTTCCAACTCTAGGGGCCGGTGCTCATCTCCGTTTCAAAGCCGAAGAGCCAGCACTTGTCCGAGGACGTCTCTGTGGTCATGTGGCAGAAGCTGGGACAAGTAACAAGCGCTCACTCTGCTACGCGCGTTAGGCACTGGGGATTCGACCCACCAAACTGCCGACCTTCTGATCGACAAGCTCAGTGTCCTAACCCATTGAGAGCCACCGCGTCCCTCTTAGTAGTAGCATAATGCAATATAAAATATGACTTGGCCTGGTATTACCTCTCCCTTGGGGCAGGGTCCACGATTGCCTAATTTGGCAATCCTAATCTACAGGCAATCCCCGGTTATGACCTCAATTGAGCCCAAAATTTCTCTTGCTAAGTGACAAATTTGTTAAGTGAGTTTTGCCCCATTTTAGGACTTTTCTTGCCACATTTGTACAGTGAACCACTGCAGTTGTTGCTGTGAGTTAGTAAAGCAATCCTTAAGTTGAATATGGCTTCCCCATTGACTCTGCTTGTCGGGGTTGTCCCAAAGCTGCTTTTTCAAGAGGCAACTGGACATTCTTGTTTTTCTTTGAAGACTTTTCACTTCTCATCCAAGAAGCTGCTTCAGCTCTGATGGGATGGTAAGGAATGGAAGGATTTATATTCCTTCCAGACAGCTGGTCATTTCCATTCTTTTAGAGCATGGGTGTCAAACTCGCCACGTCACATGTCGTGTCGCAATGTATTGTGACTTTTTTTGCATTGCCAGATCTGGGGTGGCTGCGGCCTCTGTATGATGCAACCAGTTTGACACCCCTGTTTTAGAGAGTCGTTGAGGCCACTTGTAGATTTATCTTTGTCCTCAAGGTCACCTGAGTAGCACCAAAGGGTTGCAAAAGGGGATCACATGATCCCAGCACACTACAACTGTCATAAATATGAACCAGTTGTCAAGAATCTAAATGTAAACCATATGACCATAGCGAGTCTGCCATGGTAATAATAAGTGTGAAAAATGCTCATAAGTCACTTTTTTCCAGTGCTGCTGTAATACTGAATGGTCCCTAAATGAACTGTTGTAAGCTGAGGACTACCCATACTTATTTCAAAATCTGCTCTGCATCTCGAAATCACTACCTCAATGTGTACAAAGATGTCCATTCTTGATCACAATGATACCAAGATTATAAAATGTTTATCATGACAGCACAAGCCCTGCTGCTTTGCACTTATGATATAAGTATGTTAGGGGACACATTTTTCATTGCAATGCATATTTTTATCCCTTGTATCCCCATTCTCCTCTTCTCCCCTCCCCCTCAAACAAAGCCTTTAAGTTGTTATCAGGTTCTACTTCTAAAATGTAGTGTTTGGTTCTCACCAAGCATAGTGACTGACAGTCATGAAGTCCAAAAAGTTCCTTGTTAGACATCCATGGAAATTAAAGCTGATAATGAAGAAAGAACTCCTTGTTTCTTAAATGGGTTGGTCCTATATGCAGCTCTATTGCTTTCTAAGATGAAGTTTTTATACAAAACCCTTTTGCAAGCTCTTCCCAATATACACAATGTCTTAAATCTAGCACTTTCAGAAGATATAAGTTTTCTAGACTTTCTTGAAGGTGAATAGAGTTAGGTCTGTGAGAACTTTAACCCAGTGGCAGTGAAATGCTGTTCCAGAAGACACATACAGCAATAACTTCCTAGGTCGCATAAAGTGACATTGTTTAATAGATGAGACCTGAAGCATCCCACCCTGTTGATAGTGGTAGATCTTATACCATATATAGTGTTACTGTAAGATCTCATGATATAGTCTTACAAGAAAGTGCATTGTTTGGATCATGAGCATAGTGAAATGGGACAGATGAAATGGCAGTACATTTCTTTGACTTACAACCATTAATTCAGTGACTGTTCAAAGTTGCAGTGGCACTGAATGAGGGACTGACAATGGGTCCTCAGAGTTCCAGCCATTGCAGAGTCCCACGGTTACACAATTACAACTTCCTACATTCCCTACTGGCTTCTCGTAAGCAGCGTCAATGGGGAAGCCAGCAGGAAGTTGGAAGTCGTAATTAAGTGAGGATGTTGCTTAATGACAACAAGGCTGCTGTAATTTCTATCCCTAAATCAATCATGTGATACCATAGCACACTTTACAACTATGATGCTTAGCAATCACAATTTGAGTCTAATTACCATGTCAAGAATACCTGTATGTGAAAAAAGGGAAATAATGTATCACACAAAATGCAATCAGTTTGAAAAATACAGATATTTATTCCATATACAAACTTAGCAATAGGTTTGTGGCTTTGGTCTTGAAGGACACATAGTAAACATGAGCTCTTGCATAGCTGTTTTTTGCCACCTCTTGAGTGAATAAGCCACAATAACTAGCTAAGGATATTCCATAATTTGTTATGCAATGAAGGCAATGCCCAGACCGAGATAACCAGTTTTCATTCTGTAACGGACAAAGGAAAACAATTCATATCCAACTACTATGGCTTGTTCAGCAAAATGTGGACTAAAAAATATATTTTCATAATGTATGAATCCAACCAGAGATATACTGCTGATCCTGAAAGTACGATATGACTGTCAGGATTAATAGCTAATAAGCTTACAACTTGGTGTTTCCCAAATGCATTAGATTATCATTTTTATAACCTCTATTTTGCACTCCCAAATGTGATGAATGGCAATATGACACTGAGAGCTATCCTAAGTCAATACAGTTACCCAGACTAAAACAAATGGCTGTAGTGTCATGATGTGTTTTACAGAATTTTATAGAATTTATGATTCTTAGCAAATTATTCTGCACTCTTTTCTAGATAAATTACAGAGACCTGATCATCTTTGGGGTTACAACTATATTCCTTTTCACTGTTCACGTAATTCACATCTTTTCTCCAGTATTTGAATAATGCGTTCAAAATGAATATTCAAAAAAAAAACGGTCTGCTCTGTACTCCTGAGATTATTTTGTATTTTTAGTTTCACACACCCTGCTATAAATGTTTTATTGGTGAGTGAACTCGCAGCATTTACTTTTACCTAATAATAATTCGTTAACAGCATAGGGGCAGGTGTTTTCAAGGATGTGATGCATCAATATGGTGAACATTTAAACTGATTTAGGAATCATCATAAAAAATGAGAGACAAGGTAAAACAGAGCTAATAAAACTGTTGGCTTCATGCTCATTAAGGCACTTGAATTTCAGGTTTGTAGAATTATACCTGGTAGGGCAATAAATGGTATTGCAAACAATAAGATTTAACTGAACACTACATCTGCACAGGGATTTCTTTTTAAAGGCATGCAAAATAAACACTCAAGTAGTCATCCAAACACCAAAGCTCAGTTACAATGGTCTTCTCTAAAGGCTAAATTCACTTTAATGGCCACGTTATTCCTAGGGCAGCCTTCTCCATGCAGATGGGGACAATTTCAACTTCCAGAATTACTCAGCCAGCATGGACACATTTCCCATGCTATCATTTGCACCTCTAGAGAGTATGAGATGGAAGATAATGGATCTCAGGATATGGAACTGAATTACAAGAATATACTTACTGCAGAAAATGTAACATAATTTTTGGAGAAAAAGCTTTGTTAAACAGAAACTTTTCATGGTAGCCAGTAAAAATGAAAATTTGCAGTATTGAAATAGAACAGTTATAATCACCATTTGTGTTTTCAGTTATTATATAATTATTAGTTATTCCTTGACTTACAACAGTTTGTTTAGTGACCGTTTAAAGTTACAACGGCACTGAAAAAATGTGACTTACAACCATTTTTCATAGTTATGACCTTTGCAGCATCCACACAATCGTGATCAAAATTCAGATGCTTAGCAACGGGTTCATATTTGTCATAGTTTCAATATCCCTCAATGGTGTGATCTCCTTTTGCGGCCTTCTGACAAGCAAAGTCAGTGGGGAAGCCAGAGTCGCTTAAAAACAAGGTTACTAACTTATCAACAGCAGTGATTCACTTAACAACAAAGTCTAAAGTGGGGCAAAACTCACTTAACAAATGTGTCACTTAATAACAGAAATGTTGGGCTCCACTGCAAGTCGAGTCTACCTATACTGAAACCACAAATTATTGATGAATCATTATACGTGAATATAAATATATAAATATAAATATAAATATAAAAACTGGGGTTTTTAGTGTACAGGGTGAATTTAATGCTTTTTAACTGGTTTTAACTTTTGTATGTTTTGATTTTTAATTCCCTGTAAACCGCCCTGAGTCCTCAGGGAAAGGGCGGTATACAAATGCAACTAAATAAATAAATAAATAAATAAATATTTCACAGTGCTATTTATTTTTGTGCAAAAGGTGGTTTACAGCAAGATAAAATATAATCCACAATACATACAGTAATAACACAGTTAAAATCAAACCCACCGAAAGTGATGGGTGCTAAGCAAGTGTGTATCTGTGGATGCCCTGGTTCTGTGGTTATGCTGTGGCTAAGTGGTGAACACAGAAGTTTCCATTCCAAATTCTGACTCTGTTGGGAGCTTATTAGCTAAACCTCTGCAAGTCACCATCTTTCGGAGGGAGTCCTTTCAAGTTGATAATATGCTGAGAACAATATACAAAATAGAGAGTGAACTGTTCCTTGGGAAATTTTATAGATCAACATTTTATTTATTTATTTATTTTATTACATTTATATACCGCCCTTTCCCGGAGGACTCAGGGCGGTTTACAGGGTAATTAAAAACCAAAAATACAAAAGTTAAAAACCAAGTTTAAAAAAGATTAAATTTATCCCTGTATAAATAAAACCCCAATTAAAATAAATTAATCCTCAGCCTGGGCCAGAGAGCTCGAAGAGCCAGGTCTTCAGGCCCCGGCGGAATGAGCGGAGGTCGGGGGCAGTCCTCAGCTCCACTGGCAGCTGGTTCCAAAGGGCAAGCGCCCCCACTGAGAAGGCCCTATCCCTGGGTGTTACCCGCCGGCAATCTCTTACCGGTGGCACCCTGAGAAGACCCTCCCTGTGGGAGCGCACTGGACGAAGGGAACTTGATGCCGGCAGCAGGTGTTCCCTCAGATATCCCGGACCCAAGCCATGTAGGGCTTTATAGGTCATCACCAGCACCAGCATACTGTCCACACTTTGAAATTAAAACTGGTCATTAACCATTTGACCTTAAACTGTGGCCAGTCGACCACTGTTAGGCAGTACAAGTTTTTTTTTTCAGTTGAGGCATCAGATGATTTCTATAATTTAATCTTGTCAGCAGCTTGGCTGTCATATTTTGTTCCACTCATATTTCTGGACCTTTTCAAAGGTAGCCTCGTGCATTACAGGGCTGAAACAGGTTGTAATCAAAGTTTGGATTTTGGTTATTAAATGCAACTGACTCAGAAAGTTACAGAAAATTCAGCAAATGTCATCAGCAAGTTGCTGCCTGTAAATCCGAGGATTGGTTGAGAAGTATCCCAACAATGCAGACCTGCTCATTCTGGGAAATGCAAACACAAACAGGCTTCATCACAACCCCAAAACCTATTCGTCTTCCCAACAGCTCTTCCATCTTACCTGGATTTCATTTCACCTTGTTGTGTCTCTCACCCAGCCACCACCCCTCTCTTTAACAAGGATTTCAACTGGTACAAGTGCAAAGAGCAGCTGTACTGATGATTTAATTAGAAACTCAGACTTAATAAAAGGGATTGATAGAAATGGTATGTTTAGCATTGAGAAAAGATGACTGGGAACCACACAGCATTTTTTTTTCCAAAACTTCCACAGTATAGAGGACAGGTTAATGGTGGCGCAGTGGTTAGAATGCAGTATTGTAGACAAACTGCCCACAGCCAGGAGTTCGATCCTGACAGGGCTCAAGGTTGACTCTGTAAAGCGCTTAGAGAATTCGGTAAAGCAATATGGGACGGTATTTAAGTCTATTGCTATTGCTATCTTTTAAGTTACAGGATGAGACATTCCGGTTAAATGCCAAGTAGATGTTTCTCATAGAAAGAGCAATGTCATGGGAATTATTTACAGTTTACTTATGGGATCATTTCTTCCCATTGATATCTGTTAGATTCATCATCCACAAGAAGCTGTCATCTAGCAGATTCAGGGTAGGGTCTTGTTTTGCATGGTGCCCACTCTGTGGAATTCATCCCTTTGCCTGTGTCTGAGATCATACTTGTCCCAACCTTATCTTTCATGAGGCGTTAACAACTTAGTTTTGCCATCAAGCCTGGGGTCTTGAATGTTGTGGGTGAGCCTGCTGCCCGATTATATTGACTGTATGGTGTTTTTTATTCTTGGCTGCTATTTTATGCTGTCTTGTTATTTATGCTTTTAATTATTGATTATTTTTTTCTTTGTTTTGTTTTAATCTCTACTTATACAGAGTCATGTATATAAAATAGGCAGCCATATAAATTTATCAGTACAATCAATCAGTTGTAAGCTCTTTCTTGATCTTGAAGCAGAAGCATTGTCAGGAAATTGTTAATTTGGATTTCTGGGCTAAGCAGGGATTGAATTTAATCACCTATCTGACTCCTTCCAATTATACATTTCTTTGAGTTAGTTTAATGGTTAAGGCACTAGGCTAGAAAGTGGGAGGCCATAAGTTCATATCTTAGTGATATCCTTAGTTCTATATTTAAAAAGTATGAATTCCAAATGCTGACCTACAACAACATGAGAGAATTATTGTTATCCTGCATCTTTTATATACTTCCTATATAGATCTGATTTTACAGAAACAAGAAATAAATTCCTGGACTAGGTTGTAATTTAGTCTGATTTAGCGGGCTAAAGTGAAAGCAAAATTTATCCTATAGAAGTAAAAATTAAAGAACGAGGGATCTATAATGGATTCAAATATATTCAGACATTCTGTCAATAATATTCCTCTACTTGGCTGCTCTCCTACTCTTCTGTAAATTATATATTTTATATCTCTTCAATGCTGTAGTCATGATGGGAAGGTAGATTTGTAAGTCAGAGATGCAATGAAAAAAAATATTGGGGTATTATCTTTAGTTTCCGTCAGATGGTAGGTTAAGTAATTGACTGTGGCACTACTAAGGGGTCTGCGTGACAACTGACTCAGCAGCAAGCAAACAACTTTGCTGCTGATTGGCACACACCTCTGCCAGTTTGTGTAGATAATAATTTTATTCAGAGATGTAGATGCAGATGTAGATAGAGATATAGACATGAGATTTACATACATTTTGTTGTTGTTGTTAGTTGCGAAGTCGTGTCCGACCCATCGCGACCCTATGGACAGCGTTCCTCCAGGCCTTCCTGTCCTCTACCATCTTCTGGAGTCCATTTAAGCTCACGCCTACTGCTTCAGTAACTCCATCCAGCCATCTCATTCTCTGTCGTCCCCTTCTTCTATTGCCCTCAATCTTTCCCAGCATTAGGCTCTTCTCCAGTGAGTCCTTCCTTCTCATTAGGTGGCCAAAGTATTTGAGTTTTAGCTTCAGGATCTGGCCTTCTAAAGAGCAGTCAGGGTTGATCTCCTCTAGGACTGACCGGTTTGATCGCCTTGCAGTCAAAGAGACTTGCAGGAGTCTTCTCCAGCACCAGAGTTCAAAGGCCTCAATTCTTTGGCGCTCAGCCTTTCTTATGGTCCAACTTTCACTGCCATACATTGCAACTGGGAAGACCATAGCCTTGACTATACGCACTTTTGTTGATAGGGTGATGTCTCTGCTTTTTAGTGTGCTGTCTAGATTTGCCATGGCTTTCCTCCCAAGGAGCAAGCGTCTTTCAATTTCTTAGACGTGCATATATGAGAGTTGCTATAATTGTTTTTCTGAATGAGAATAGTCCTAACATTTGTTCATCACACATTCCCTTATGATTTTTTTTAATTCCAAAAGTCATATTTATTCAAATGAAAGTTCAGATGGAAAACAACAATAAACAGTGAACTATCTTAATGTTTTATCTCTTTAATGGGATTCTGAAGTCCACAAGTCTTAAAGTTGTCACGGTTGCAGACCCCTGTCCTAGACCTACAACTATTCATTTAGTGGCTGTTCAGAGTTGCAACAACATAAATAAGTTATGTATGGCCATTTTTTGCACTTATGACCACTGCAGCATCCCCATGGTTACATGATCAAAATTCAGCTCTCAAAATTCAGACATCTGGCATCTGGCAAGTAGAAGGAAAGCTCACGAAATTTGCAGGCGATACTAAGCTGGGGAATGAAGAATTGCTAACATTTTCAAAGGCAGACTCAAGATTCAGGAGGAAAGAAAAGTAAACTCCTGCACATGGTCAGGAAAAAAAAACCACAGGTACAAAATAGACCATACCTGGCTCAACAGTAGTACCTGTGAGAAGGATCTAGGTGCCTGGTGGATCACCGCTTAAGTATGAGTCAGCCGTGTGCTACAGCTGCCAAACAGCCAATGCGGTCCTAGGCTGCGTCGAGAGGGATAGCATCAAGATTACGGGAAGCTTATGGTACTGGGAGATTTTAATCTACCTTCCCTGGGCAGTGCATCAGAAGTGGCCCGAGAGTTCATGGCCTCCATGACGGCCATGGACCTTACTCAAATTACTCAGGACCCAACTCACGAGGGAGGAAACATGCCGGATCTAATTTTTGTCTCTGGGCAGTGGCTAAATGGGCTGGGTGGGGTTACTCCAACATCACAACCCCTGTCATGGACAGACCACTACCTCCTGCGGTTGGGCCTCCGTCACGTCACCCCCCGATGTCAGGAAGCGGAACCGACCAGGTGGTTCCGCCCCAGGCGCCTGATGGACCCAGATAAATTCCAGATGGCGCTTGGACCGATTCCCACCTCCCTCTCCCACAACCCGGCCGAGTCCTTAGTTAATGCCTGGCAACAGGCTGCTTCGGAGGCGCTCGACCGCGTTGTCCCTTTGCGGCCTCTGACCCGGCGCAAGTCCCGACTCGCTCCTTGGTTCTCCAAGGACCTGCGGGAGATGAAGCGCCAGAGAAGGGGCCTAGAGAGCATTTGGAGAGCCAGTCGGTCCGAGTCTGACCGAACACAGTTAAGATCCTTTTCTAGATCCTATCTTGTGGCAATGAGGGTGGCAAAGCGCGCCTACTTCACCACCCTCATTGCGTCCGCAGATAATCGCCCGGCCGCCCTATTTAGAGTGGTCCGCTCCCTTTTAAGTCAAGAGACGGGAGAGGACCCCCTACATGGACGGGCTGAGGAATTTAGTAAATATCTGGTGGACAAAATTGCTCAGATTCGGGCTGGTCTGGACTCTGACTGGGCAGTATCTAACGAGAGGAAAACGATGAAGTTGGCCAAGTACATTTGGGAAGAGTTCGATCCTGTGACTCCGGATGAAGTGGACAAGATCATGGGGAAACTAAGTGCCGCCACATGTTTGTTGGACCCGTGTCCCTCCTGGCTAGTCTATGCTTCTCGGGAGGTTACACGAGGCTGGCTCCTAGCAGTTATCAATGCCTCACTGAGTGAAGGGTACTTCCCTGCTGCCTTGAAAGAGGCGGTGGTAAGGCCCCTCCTCAAGAAACCGGCACTGGACCCAGCTGTTTTAAACAACTTCCGTCCTGTCTCCAACCTTCGCTTCCTTGCGAAGGTCGTTGAGAGCGTGGTGGCACGACAGCTCCCTTTGAACCTGGAGGAAGCTGAATATCTAGATCCGTACCAATCGGGTTTCAGACCGGGGCACAGCACGGAGACGGCATTGGTCGCGCTGGTGAATGATCTCTGGCGGGCCCGAGATAGAGGTTATTCTTCTGTCCTGGTCCTATTAGATCTATCAGCGGCTTTTGATACCATCGACCATGGTATCTTACTGCGTCGTCTTGAGGGGCTGGGAGTGGGAGGCACCGTTCTGCGTTGGTTCTCCTCCTACCTCTCGGACCGTTCGCAGACGGTGTTGGCAGGAGGGCAGAGGTCAAGCCCTAGGCCTCTTAATTGTGGAGTGCCTCAGGGTTCGGTGCTCTCGCCCCTCCTGTTCAACATCTATATGAAGCCGCTGGGAGAGATCATCCGTAGCTTCGGGGTGAAATATCATCAATATGCTGATGATACCCAGCTATTCATCTCCACCCCGAACCAACCCAGTGATGCCCTCGATGTGATGTCCCGTTGTCTGGAAGCGGTACAGATTTGGATGGGAGAAAACAGGCTTCGACTCAACCCGGCCAAGACTGAGTGGCTGTACATACCGTCATCTCGTTTAGTCCAAGAGGTTCCATCTCTGACTATAGGAGGAGAGATGTTACCTCCCATTGATAAAGCACGCAATCTGGGCGTCCTCCTAGATTCACGACTCAGTTTTGAAGATCACATGGGAACCGTGGCTAGGGGGGCATTTGCCCAGATTCGTCTTATATACCAATTACGCCCCTTTTTGGACCGAGATGCCCTACGTACAGTCACCCACGCACTCGTTACCTCCCGTATTGATTACTGTAATGCTCTCTACATGGGGCTGCCCTTAAAGACCACCCGGAGGCTTCAGCTGGTGCAGAATGCAGCTGCGCGGGTTGTGATGGGAGCTTCCCGATACTCCCATATTACACCCCTCCTGCGGGAGCTGCATTGGCTACCAGTTGCCCTCCGGGTGAGATTTAAGGTGCTGGTACTTACCTTTAAAGCCCTACATGGCTTAGGTCCGGGATACTTGCAGGACCATCTGCTGCCGGGAACAAATTCCCATCGTCCAGTACGCTCACACAGAGAAGGCCTCCTCAGGGTACCGTCAGCTAGGCAATGTCGGCTGGCGACCCCCAGGGGGAGGGCCTTCTCTGTGGGAGCACCAACCCTATGGAATCAGCTCCCCCCTGAGCTTCGGATAGCCCAAAACCTCCAATCCTTTCGCCGCGGCCTCAAAACACACCTGTTCCACCAAGCTGACCTAGACTGACAGGCATCTTAATTAATTTATATTTAGTATTTTTAATTCATTTTTAAATTCTCTAATTTTTTATTGCACTGATGTTCTCAATTTCATTTATCTTGATTTATGCACTTATTATATGTTTTATTGTGAGCCGCCCTGAGTCCTTCAGGAGATAGGGCGGGATATAAATCCCATCAATAAATAAATACAATAAATAAGTGATAGTACTGCTCTATACTGTACATAGTGATGCCACACATCCTAAACAGGATAGAGAATTTCTCATTATTTTTAAATGTAACCCAGTTTAGCACTGTAAATGAGCTCCTACCACTTTTCCTACAATTTATATGTTCAACCAACTTCCAATCTTAGCTTATGAAGGGGATTAGCTTCGACTGATCACAATTTAGGTTTTAATTTTTGGCCAATTGAAAATAGAAAAGTTTCCAGATTCCTCTTCTCAGTTGAGGGGTGGGGAAATACAGATAGTCCTCAACTTACAATAGTTTGTTTAGTGGCTGTTCAAAGTTACAACGGCTCTGAAAAATGTGACTTGTGACCGTTTTTCACAGTTAGAACCTTTGCAGCATCCCCATGATCATGTGATCAAAATTCAGATGCTTGGCAACTGGTTCATATTTATGACAGTTCCACTATCCCGGGGTCATGTGATACCCTTCTGTGACCTTCTGACAAGCAACATCAATGGGGAAACCAGATTCACTTAACAACTGTGTTATCAACTTATCAACTGCAATGGTTCCCTTAACAACTGTGACAAGAAAGGTCATACAATGGGGCAAGACCCACTTAACAAATGTCTCACTTTACAACAAAAATTTTGGGCTCAGTTGTGGTCGTATGTTGAGGACTACCTGTAATACAGTCAAAGCTTGTAACAAGTACTGGTAAGTAGAATGAAAAAAACTGCAAGTGATGTTAAGTAGCAAACTGGGTGCCATTTCAATAGCATTCCTTTTCTAATATCTGGATTATTATTTCCTTCTGCTGAATGTGCGCAGTAATCTGGAATGGTTTGACTGAAGCCATCATGGTGAGAGGACTCCCAGGCCAATGGTGTTACTAGTGGGGGGAAGGAAAGGGATTATTAGCAGCAAAAGGGATCTTCGGTTACTATAGGTCACTGCTATATAGCATCAAGCATCATTTATTATTAGTCCAAACAGAGTCAGTTGGGGATACTTTGAGTAAGAATAGGATTAGGATTGTAGCACCAAGATAAATGATTTTTATACTTTGATGATGTTCTCTTTGCTGATATAGTATAGGAATCTTTGTTTTTATTGAATATTCCAAAAGTTTTAAGTCACACACTGTGCTTTAGTTCGGGCCTTGTGTAATGTAACTGTTTTTGTAACTGTTGTATCTGTTTTTTAAATAACCTTGTGAACCGCCCTGAGTCCTACGGGAGAAGGGCAGTATATAAATTGAATAAATAAATAAATAAATAAAATGTATAAATTCAGAAATTGATTTATTTGGGATTTTTATTTGTTCGGTAATGCACGGTTTATGGATTAATGTCTTGTATGGATTCATCACTATGGTTTGTTCAGAAAACCATGCGTAAAGCACCAATAGCTTTGTTGCTAATGTGTGATCTCAGCCAGTTGGACATATTCCCATTATTAACCAAATTCATTTCCTGAGTTTTCTTTTTCTTTTCTGTTTTATGAGCAGAATAAAATTGCTGTACATAAGACAAATACAGTTCAGGAGAGGACATAATCATTTTTAATACAGTTAACATTTTTATCTAAAAAACCTTTTCTTTTTCTTTTTTCCTTTTGAGCATTAGTTACTCTTCAATTTTAAATTACAGTTACCGAGCTGGAGAATAATAAATGAGACACACACGACTGGGTGTGTGTGTTTTACTACTGGAACAACATGCCTGGTTGTTAAGCTTGGGCCTAAAGCCAAATGTCCTGTTGAAGAAATATAAAATACATCCTGTAGCAAGTCCAGCATTCTATAAAATAACATTTTATGGCTGTTGTAAAATGAATATACTTTCCTTTGGCAAGTTTTTTTAAAGTTAGCATCTATATGAAAATTAGTTGCTTTTATACTTGGTAAGTACCATACCAATATAACTTCATACCTTATACCTTACAAATGAAGTTATATTGGTATGATACTTATCAAGACCTACATACCTTATATGTTTTATAAGATTATAGTAATCAAGACTAACACAATAAAGCAAAGTAGGCCCATTAAACAAGACTTTAACTAAAATTATTAGTTAAAATAAAAAGGCAAAAGATTAACCAGAAAAAAAAAGAAGTGTAAAATTTAAGGATAATCTGAACAATGCCGAGAGCATCCAGTGGGTACTCTCAAACTGTCATATTATCAGAATCATTCAAGCAACCTGGCATTGTGCAATGTTTTTCCTTTCTGGAGATTGATCTTTGGCCAATATTCTTCTGGTTCAGGGGTCTCCAAACTTGGCAAAGTTTAAGTTTAAGACTTGTCGACTTCAACTCTCAGAATTTCCCAGCTGAGTAATTCTTATTGGAGTTGAAGTCCACAGGTCTTAAAGTTGCTTTTTGGAGACCTCTAGGTCTAGGGCAATAAAGTCCTAATAATTTTATTCCCATTCTTCACAGAGTTAATTTACTCATCTAATCTGTGAGTCTACATTATGGGTGGTAGAGGAACAAAATGCTTAGAAACTTTTTAATTTTCTTTCAGTAGATAGTTTCAGGATGCCTGGATACTCATGAAATGTGGGAAGGGTCTGAATGGACATGGCAAATGCAATAATTAATAGGTTGTCTAAGTTATCCCAACATTTCTCATTTATATTTGGTTCAAAAAGTCATCAACGTGACTCCATTTTTCTCTGTTTCTATTTTTTGGTGAGAATTGGTTAGTCAATGATCTATAAAGCTAACCTATTTTCTCTCCATTTTCAATCCTGTGTGTGTAAATCCTCTTAGCATTTTACAGTTGGAACAAGGGATGTAGTTGCATTTACAAGATACATACTGTAAAAGAAAGTGAGGTTTAAGGGCATGTCCTGTTGACTTTTCTAAAGCATCAACAAACCCAATGGTGAATGTTCTTGAGGGTTTACTTCATAAAGTCATAATGCTCTATGTGTGATGTGAGACACACATAACTTTTAAGGTTCAGCTTTCTAATATAATTTGATCAGTTGTATCCCCAAAGCATACTAGAAGAATTTATAACTCTGATTCCTTTCAGATGCATAAGTGGGATCTCACAGAGCAGGATGGGAGAAAAACATAGAAAATGGTACTTCTTTGATGCAAGAAGATAAAAATGGGAAGGGCAACTCTACAACCCTACCTTATCAGTCATCCATTATTCATTCTGCAAACAATAAGGGCATGTAGAAAAAAAACAAACTTCCCTTAGCAAAGGATTAAGTTGTTGGATAATAAAGACATGGAAAAATAAAATAAAGCAGAATTGGACATTATTCAGAAACCAACAGAGACTCTGTTCTAATGAATAAAAAGGCAATACATTATTTATCATGTTCATTAAGATAATTGGGCTACTCTGTCTGGCTCCTTTTGCCATATTATTTGCTTGGTAATAGTTTTTACCATCACATAGAGCCAAAGCTTCCAAATAAGAATTTTGTTTTGTTTTGTTTTGAGGGGAACAAGAATAAACGTAAGCCTTTGTTTTTTACTTTTGTTGATAAGGAGTTGTCTATCACTCAAAGTGATCACAACCAAGTCTCTGAGAGGCATTTTTTGCTCAAGCACAGGTGGTCGATAGGATGACTTTTAACACTATTTTAACAGTCTTTAAATATTATGGCCTAATTTACTTTTCCACCTGTTGATGGGATTTTCAGAATAGAAGTGCTTTTCTTCACTTTTTATTACAGTCTTTGGATAACAAATGGCATAACCCAGAAAACTTCATTTAATCTTTGAGTGGCATGCAGTAAGCTGCATTCCAAGAAATGAGTAGAGTTGGGACAAAAAACAGGTGAGCCAGAAGCAAAGCTCAAATGAATCAAAGTTGATCCCAATTAGATTTGTAATTAAAATGAGATTTTAAATAAAGTTAGTGGGGTCACTCCAGGACACTGAATGGTTTTTCTTTTCAAATTTAGTATGGGGACCATCTCAAGAATATTTTGTGCAATTACTTCCAAGGCTTTCGGAGGTTGTGTGCCTTTGGAATGGAATCTCAGAATGCCCCAGTTTGCATGTGAGCAGATTTCTACAAACTAGGTGTCAATAATAATAATAATAATAATAATAATAATAATAATAATAATAATAATAATATAATATAATAGTAGTAGTAGTAGTAGTAGTAGTGATGGTGATGGTGATAGGGAAAGAAAAAGAAAGAAAAGAAAGAAAGAAAGAAAGAAAGAAAGAAAGAAAGAAAGAAAGAAAGAAAGAAAGAAAGAAAGAAAGAAAGAGAGAAAGGCTTGATCAGTGTCCCTTGGTCTAGCATTCTGTCTGTACATCAGCCAACTGATATGCCAGAGAAACCCACAAAAGGCAAAGGCGCCTCTTGGTGTTTCTTGTCACCACAGTTTACTGTTGTATTTGATTCATAAGCAGATAAATATACTTCTAATTCTGTACAAAGCCTACAACTGAATAGAGAAGGCTGCTGGTAGACCAGCATCATGGATCATTAAAAGATCAGGCTTCCTGATTGGTTCACTGGGCTTGCCCATGTGACCTGTTGTTTACAGGTTTTCATCAAGGCTTCTGTGCCTACAAGTACAATATGAAAGACGTAATAGGAAACAAGTTTTTATACAGAAGATTCATAATAGTTTGTTGACTATAGAATTGTTCCAAGAACTACTACTCTACAGAATTTTTACTACTTCAGTATAAGCAATAGCAACCCAAGGGAATCAAATGCAAATGTCTATCCTTCCATTGCATGTTCTGTTCTGTCTGTCTATTTATCAATCGACTGATTGATATGTTGATCTCTATCTATCTATCTATCTATCTATCTATCTATCTATCTATCTATCCATCCATCTATCCATCCATTCATCCATCCATTTCACCTCATGCAATGATAAACCACATGTTGCTAAAAAAAAAAAGCCCTCCAAGGAACTGCAGATATAAAACATCAGGACTTCAAGTGCAAATGTGATGTTTGTCATGGTTCTGATAGATAAGACCAGCAAAAAGAACTCCAAGGCAAAAAAATTTCCTTAAAGTACATATTTATTTGGCTACATAATATCACATTCAAAAGTGAACCAAAGACTGAAACACCGCCCCCCCCCCCAAGGTTCCAAAGTTCCAAAGTGAAACTTTCCATCCCAGTAATGTGTCATCAATCACATTCCCCAATTAGCTACTTGCGGGTTATACAACGAAAGTTACAACCCGCCAAAATTCAGCTAGCAATGACCTTGGTTCCCACAGAACAATTTATTGTTATGTCTAAGTTAAAACACTCATAGCCCCTCCCAATCTTGTGGCAACCGAAAAGGAAGGGAAAATGGCTTCAGCTAATTTAGTTCCAGAGTTGACAACGTTACTGAAACAAATCAAGATAATTTATGGGTCTTTTCTCAGTCTAGCACAAGCTAGTTAACCATTTTTATTATTATAGCTGGTACAGGAATCTATTCCCTGTGCTCATCTAATGATTTGGTATATTGTGTATATTTGGTAAATTGTTCTGAAGCTACAACTTATAGAAATGCCACTACAGAATGCTAAAAACTCATCCCATATCTCAGAGAACACCTGCTAATGAAACTGACCGTTCCTGAATCTCCAGGAAGCTTCTTATTATATTAAAATAGTGGTAGGCAAATTCAAGTTCAGGTTTATTACAGTCATTGACCAGAGTTTTATACAAATCTAGAATGATAACATACCCAGGAAATTCAGAACCAAAGGAAAAGGTAAAATAAAGTCTTTAAGTGTAGTCCTTAAGATACTAAATGATAACATGATATTTAATAAATGTTAGATATGTATGTTAACAATAACAATCCTGAACAAAATAGGGCAATGTAGTTAATTTCTAATTATTTGATATAGTAGACATTGCAGTTTTACTTTTCCAATTACATACAAGTGAACCTATATAGTATAGAATTGCATTATAAACTTTCTTGCCTACCCAACTTTACATGCAATGAAATCTTATATTGTGATGTGAGTTAAATAGGCTTATTTCTAGGTAAGTATGTGCAGGATCTGTGACCCCCATTCCCAGTTCAGATTGATTCCTTCGAAGTGGGGTGAATAATTCTGAATGTGATATTGACATTAGCTTGCTTACTTAAGGACTATGTTAGCTACGTTAGAGATTCTATACGTGCTTATCAGTTCTATTTTCAGTTGGGCATAATTTGAAGATCAAATTAGGACAATCACTTCCCCCCTCCAGGAATGTCAAAACAGGCATATAGCATTAATCCCTAATCTTAACATTGTTTACCAAAGCAAAGTTCCATATTTCAGAAAACACAAAGTAATAAATGAAATTGGCAGCAACCATTTATGAGCAAGATAAGTACTGTACAGTAAAGCATTAGAGTCTTGTTCCAGGATGTACTAAAATCTGACAAATATGTTTGATTTCAGCAAACAATATAGCTCCCCATCTCTCATAAAACCAGACTTTAGGATCACCCCATTAAGTCAACAAGCATTATGTTACAAACTGACATAAGGAAGTACTTATTTACATTCATTCTATCATTTGGTCGATATTTGCAAGTGTGGGTCCAAGGACCAGTTCCTGGCAATTGAACGCTGCTGTGGAGAAAGATCTCTGCATAGACCTCAGGTGACCTGCAGACTACCTGCATAAAGCAGGGCTCTCAAACATTTTTGAGCCTGCAATATTGAACAAGTGTCTTGTAAAATTGTATAAAATGAAATAGGAGTAATGGACAATCCTAAAATACTGATAAAATCATTTTTACTTCCTTTAACTAATATTAAGTAGGATGAACCAGATCAGATAATATCAAATATCTTTGAATCAGCATCTCAAAATTTCTTTATCCATTTTCCATCATTAATAAACATTCTATTACATTTATCTACTGGTTGAACATTAGAAGTTTTGTTAAACCTTTTCCAAGGCACACACAAACTAATCCTACTGGATTTGTATTTCCTTATTACATTTCCCTTTGTATAATGGGTAATAATTCCACGCTTTCCAGTATTGATTTTAAAACAGTTTTAAATGCAGGAATGGGGCACATCTGATAAAACGGAGTTTATGATTTGATTTATCTGGAAATAGGTGTGGGAAGAACAGGAGGACAATATATGCTTCTATTGAAAAATAAATATTACACAGGCAGTTGCAACATACTATTGTTTTTTTTTTATCTTCCTAAGATGAAATGATCTTCTCAACTTATTTTCTACAGGTCTGATATATGCTGCAAAGAGAATTAGAGTCACTAACAACCTTGGTTTAATTTTTGGCCTCCCAATATACAGTACATGATTATTTACCATTCCTACATAGGATCTTCCCATTTGCTTCTGGTATTATGCTTCTGGACTACTGATCTGTTGACATACTAACTTTAGCCATAGGTTCAACACAGAAGCCCATATAGTACGCTTAGGGAAATGTTGGAACCATTTAGGATCATCAACATTAAATCAATCCGGTGCATTTAATAGTCAAGTTTGTCAAAACTCTGTTGTTGCCATGATCATGACCATCATCAGTGCAATCAGTTTTCAGAAGAACATCTTTTATCTCTACTCAGCCTATTTATTTATTTATTTATTTTCCATAAACAGGGACCACCTTTAACTTTTAACAAGTGAAAAGATCACCTTTAACTTTAACAGGTGAAAAGATCATCTTTAACTTTTCAGGATGCCAAAAATTGTTCTGAGTTCAAGCTTTCGCTGTATTGCTGATCTATAGTCCTTTTACAAACAGTGCCTGGTTCTCAGTGTTATTACTGGCACCTTGCCATTTAGAAAGGAAGAGCTCAGTTTGAAAGAACACAAATTTCCATTCCCCCACCATCCAGTCAGAGCTGAAGAAGTTTCTTGAATGAGAAGCAAAAGTCTACAAAGAAAAACAAGAAAGTCCAGTTGCCTCGTGAAAAAGCACCTTTGGTATAACTGTGACCTGGATGACTGAGAATCCCCATGGACATGATTTGCAAAAGTCTGCCTATGAGCTCCTAGCAGAGGCACCATTTGATTGCGAAACTTCCATTGTTCACATTTAGCCAGAGTGCAATCATGGTCACCAATGCACCCACAGACACCCGCCTTAACCCTTTATTTCAGGCTCTTCACATTAAAATAACCCACGGAATATGACAAGTTATAAAGTGATTTATTAACTTCAAGCATCTTATTTAACATGACAAACATAGAGGTTGCATTTGTAATCCAGTGACTGAAAGTGAACTTTCATCACCTCAGAAAAATGACAAAGGCAAGATGAACTAGTGGACTTCTTTATATATTAGAAGAAGACAACGGGAAGCAAACTGTTGTTTGGTGAATTCACAGTGCCCATTATGTTAGAGACCCCCCCAACATACCTTCAAAATCCCAAAGGTGTCTAACTAATGCAAGAAAGTTTGCTGTCCCCTGTGCTTAAATTACTTTCCTGAAGTTCAGCAGTTTTTAGTTTTAATTATTGTCTTAATAAGGGCAATGGCTGAGGATCTGATATATTTCAATTTGTCTTGCAACATACAGGAAAGATGAATGTTGGTTATACTAAACAAAATGAACCACAAAGCCATGCTGATATAAAAATGACGAAATGGCCAGCATCTTGTTGAATTGTGTTACTTGCTGTACAGTACATTGAAAAGGTGCCAGCAGAACAGAGGAAAATCTCCTATGATTTTAGTGCTACAGGTTCTCCCTATGAATGTACATCCTTTGCTTCATCTTTGAATAAACCACATCAGAAAAAAATATAATGACAGTCCCTATGTATCCATTTTCTCTGTTTCTCCATCAGGAGCAACGTATCCTCCTTGCTATAGGCTATATACAGGCTATAACTGGGGGTCAATTTTGTATCCTGAATTCTCCTCCACATGATGTCTCTGTATAAAAGTTTTGCAGTGAGTGCTCTCTGCTATCAGAAAGGTCGCCTGGATAATGTGACACACATTTTACTTTCAGCAAGCTTGTTATAGCCAGCACTGAATTTTTCATGAGCGCTTCGGTAACCTGTAGCTGAAGCTCTAGGGGTTTCTACCACAAAGAGGTAGATCAGTTTAGCTCTCAGTCCCCATCTGGCAGTGGGTGACAGGGACAGTCAAGAGGCTGCAGGAAACCTGAAGAACAAGGGCCTAGGATGGGGGAGTGGGTACGGGACATCTATTGTGATGCATGAAAAGCTAAACATGTGCTTCTTGTATGGGCATAGATTTTGAGACATTTATTGTTACTGCAAGCTTCAAGTTTATACCCATTTTACTTTAAGGTCATCTGCAAACAGCTGTCTCTTCTACAGATGGGCAACACATGCATTTCTATTTTCTGCTGAGTTAGAAGTCTTTGAACTTAATTCTTGTGTTTTTTTTCATCCTTTAGCTACTTAAGACATTTATTCATGCACTAGTGGTAAACTGGGCCCATTCATGCTTTTTAGGGTCTGATTTTAAAAAATACACACTGGAAAGCCCAGTACTTACAAGTTAAAAATAAATCATGAAAGAAATCAATGGCTTTTGTTATTATTGCCAAGAAAACTGACGTGGCCAGATCTGTGTAATTATCAATATTCAAGCTCAGTTTGAGACTTTATTAGTTTTGTCTTTGTTCTAATTTATAGGCAAACTATTTTACATAGCCCATTCCTTCATTGCATGATATTCTGTCTGCATCTGCTATCTCCATAAAGTTGCTCACTTACCATTTTACTGTAGAATATTGGGCCTGGCCAGGATTAAACCTCTTCAATTTATGTTGCTAATGGACCATTTTCATTCATCAAGTGCAGTTACAGTAAGATAGTGTAACTATTCTTGTAATTACAAATTTATCTTGTTTTATATGAAAAAAAAATCCATTGACTGATGGTCTTTTTCGAATCATGATTCAAACTGTATTACGCTCACATTAGGATATTATCCTGGCTATTTCTCTGTGCACTATGTCATGGCATGCTGATTAGCAAGCTAGTTAAGTACTGTACTGTATGGATGGTGTTACAATTAAATTAAAAACCCCACATTTTGACAGTGACACATGCAAAAAGGATGTAAATCTTAGTGGCTCCCAAACTAAACATGATGCAACAATGTGATACTACTGGAAGCCACACAAAACAAAACAAAACAAACCTCACCCTAGGTTCAGGACAATTCATTATTCTCTTCTGGGCTGATAACACCTGGAATTCTGTGTCTAGTTCTAGACATGTTCAAAAGGACCATTAGCAAATTACAGCAACCAAAAATCATGAGGAACAGTTGTAGGCCTTGGATGCAATTAGCCTGGAGAAGAAAAAAAACCCACAGAAATGTGAGATGACAAGGCGGAATTGTCCAAAATAAGTATTGTTCTAGGACAGGGGTAGGCAACCTTGGCTCTTTTATGACTCGTGGACTTCAACTCCCAGAATTCCTGAGCCAGCACAGCTGGCTCAGGAATTCTGGGAGTTGAAGTCCACGAGTCATAAAAGAACCAAGGTTGCCTACCCCTGTTCTAGGACAAGAAGCAGTGGCTTAAGCTACAAGGAAGTAGTTTTCAGCTGAACATCTGAAAAAAATCCTAATGGTAAATGCTGTTCAACAATATAGCAAGCTGCCATCGCAGATAATGGGCTCCTTTCACTGAACAACCATCTGACTTGGCTATGGTAAAAATGGATTCCTGCAGGTAGACTAGATGTTCTCAGGATCCTGTCTAATCCTTGCATTCTATGACTTTGCATCTTTTGATCTGTTAAGTTTAAACTAAACTGCTTTCACTTAGCCTTTGGGTAACTACAGGCATAGAATGGATGCTTTTCTATAAAGCTGTAAGATACATATTTAATGTGGTTTCATTATATCCTATCCATATAAAGACTGGAATGACGTTCCAAGGGATTCTGCGAATAAAAGGAGAAAAAGATGAACAAACACATCCACAAAAAGCCAGCCTTCCCCATTGAACACCTGTTGCTTGAGCATAGTTAATTACTTTTGATTGTTGTCAAGTATCTGAAATATTTATTGCCCTGCCTGTTAATTTTCTTGGAAACAGAAAGGCAACACCCTGAAAAATAATAAACGTCTCTAATTTCTGGCATCCTAAGCTAGTTGTTTCTCAGATTCTGTATTTCATTTTAAGATGTCCTTTGGAAGAGAGAGAATTTCTTTTTATAACTGAAACCCAGCTGGTTTGGGCACTGTGAATCCTGCCAGTCTACTGAAAAAGAAACCAATGACTCATATACATGGTGCCAAATGGTTGCAATAGTGTCATGCAGTGCCTAATAAAAAGATATTGTTGGTGTTGTCTTGTGGCAGGGTTGGGTTGGATGGCATTCAAAGTGGTGAGACTAATTTTTCAGACTCATACAGGCAAGGAGCCTTCATTATCTGAGGGAAGAGGACAACCTACTCATCCCCAGAAATTGCAGTGCTCAGTAACATTACTTTGAGGGGACTGTCCATTGTGATGCATTTTGAGATGATTGTAGCGTGCCAGAATATTGCATGCTTTATGCCCAACATCAGGGCTGTGTCAAGTGGCAGGTTTGAAAGATGGCAGATAGAACTTGTAAGGCATGACCTATCTTAGCCTGTCTTAAAATGCTGCTTCATTCCACCCAAATAGCTCTACACATCAGGTGGATCAAGCCAAACATTAAAGCAAGACTCAGCATTACCTTCCTACACACTTAGATGGATACATTTTGCATCTTTCTGATTAATATCATTGAGAAGTGAGAGTCTGAAGTTTTGGAGATCTAGCATTTAAGTGTCATGTGTTTGCGATTTATACTATGCCAAAATCTTTAAGTATCAAAGTTTTCTTTTCCTGCAAAACAAGCATCAGGTTTTCTATTTCATTTGTAGGGTGCTTTAGGGTTTCTTAATATAAGTGTTTAAATTTCTTGATCTGAAAAAGGCTATAATATCATAACTTGATATTTAACTGAAGTGTGAGAAGCCAAGGAAACTTCTTCTTATTGTAGTGAATATCATATAGTGAAAGACAGTAACAGTTACATCCACTTCTTGGATGTTACGTCACTCAGAGAAATGAAAGGATCCTAAAACCCAACCTTGAGAATGTCATTAAAAAAAAGGATCCTAAAACCCAACCTTGAGAATGTCACTAAAAATGTCATTTTAAAATGATCCAGGAAAAGGAATCTTATTGTGTCAGTTCAAAGTAGAGCTGACTGCAAAAGTTAATATACAAGTGATATATTACTCCAAAATTCCAGAACAAATGCATGTTTACACAATAGGATAAATGAATATTTTGACAAATAACACATAGGATTATGTATCACAAGATTGGATTCAGAGCTCTAACAAGGCATTCTGTAAAATAAAACAGTTTGCCTTGAAAGAAAATCAGAAATTGGATGATTTTTCTAGATATCACTATTAAATGTCAGCCAGAAATTCAAAAGTTTTAATTCAATATCATTATAAATTAATAGTTGTAACTCCTTTTCCAGTTTAACATAATCAGATGACATTTTCAAGTATAGTAGTAACTATTACAAAGGGTAAAATGTGCTATATTCTAGATAGAGGGGTTCATGAATGTATCCACATATGCATAGATGTGAATTAGTTATTTAAAATCATTTTTTTTAAACAGTGTAGAATTGTTTACTAGGGAACAGTGCTGGTAATATTCAGATAAAAGATGGGTTCAACATTTGTATTCATGTGACTATAACTCGAGAGAGTAAGCGATTCTGAAAATTATCAGTTTGCTGTTGAACTTGGGAAGTGTTAATATAATAAGCTAAAATAATCTCATGTTTTAAATGAAATAATAAACTAAGCATATTAAGTGGTTATTTTTTAATAATGTACTACAACAAACAATGAAACCACTGAACTTATTCATTTGAACCAGAGCATGGATCATAGCAGAGAATGCTTGAGAGACAACTCTAAAGCATAATTGCAACTGCCTTATTTTACTTTTTTTAAAAATAAAATAAAGTTTCTATTTTCTTTTTAAAAAACACTTAAGATGAGATGTCAGTTATCTGGATGGTTATTCATGGATGTATGTTTTATCTATGTCTAATATGAATTTGATTGACAGGAGAGTTACACAAGGGGGCAAGGTCAGAACCTCACTGGCAGGTTAACAATGGATTTTTTAAAAGGCATAGATGCAGCAAAATAAATACAATGTGCAACATAATCCCAGGCATTATTATAAAATGCATGTTCACATAAAACACCATGCAACTAAAGTTCCTTTGCTCCTTTTTGTCCACACGTTAGGATACAAAAGGTATCTGAATAAAAACGGTTTCAATGCCCATACAATTTTCTTAGCAACAATATAGAACATTATAAGATTACTTTAAGGATCAGCATTTGGATAGCCCCAGTATGCTAACATAGCTGATGTTAAGGCCTCTTCAAGCTATGGTCAATTCCTAGAGACGCATCCATATCATTTTCTTGGCAGCAACATAGAAGTCTTCCAACTCCTTTCTGGAATGTTATTTTGACTTACCATTCTAACCTACAACTCTGAAAAATATTAACCAGGTTAGCCTTTTTTTTAATATCAGCCAAAATAAAGGACTATATCTGAAATGCTGTGTCTTTCAGAGAGTATGGGAACAAAAACAATTGTAGCAATAGAATAAAACAGGATGGGGGACCTATTCAAACCAAACACATATCAGTTATGGTGGGGCCTCAGTCTACCATGGATAAAACTTAAAATCCATCCTTAGTAGCAATGACACAAGCATTCTGTTCAGCAACCTCTTAAAAATCATTTATTAGAGTCAATAAATCCTTGGAATCAGTGTAGTTCTTTACTGAGTTGAGTTCAGGGAAGAGGATAATTCTTACCTTTGATCAGCTACTGATCAGAGATAAAGGCTTTTTAGGACATGGGACAGAAAGTTTTTGACCAGATGGGATATATTAAGTTTATGAATTAGCTCATGAAGTTCTTCATCCCTGGAATAGAGTTTTATAGGTATTTTATTTCAAAATATTATTCTTTTTCTTCCTAAAATGCCAAACTTTATCATTAATTTAATCTCTCCCACTCTTATATATGCAGGTACGAATTACAAGCAGAACCTAATACAAACTTCCCTTCAGAAATAATGGAGTTAAACTTACTCTGTACTTAATATGTTTAGAATTGTAACTGCAATCATGTAAAACATAAATTGATTAGCTACCAAGATCCAGCTTTAATTAGGGGGGCAATGAGGTTAACAGCATATCTGCTTGTATTTTTATAATCCAGATATTTTTTTTAAAGTGGGGAAATCAACTTTCTAATTTAAGCATTTTATTGCAAAACACTCCTAGCTAAAACAATTAAATCAGGAGTCAATTCATACACAAGGCAACTACTGGCATAGAAGTCAGGATAATCTGTTCTTCTTCTAACAAGATTAGTTTTGCTGCAAAAGAGAAGTAGCACACAGAAACCAATGTTCTTGAATCATTTTGTATCTTTCTGCAGCCACTATGACCCTCCACTAAATCAGGACACACCAAATGTTTATGTGAATTAGCAATGCATGTTCATAGACACAGGTACAAGTAAAATGATGCAGTCTGGAAAGTCATTATAGCCCAATACTCCATTAAAGCTGTAGGTGAAGTGAATGCCAAATTTGGCGACTTCCCACTGAGTAAGAATGCTCAGCTCCCAGCTTTTCCAAATTCAAATATGGGATCTGTCAGCAAAAGCAAACGCTGTTTTTGTTATGAAATTCACTGGGTTATCTCCCCCCACCCCAATCTACCATGCATGAGATTGGGCCTCTGCCTCTTTTAAAATGCCTTCAAGTCTGAGAGGCAACCATCCCTGTGAGTTTGATGGCTTGGAGTTCCCAAAAAAACAATCATGGGTCTCTCTTGTGCCAAAGATGCTGTCACATCATTTCTCTGGCTTTGTTTCATTAATGCCCAAATGCAATGAGTAGTACTTGGCTGGCACACAAATACAGTGCTTAACTTGACAACTGGTGCACCCAGAGGGAGACAGTTGGTACCAAGAAATTCTTACAACAAGGAAGAAAAATATAATTTGAAGAAGAATGTTAGCAGCATAATGGATATACATATATGTTTGATGCATCAGGCTACACACTGAACATTCTACATGAATATATATACACTTCCTATAAAATCTCATTTGATTTCCTGCAAGGTGGCAAAAATAAAGGAATGAATCTCGTCTCTTTCTAGCTACTTCTCCTAGACTGTGTGATAAAAAAGGCTCTGTCTCACAACTGGTGAAGTTGAGAACACAATTCTCCAATATCTGGATACAACCAAGCCATTTGGTTGTGTAGTCACAGGAGAATTTCATTGCCTTTGAGCACATCCAACTGAAAGTGCTGAGTATGCTTCTGTTTTTCATGTGAAGACTGCCTCCCCCTCCCCCTTTTTTTGCTTCCTCCCCCTTCCCCTACAACCCTCCAAAGAGACAAGAGCAGGGATGGCGTCACAAAGCACTTCTTGTACTGAAGAGTCTTTGGTGTTCAGCAGTATTAAGTTCCTTCCTTTTGTTTTTTCAAAGGCCTGCACTGTCAGCAAGTGTTACCCTGTATACTACACTAAGTTCTGGTATCTCTGAGCAAGGATTTGTGTGTAGGCCAACTAGGAAGATAATATTAAAAGGGGGGCCTTCGTGCCTCTGGACCTTGTTCTTTTCAGAAAGGACAGTTCCATGGCAACCAGGACTATTAGGGAGCCACAATCTTGTCACCACAATTTTAAGCCCTAAGAATTAAACCAAAAAGATAAAACAAGATGGGGCAACTTTATCTTTTGCATAAAATAATTTCTCAGAAATATGATCAGTGCAAGCATTTAAAAAGAGGGAAGCTGTGGGAGGGCAGAACTGTCCTGTGCACATTAGAGTTTTGAAAGATGAATGAAAGGAGGAGAAAACACAATCTTTCGGCCACTTTTAAAATACTGTGCGTCCAATGTGCGGGTTTCCGCAAAGAATGAACTATTGAGTTGCCCAAATAATGGCATTATTTTTTATTTTATTTTATTTTTTTTATTTTAATTCCATTTATATCCCGCCCTTCTCCGAAGACTCAGGGCGGCTTACAAGCTTAGCAGTAGCCTTCATTCTATGTATATGCCTGCTTATTAGGGCTTTCACACACACACCCCAAGCAGCATTATTACAAAGTCAGCTTAATTGCCCCCAACAATCTGGGTCCTCATTTTACCTACCTCGGAAGGATGGAAGGCTGAGTCAACCTTGAGCCTGGTGGGATGCGAACCTGCACTAATTGCAGGCAGCTGGTGTTACTTAAGGAGGCATTAGCCCACTGCTCCACCAAGGCTCATATTATAAGGTTATAGATTAATAACAAAGTGCTAACGGGAAAAAAGTACACAAAGAAAGAGGTCCTTCAGACAAGTCCATTCCTTATTTCCACCTGCATTGCAAATGATAAAGTCAGAGACGGTGCTTACCTTTTTAGAACTTACACGACAACTTCAAGCCCACCAGAGTACCCAGAAGAACAAAGTGAGAATTATCCGAAGCAGAACATCCAGATTCAGCCAGTTTTGTTCCATATAGCATAAACCTTGTTAACTCCCAAGTTTCCTCTTTTTGCTATGTACAGTATTCAAAATGACAGTGATTAATATTTATATGTATATAGATGCATGGGATAGATGATAGATAGATAGATAGATAGATAGATAGATAGATAGATAGATAGATAGATAGATAGATAGATAGATAATTGATAGATAGATAGATGATAGATAGATAGATAGATAGATAGATAGATAGATAGATAGATAGATGATAGACAGACAGAGACAGACAGACAGAGATAGATATAGATATGTGTGTATAGCATCTGTATATGTGTGTTATGTATGTGTATGGGTAGATATATGTTTTCTTTTGAGAGCAGGCAACAGAATTTCATTTTTAATGTTGGCCAGTGTGCTCATAGTAAAAAATGACATAAAGATTATTAAGGATGTGATGGAAATCTACATGTGAAGCTACATGATGTCTGCCAATTTTTCTTAGATTATTATTTTTAACTTTAGGCTTTTTTTCATAAATTTTATACCTTGTCAGGATTTGCAAGCTAGATATAGCTGCCTTATATCATGTTAGACTTGATTCCATCTGTCCCAATACTATATACACAGCAAGGAGTCCTCTAGCATTTCAGATTGAAGTCTTTCCTAGCCCAGTCTGGAGAAATTGGAAATTAAAACCAAGGACTTCTATACATATACACATCAGATGCCAATGGCATCACTGACTTCCAAAAGGCAGAGGTAATTAGGCAATGAAAGACTACCCATTTTTATGTGTGAACAATGCATACAACATACAATAATAAGGATGTGGCTTCAATCATCCAGTCACATCTGCCACTGACTGCCACTGTGGATGCTGCTGGCAAAGGTTCTATCTCTAAAGTTCTTCACTTTATCTTGGAAATATTGGTGTGTATTCTGCAAAGCAATTTTCCCCAATCTGGACATTCTGAGAGGTGTCAGTTTTTAAACTTTCTCAGCTAGTATTGTTAATGCTCTGGGCTTGTATTCCACATATTTGGAGCAGGCCCAGTGTAATGTATTGGGATTTTTACTTGAAGTGTTCATGTGTCTGTTTGAATGCTGCTTATGGTTGCTCAGTGGTGTGTCTGTGTAAAGATCACTGACTAAGCCAGACTTGCTGTCTCCAAGAAGATCATTGGATGATTTGGGGTGGGAATGGGTTCCTTTAAACCTATTGGCCACCGCCTAGTAGCCAACCATACAAGTAGCTGTGCAGCAGCCTCCGTTTCAGTTCTGTTCCTTTTTGCCTCAATAAAGCAATGTTCCTGTTTGCAACCTCTCGTCTCGCTCATTGCCTGCAAAGAACTGGCTACACAACACTGGCGACGAGGATGGGATGCTGCTTCTTAAAAATAGCTTGAAGTCACTAGGCAGTGAGGCCAGCATACCACCTGGCAGGGACTGTGTCCCCCCCCCTCCATCAGCCTAGCAAGCCACACTAGCAGCCACCCACCCTGCGGTCCAGCCCCAGGCCTATAAAGAAGAAGCAGCAAGAGGCAAGGCAAGACCCTAGCCACAAAAACTTCTCACCATGTCGAAGGTCGGAAAGCTTGAGGAATTCGACGTCACTCACCCAGAGAGATGGTCGTCCTACATTTCAAGAGTAGAGAACTACCTCTGCGCCAACCAAGTCGCCGAAGATGGCCTGAAGGCCGCAACACTTCTCTGTGTCTGCGGGCCTGCAACATTCGACATCGCAGAGAAATTAGTCGCACCGGCACAGCTGGAGTCCGTTACTTACGCGGACCTGAAAAAACAGCTCAGTGACCATTTCCAACCGAAGTTGTTGGTGATAGCATGGAGGCATGCCTTCGAACAGCAAGTCCAACAACTCAGCGAGACGACCACAGAGTTCATCGTGGCATTGAGACAAGCTTCATGTCTGTGCCAGTTTTCAGACCTGGAAGAAAGGCTTTGAGACTGACTCGTCTGTGGACTCAGGAGCAGAGAGCTTCAACAAAAACTTTTCACAAAAGAGACTCTCTCACTCCAGGAAGCCCTAAAAGAGGTCATGGCGGATGAAGCCTCTGGCAGGGCTGTCAAGGCGTTGCGGCCCACCAAAAGTACTCCTCACAAGGAAGCCATCCACCACAAGGATGCCGAGCATTCAGAAGACGTCCACTCCAACCACGAAGTCGACAAGATCCAATGGCACCATGACAAGGAACTGAAGCCCCCTTACAAGGCAGTTCCCTTCCTTCAGTGTTTGGGCTGTGCCGACCGCCACCAACAAGCGAACTGCAGGTTCTGGGCAGCCATGTGTCGGGCCTGCAGAAAGACCGGCCACATTGCAGCTGTCTGTAGAGGTTGCCAGAAGGACCGCCAATCAGACAATCTGATCAGGAGAGGTACCGGGGCCCTGGGGCAGCATAGAGTAGGGTTCTACTCCAGTCACCAGAGTGTTTGCCACACTGGAGCTCACCACCCCCTTAAACCAAAACTTCGGCTTCATGTCAAGCTGCAAGACGTTCTTTGCAGGATGTAACTGGACCCTGGTTCAGCTGTATCCATTATTTCCCTGGAGACTTTCCAGTTCATGTGCAACCACAGCAAGAGATGGGACAAGCTTAGGCCATCCAACATCAATCTAACTGACTTCCAGAATTCCCAAGTAGCCATCAAGGGTGAGGCCACCTTGGCCATCAAATTCAAGGGGTTTTCAGGGTTCCTAGATGTGATTGTGGTGGAGGGCCAGAGAATGAGCTTAATAGGGCTTGATTGGTTTGATGCACTGGGCATTCAAGTAACCGGGATCCCCCGGACACAAGCAGCGAACTTGGCGTCAGTATGCAATGAATTTGCAGACGTTTTTGACACAAGCCTGGGAAAGTACAAGGGTCCTCCGATAGCCTTTAAGCTTGATCCTGCCGTAACACCTATTAGAATCAAGCCCCGTAGAGTGCCATTTGCACTGAAACTCAAAATCTATGCAGAGCTGGACAAGCTAGTCAGTCAGGGGGTACTACAGCCCATAGATGGGGGTGAATGGGAAACTCCCATTGTCATGCCACTTAAGTCTTAAGGCCAACTGGGAAGTCAGGATTTGTGCTGATTACAAGTGCATCATTAACCGGGTACTACAGCAGCATGCGTACCTGGTGCCAGTTGTTAGTCACATTTTGGCATCACTGCAAGGGGGTACCGTGTTTGCTAAGTTAGATTTAGCACAGGCCTATCAGCAGTTACCTGTGGATGAGGCCACAGCGGCCGCACAAACCATTGTGACACATAGGGTTTTTTTTAAGGTCAAACGCCTTCAATTTGGGGTTAGCGTAGCCCCAGGAATCTTCCAGGGAGTTATGGAACGTACACTCAAGGGCATTCTGGGGGTCTGCCCCTATTTTGACGATGTGCTCATCACTGGTGAGTCCACTGAGGTGCTTGCAAGGAAGCTCAAGGCCATCCTTCAACAGTTCCATACAGCGGGACTCAAACTGAAGAGGGACAAATGTAAAATTGGGGTCCCTTCCACTGAGTTCTTGGGATTCCGTATTGATGCTGAAGGCATCCATCCTGCAGAGTTCACGCTGAAGGCAATTCAGCTGGCACCAAGCCCCAAATCGAAAGGAGAGCTCCAGGCATTCCTGGGTCTCCTGAATTTTTACCATGCATTCCTGCCTAACAAGGCCGCAATGCAGAGCCGTTACACCAGCTCTTAGACAAGTACACCCTGTGGAAGTGGACCAAGGTTCATGAAAATAGTTTTAAGGCAGTAAAGTCACTACCGTCCTCAAATTCAGTGCTTACGCACTTTAATGAAACATTGCCTGTATGCATTGCATGTGACGCATCCCCTTATGGGGTGGGGGCTGTACTAAGCTATTTGTCAAGTGATGGGACTCAAGTCCCCATTGCCTATTACTCAAGGACATTGTCCTCAGCTGAGCACAATTATGCTCAGATTGACAAAGAAGCTCTGGTCATCGTGGCTGGGGTGAAGAAATTCCATGATTACTTGTATGGCAGGAAGTTCACGGTCTTCACTGACCACAAGCCCCTAGAATGTTAAGATGGTCCATTTTTATGTCAGCCTACAGCTACAGGCTGGCTCACAAACCCGTCAAAGACATGGGCCATGCAGACAGCCTTAGCAGGCTGCCATTGCCACATGTGGAGCCAGATCTGGCTGCAGCAGCTCGCATCTTGTCAATTCAGGATTTGCCTGAATTTCCCCCCCATGCTGGGGATGTGGCTGCGGAAACTACCGCAGACAAAATCTTAAGTAGAATGTTGTCATGGATTCACACTGGGTGGCTTGAAAATAGCCCTGGACCAGAGTTCCAGAGCTATTTCACACATAGACATGAGCTTTCAGCTCACAAAGGCTGCATCTTATGGGGGAGCAGGGTTATTGTCCCCAGTTCGTTAAGGCACCATGTGCTTCAGTCTCTGCATGACGGCCATCTGGGCATAGTCCAGACGAAGGCACTGGCACAGAGCTACCTTTGGTGGCCAGGGTTAAATAAGGCTATCGAGGCCCAAGTACACAGGTGTTACACGTGTTAACAGTCCAGACCAGAAATGCCACAGGGTCCTATCCATCGATGGGAAGAAACACATACACCGTGCTCAAGGATTCACATTGACTTTGCTGGGCCCTTTCAGGGACAGCTGTTTTTGATAGTGGTCGACAGCCACTCTAAATGGTTGGAAGTAATTCCTATATCTACTATGACTACTGCTAGGACCATCCAGATGTTTAGAAAGCTTTTTGCCACACATGGGCTGCCGGACGTCGTAGTCTCGGAGAACAGGGCCCAGTTCATAGCGGCAGAATTTCAGGCCTTCTTGAGGACTAACCTCATAAGGCATGCAACATCGGCTCCCTTTCACCCCACGACTAACGGGCAGGCCGAACGCATGGTGCGTATGACAAAAGAGTCACTCAAGCGCATTGTGAACGGGGATTGGCACCATAGGCTGGCTGATTTCTTGCTTTGCCAGACACTACACCTTGCACAGCAATGGGCAAGAGCCCAGCAGAGCTTCACTGGGGAAGAAGGCTAATCACAAAACTGGACAGGTTGCATCCTGACCGGGTAGCAGCAGACACTGCATGCCCAAAGGCTCCAAGGGGGTTGCAAGTGGGTGATGGGGTGTGGGCCCGGAACTATGGACATGAGAACTTGTGGGTGCCAGGTAAAATTGTCAAAATTTCGGGACCTCTTTCTTATGAGGTGACTCTGGATGGGGGGCAAGTCATTTGCTGCCATATTGATCAGCTGCAGAAGCATTTTGCAGAATGGCCACTAAGCGAGGACCTCATGGCAGGTCCACAACTAGAGCCAGAAACCGGCAGCCAAACAGAGCAGTTCACATGCTCTGAGGACTCAATCAGTCAGTACAACGGGGAGGTGGTTGTAGATGGACATAGTCTGGGAGTGCAACATGGGTCTCCAGATGGGGAAAGTCAACCCGAACATGGCGGCAGCTTCGCTGACACAGCTACCTCCTTGGACTTTGGTTTGGGCCGACCTGGAATGGCCAGCCAAAGAGATACGAGTCAATCTGACTTTTGTGAACTTGTGAGCCCTGGTCTACCCAGCCCGGCGGGCAAGCTGGTAGACTGGGAGTTGCCTGGATCCTCTAGGCGTTCTGAACAGAGGCATAGACCACCACAATATTTACCAGATTATATTCTTAAATAATGTGTGTACATTCTAGAGGGGAGGGGTGTAATGTATTGGGATTTTTACTTGAACTGTTCACGTGTCTGTTTGAATGCTGCTTATGGTTGCTCAATGGTGTGTCTGTGTAACGGTCACTGACTAAGCCAGACTTGCTGTCTCCAAGAAGATCATTGGATGATTTGGGGAGGGAATGGGTTCCTTTAAACCTATTGGCTGCTGCCTAGTGGCCAACCATATAAATAGCTGCGCAGCAGCCTCCGTTTCAGTTCTGTTCCTGTTTGCCTCAATAAAGAAATGTTCCTGTTTGCAGCCTCTCGTCTCGCTTATTGACTGCAAAGAACCGGCACAACACCCAGGTTGAGGGATGTTGCTACTGAAAGTAGCAATGCAGTTGATAGAGCTTTTTTGCATTGACAATGAGTGGACAACAGATATAAATGGTCAGAATTTGAACAGCATTTCCCTTTCACATTGTTGACCAGCTCCATTCTTCATCATATTACATTAACTTTGCATAATGTCTCTGATGCACGTACCTTCCTAGAACTGTAGGTTTTAGGTCTGATTATATGTTCACTTGTGTCCTGGGGAAAAATTGCTCCATTGAAATGAGCTCTAAAGCAACATGAGATCTGACTTTGATTTTGAATCAAAGACAATTTTTAATGAAGCAAATACCTGGATGTGAATCTTGAGGCTGAAACTTGCCTTTTCTGTTTCCTGAACAAGGAAAATAGATTAGATTAGATAACCTTTATTGTCATTTTTTCCTGTGGGCACAATGGCACACATTAAAAATGAAATTTAGTTGCTTCCTCTCAAAGAGGGGATAGATGGGGAACTCATCAAATTTGTAGACGACACCAAGCTGGCAGGAATAGCCAATACTCCAGAAGACAGGCTTAAGATACAGGAGGATCTGGACAGACTTGAACACTGGGCGCTATCTAACAAAATGAAATTCAATGGTGAAAAAATAAGGTTCTACATTTAGGCAAGAAAAACCAAATGTACACATATAGTAGGGGGTACCTTGCTCAATAGTAGTAACTGTGAAGGGATCTCAGAGTCCTAGTGGACAATCACTTAAATATGAGCCAGCAGTGTGCTGCAGCTGCCAAAAAAAGCAAACACAGTGGTAAGTTGCATTAACAGAGGAATAGAATCAAGATCACGTGAAGTTTTAATACCACTTTACAATGCCTTGGTAAGGCCACACTTGGAATACTGCATCCAGTTTTGGTCACCACGATGTAAAAAAGATGTTGAGACTCTAGAAAGAGTACAGAGAAGAGCAACAAAGATGATTAGGGGACTGGAGGCTAAAACATATAAGGAATAGTTGCTGGAATTGGGTATGTGTAGTTTAATGAAGAGAAGGGTGAGGGGTGACATGATAGCAGTGTTCCAATATCTCAGGGGCTGCCACAAAGAAGAGGGAGTCAAGCTATTCTCCAAAGCACCTGAAGGCAGGACAAGAAGCAATGGATGGAAACTAATCAAGGAGAAAAGCAACCTAGAACTAAGGAGAAACTTCCTGACAGTTAGAACAATTAACCAGTGGAACAACCTGCCTCCAGAAGTGGTGAATGCTCCAACACTGGAGGTTTTTAAGAAGAGACTGGACAGCCATTTGTCTGAAATGGTATACGGTTTCCTGCCTGAGCAGGGGGTTGAACTAGATGACCTCCGAGGTCCCTTCCAAATTTACTATTATGATTATGATTAAGTGTATACACACATAACACACATTTAAAACATACTACTGTATACACAACATATGTATAGACCTACACCCTTACATACTGTATGTAACATATAAATATTATTCACTGTTCGTCTTGAATACATAATTAGACTGAGTGAACATTACATTTACTGTGTAAAGTAAAGCATACTGAGTACCTGTATACTGCAGAAGTCAAAAAGAGGGCTGTGAAAATGTCTGCAGACCCCTCACATCCTGGACATAAATTGTTTCAACCTCTACCCTCAAAACAACACTATAGGGCATTGCACACCAGAACAACTAGACACAAGGACACTTTTTTTTCCCATGCCATCACTCTGCTAAACAACTAATTCCCACAACACTGTCAAACTATTTAGTAAGGCTGTATAACTGTTGCTCTTCTCATCTTTCCTATTACTTATATCCTTACCTACTTATGACTATAACTTTGTTGCTTGTATCTTAAGATTTATATTGTTGTAGTTTCCTAGTATGATTTATGATGATTGCTTATTTAGTATCCTATGACTATCACTAAGTGTTCTATCTTATGATTTATAATGAATGTATTTTTACAATGACTATGATCATGATTTATCACTTGCAGCTTTATGTACGCTGAGAGCTTATGCACCAAAGACAAATTCCTTGTGTGTCCAATCACACTTGGCCAGTAAAGAATTCTATTCTGTTCTGTTCTGTTCTATTCTGTTCATGGCTAATTCATGCTTCCCTTGCATGGCAAATTTCATCTCATATCTTCTTCATCACTTCTTTGCCTGTTTAGCAGCAGCATTGAAAAGCATTTCGTGTTCCTTGCTTTATATGTGACTTTGTTCTTCTTGTTAAGTATGCTAACATTGGTGATTATACTAGATTAATATAATTTCTGGTTTTCTTGGCTGTGGTAGCTGAAAGTAAGATTCAAATTTTTAAACCCCAGAGTAGTATCAAGGAACAAGTCTACTGTCTCTTGTATTCTGGTGAGCAAGAAGCCTTGGCATTAGGTCTGTCGAGGCCTGGACTTAAGAAACTGCAATATTAAGCATGGTGGTTGAAAGCTTTAACAATTGAAATCCAGGAGAGCTGCTTAACTTTTAAAAGAATGATATCCTAAATGACACAAAAAAATGATTTCTAATGTAGGGTAGACAAAGTGCTCTTGATCAAGGCAGGTAAAAGCATTCTAATCACTTTGAATACCATTTTCTTTTGAGAGAAAGGATAAAAAAAATCATCTACTTGCCTATAGAGTTTGCTGGCTTTTTCTGAATATACAATACCACTTGATATATCTTGCAGGCCACTCTAGGACTTTGTTGCCTTGGTTTTACACAAAAAGTGGAAATATTACCTAATAGGGATCATTACACTGCATTAGAAGACATGCAGGCAAAAAAGTCAAATTATTTCAGTACCAGCTTCTGTTCAGAAAGATGACAGATGCCATCCAGGAGATAAAATAAACACAGGTAGTCCTCGACTTACGACTATAATGAAGCCTGCCCATCATGTTTATAAGTTGTGATAATTGCAAAACAGATCATCTCTATGACTCACCCAATTTAACAGTCATGTTTATAAGCTGTGATAATTGCAAAATGGATCATCTCTGTGTCTGACCCAATTTAACAATCATTTTTGTTGTCATTAAACAAATGCCGTAGATGTTTAACAAACCAATAGTTAGCTATGGGTAAGGTTTGCCACAGACTGGCAGTAAATGCTGGTTTTCAGCGAAACTGTAGTAAAACACGATCACATGACTGCTGTATACTGGAAACAGCCATAAATGTTGGACAGTTGCTGAATGTCTGACATGCAGTTATGTGATCACGGATGGGGGCATCTGTCCCAACTTCAGAACTGAGTCATAAGTAAGTCCAGGAAGTATGTCCTAACTTTGAACAGTCACTAACCAACCCATCATAAGTTGAGGGCTACCTGTATAAAATTGCAGATTTGGTTAACACTATGCATGCGTGCACTAGGTATCTCTCCCCAGGGCTTTTTTTCTCATAGAACACTCAGAACGGAGTTCCGGCACCTTTTTTGGATGGAACCTTGTAGGGTAGGCAAGGCAGGTTGTATGACATGTGTGAGTTCCAGCACCTTTTTCTTTTACAAAAAAAGCACTGTCTCTCCCACACCATTCAATAGCTTCATTCAATAGCTATAAACATGGAAAAATAGGAAGAACCTTTTCTTATAAATGGGCAGAAGAGTGGTCCCATGTATTAATATCTATTTATTTATTCAATATATATGGCTGCCTCTCTCAACAAGTGTAATGGTTTGTGAGAATGTCCTTGAAACACAGCAGGAGGAGGAGGAGGAGGAGGAGCAGGAGGAGGATCAGAGTAGGCAACAGTCCAATAAGAGAAACCATACTGTAGCCCAGAGAAGCAATGGGAGGGTGGCAAACATTTCAGAAGGGACCCTAGTTTCTTGAATGATAAAGGTGAGGGAGGAGAGAGATATTTTCAGACTTGCAAAATTCTGCTACTTAACCTTACAACAAAGGTAGTGTTATTACTTGTGGCCAGTGCTTGTTGTTTGAACTCTCTCAAAGGGCTGACCAAAAGCAGCTCTGGGCTTTGTATTTTTGGTATTTTGTTTTGCTTTATATTTCTGCTTGTAGAGGTTCCAGAAGGTCTATACTACAGGCTAGAAAGAAGGGAAGAAAATCTGGGAATTTAGAGATTGTAGCACACTCATTTGTCCACCACTATCTTTTGTGAAAACACAGGATGGATATAGCAGGTAAGGGGCATAAATCTGATTCCGTAACCAGATCCAACTTCTCAGTATGTCTTAGACCTTAAGAAATCAAGCAACAGTCACAGCAAAAACATTACTTTAGTCGAGTAAATACTGTATGAAAAGAGATAGTGTGGTGTAGTGATTAAGATGTTGGACTGCTTTCAGAGAGACCCAGATTCAAATCCACTCTATCACAGGGTGACATTGGGTGGGTCACTCATTCTCTTAGCCCAGGGCTGTTACAGCTGAGTTAAAGTAAAGAGAGATAATTTTATATGCTGCTTTGGCCATTTCCCCATACGCCTCCTACAGTTATCTGACATTGTTGGGTCACAATAACAGTAATGAGAAAAGCTTTTACACCACTGTTATGCTGCATCAGTGATTAGAAGATATATAAGCAGAGCTTTTTTTCTCATAGAACGCTCAGAACGGAGTTCTGGCACCTTTTTTGGATGGAAACTTGTAGGGTAGGCAAGGTGGGTTGTATGACATGTGTGAGTTCCGGCACCTTTTTCTTTTACAAAAAAAAACACTGTATATAAGTAACTGAGGGGGAAATGGCCACAGGTTCCTGGAGAAAAAGTGGGCTCTGAGCAAGCATACAAACGTAATATATGCTAGTATACTGAAATGTTACTCAAAGTGTATCCTATGTAGGATATTTTTATTCTTCCATTATGCATATCATATTCAACAACTAAATTCATCATTAATTCTCTTTGTTGAAGGTGTCTGAAAGTTACTTTCATTTAATAATTAATTAATTAATAAGAATATGTGGAGAGTAAAATTGTTTGCTTTGTTATAACTGCTTAATGCTTCTTTCTGTAAAATCCTGGATACCTTCACATGAGGCCAAGTTAGCTTGCCACAGGATCCTCTTTCAAAGATAAGAGTACAGCAATTTGTTTCCTTTCAGTGGCATATCAGTTAAGACATTCCTTTCCACCCTCAGGGTTTAGGCATAGCATTAAAATCTGAGTATTTCTGCAACTGAATTCTGTTTGAACCAGAATCACATGTTATGGACATACCTTTTGATGAAAATAAAACGCTCCGTTTTTATGCAGCCATTGGCTTATTTTCACATGGCCTTCGAATTAACTTTGGATACTCTTTGCAAGAAATTACTTCAGACTTCTGGCAAGAACAGTTTGTTTTGCCTGCTCCATAATTCAGTGAGCACAGTGGACATGAAAACTCAGAGATGGATAGGGGGAGAGAAGGGCTGGTTTCACTTCAATATGAGCCAGCAGTGTACTGCAGCTGCCAAAAAAGCCAACACAGTGCTAGGCTGCATTAACAGAGGGATAGAATCAAGATCAAGTGAAGTACTAATACCACACTACAATGCTTTGGTAAGGCCACACCTGGAATACTGCATCCAGTTTTGGTCACCACGATGTAAAAAAGATGTCGAGACTCTAGAAAGGGTACAGAGAAGAGCAACAAAGATGATTGGGGGACTGGAGGCTAAAACATATCGGGAACGGTTGCTGGAATTGGGTATGTGTAGTTTAACGAAGAGAAGGGTGAGGGGTGACATGATAGCAGTGTTCCAATATCTCAGGGGCTGCCACAAAGAAGAGGGAGCCAAGCTATTCTCCAAAGCACCTGAAAGCAGGACAAGAAGCAATGGATGGAAACTAATCAAAGAGAGAAGCAACCTAGAACTAAGGAGAAACTTCCTGACAGTTAGAACAACTAACCAGTGGAACAACCTGCCTCCAGAAGCTGTGAATGCTCCAACACTGGAAGTTTTTAAGAAGAGACTGGACAGCCATTTGTCTGAAATGGTACAGGGTTTCCTGCCTTAGCAGGGGGTTGGACTAGATGACCTCCAAGGTCCCTTCCAACTTATGATTATTATTATTATTATTATAACTGTCCACTGACAATATTACAATGTGGCCTTTCTCATCCTTCCTATTTTTCAGAAACATGTTGATTTCCTCGTATGTAAAACATTAGACTTATCTACTTTCAAAGTTAATTTAAGTCTTGTTTTGCTTCCATGTTGGTAGAAAACAATCCCAAAGCTTCTTCAACCCACATCAGTTGTCTAATCCTGGTGAACAGTGGTTTTCCTTTTTTCTTTTCTTTCTGAATTTTCTTTGGGACTACCCCAGTAGGGAAAGGGGCATCAGATTCTCCAGCTAGAATGACTGTTAGGTAATCTTTACTAATGATGTGAAACAGTTGCTTAAGTCTGGTGGTTTGTAGTTACCAGTGAGACCATAATTCTCAGACTGTCCAGCCTACTTGCAGGCATCGGTTTAAGAGAGGTGGGTGAGACACGTTGATGTAAAACAATCTTTCATATAATCTCATATAACAAACTTGTAATTCTCACTAGTCATCTTTCACACACACCCCACAAAACTAAAACAAAATCCATCAGAATAGCTATATTCCCAAGAATCTCTATGGAGATGAATAGAACTCTAATATTGCTGGACTGTGTTATTTTATTTATTTTATTTTAATCCTATTTATATCCCGCTCTTCTCCGAAGACTCAGGGCGGCTTACACTCTAAGCACAAATCAATGTGCTTAGCAATAGCCTTCATTCTATGTATATGCCTGCTTATTAGGGCTTTCGGTCCCCCCCCAAGCGGCATTATTACAAAGTCAGCTTATTGCCCCCAACAATCTGGGTCCTCATTTTACCTACCTCGGAAGGATGGAAGGCTGAGTCAACCTTGAGCCTGGTGGGATGCGAACCTGCACTAATTGCAGGCAGCTGGTGTTACTTAAGGAGGCATTAGCCCACTGCTCCACCAAGGCTCTTATGCATTCCTACTTCTCTTTGCTTCATCTTTTTAGTCTCATATCTTACACTTTATAGAATTAAATACAGGCATATTTTATACTATTAATGAGCCTTCTATTTAGTACATCATGTAGTAAACAGTTCTGTATCTGGAAAGGAGTTCATGCCCAGCATTGTAACTCCATATAAAGATTATAGTGCAATTAACTGAGACACATGGAATATGATGATTATCCATTTGATTTCCAAGTATTTTCCCACCAAAAGGATTTCTTCCCCCCTTCCCCCACGCTTCACACAATTATTAGTACTTTCTGCAGACTGCATACATAGCCTATAGATTTGGAGTTTTTCTATTCACTGTTGTATTTTTTCATCCTGCAGACATTTTTTGTTGTTGTTTTGGCCTTATGAACTAGAATCAATAATCCAAGCATAAACAATCAGCTTTTCCCTAACTAGTAAACTCCAAATGGCCAATATTGTCTATTAGCATAGCCAAACATGGACAGCCTTTTTCAACAATAGAGTTGGAAAATCTGGTAATTGAGGTCTCAACACATCAGGAAATCAAGTTCAAGAAAGTTGAGCCAAATAGAAATGGCTCTCACAGCCCTAGGAAACATATGCTTTATTTCAAAATACACTGTGGATATTACCTAGTGGAGTAATGTCAAACAACCAAGCTCTGAGAGCACCAAGAACTCCACACTTCAGCCCTGAGCTACAGATATTCTCTTCTGTTGGAACCTGATTAAGTATAGGAAAATGATCGTGCTAGCTGCACATGTTGTTGTTGTTGTTGTTAGTTGTGAAGTTATGTCTGACCCATAGTGACCCCATGGACAACGTTCCTCCAGGCCTTCCTGTCCTCTACCATCTTCTGGGGTCCATTTAAGCTCACGCCTACTGCTTCAGTGACTCCATCCAGTCACCTTATTCTCTGTCGTCCCCTTCTTCTCTTCCCCTCAACCTTTCCCAGCATTAGGCTCTTCTCCAGTGAGTCCTTCATTCTCATTAGGTGGCCAAAGTATTTGAGTTTCAACTTCAGGATCTGGCCTTCTAAAGAGCAGTCAGGGTTGATCTCCTCTAGGACTGACCAGTTTGATCGCCTTGCAGTCCAGGGGACTCGCAGGAATCTTCTCTAGCACCATAGTTCAAAGGCCTCAATTCTTTGGTGCTCAGCCTTTATTATGGTCCAACTTTCACAGCCATACACTGCAACTGGGAAGACCATGGCCTTGACTATATGCACTTTTGTTTTACAGGGTGAGGTCTCTGCTTTTTAGTGTGCTGTCTAGATTTGCCATGGCTTTCCTCCCCAGGAGCAAGCGTCTTTTAATTTCTTGGCTGCAGTCCCCATCTGCGGTGATCTTGGAGCCCAGGAAAATAAAATCTGTCACTACCTCCATTTCTTCCCCATCTATTTGCCAGGAATTGAGAGGGCCGGATGCCATGATCTTGGTTTTCTTAATGTTGAGTTTCAAGCCCACTTTTGCACTCTCCTTCTTCACCGGCATCAAGAGGCTATTTAGTTCCTCTTCACTTTCTGCCATTAGAGTGGTATCATCTGCACATTTAGAGGGATATATCCATCCCCTTCCACTGTTTTTAGGCACACGTAATATATAAGGTAGTGCTATTACATTTTTCAGTCAGCTAAGTTCCAGTATAATACACCACAACACCCATGATGTAAATTTTCATGCAATTCTACTCAGGTACAGTATAACAAGAAAAGGAACAATACCCCTCTATCCCTCTAGATCCTGCCATTGTTCTATGCATAGCTGCTGATGAACGTGAGATGGCAAAGTCATCTTCATTAGATGGAATTTAATAGTGAATCAAAGTTCTAGAGAGAATAGACTGATCTAAACTTTAGCCTCCCTTGAGTCTCGCTGAAAGATTAGAGGGAAGGAACAGGGTCCTGCTGTATTGAATGCATCAGATAGTTTTTCACTAATAGTTACTTTTGTTATAAGCCCTAGAGTGCCACCCAATTTTAACTCTTTGGTGTGTGGGGGGGAAGGTTCAACTATGGAATAACATATTCAACTAAAGTTCTTAATTCACAATAATTCTCTTGTGATGCTGAGATACAATCTGTCTTGGATTATATAAATTTGAAGTGCTTTTTTCCATTTAAAGGATGATTTGGCCACAGACACTGTTCTCTGAATTTTAGATGTTCTAAAAAACAGTTGTCACTTGGAAAAAAAAATCAGAATAAGTCTATACCTCAAATAAAGACAAGTATTTTAAATACAAAGAACAGAAAATGAAATACATAACTATTATTGCAGTAAGGGTTTTTCTTAATGGTTTATTAGTGGTTCTTTGCTTTATAGTGTCAAATGATTTTAAATAAAATTTTAGGCCTGAAATTTATTTTAAGAAAGGTAAAACCTACAGCCTTCCACCTACAGAACACCATGTGACATAGCTAAAATATATACAAGTACTAATACAGAATGTGTTAAATGATCTTGCTAATCTAATGCTGTCTCTGTACAATCCACCAAGCATTTGCTTCTAGCCTTTTATTGAAGCTTGTGTTTCACTCATTGAAAAGAGATGATAGAGGCTCACTATATCAAAGCTTCGTTATCATTATTGGCTGGGTTGTGCAAGAATCTTTATTCTTTTGTTGATGGCTGAAAGTGTGTTACACAGCATTGATAACATTGCTACAAAAGCTTTAAGCAGAAGCTGCCTTGGTCTCTATATCTGACAGGCGAGATCTCCCCCATTGTTAATTTATAATTGGCCCAAGCTAAATGACCTTTTTTGGGGAGAATTAGGGTTTTCTGTTTTCTAATTCCTTAAGCTGGTCCTTATGTAACCTTGTACTTGTGCCATATACGTATAATTTCTTATCTGCATCCAAAGTTTTTCATGCATAATAGGTGTGGTTGAAGTGAAAGAAGGAGAAAGCACAAGGTTGAAAACAATTTCCCACAATTTTAGATCCCCTCTAAGCAATGGATATTCAGATTAGACTTGAAGGTTGCAGCCAAGGGTCTCCTTCAGCAGAATGATAAAGGTAAAGGTAAAGGTAAAGGTTCCCCCGCACATGCGTGCTAGTCGTTTCCGACTCTAGGGGCCGGTGCTCATCTCCGTTTCAAAGCCGAAGAGCCAGCGCTTGTCTGAGGACATCTCCGTGGTCATGTGGCCGGCATGACTAGACGCCAAAGGCGCACGGAACGCTGTTACCTTCCCACCGGAGTGGTCCCTATTTTTCTACTTGCATTTTTACGTGCTTTCGAACTGCTAGGTTGGCAGAAGCTGGGACGAGTAACAGGCGCTCACTCTGTTACGCGGCACTCGGGATTCGACCCGCCAAACTGCCGACCTTCCGATCGACAAGCTCAGTGTCCTAACCCACTGAGCCACCGCGTCCCTTCAGCAGAATGATAAGAGCACCCAAATGTAATATGATGGTTTACCCCATTTTGTAGAATTTCTCATGAATATCTAAAGACAGAGATGAATTGGAGCATTGTGCAAAAAGCAAAACACAATATTATATAAACATTAGACAGCGTTATATAACTGTGGTAATACTATGGGACTGTTAAGAGTTTAAATTAGTTAACCAGTGAGTAAAGAAGGAAAACAAATAGGGTTTTTCAATGGTGGAAAAAGTAAGGTTCTACATTTAGGCAGGAAAAATGAAATGCACAGGTATAGTATAGGTGGTACCTTGCTCAATAGTGGTAACTGTGAGAGGGATCTCGGAGCCAGCAGTGTGCTGCAGCTGCCAAAAAAGCAAACACAGTGCTAGGCTGCATTAACAGAGGGATAGAATCAAGATCACGTGAAGTACTAATACCACTTTACAATGCCTTGGCAAGGCCACACCTGGAATACTGCATCCAGTTTTGGTCACCACGATGTAAAAAAGATGTTGAGACTCTAGAAAGGGTACAGAGAAGAGCAACAAAGATGATTGGGGGACTGGAGGCTAAAACATATAGGGAACGGTTGCTGGAATTGAGTATGTCTAGTTTAATGAAGAGAAGGACGAGGGGTGACATGATAGCAGTGTTCCGATATCTCAGGGGCTGCCACAAAGAAGAGGGAGTCAAGCTATTCTCCAAAGCACCTGAAGGTAGGATAAGAAGCAACGGATGGAAACTAGTCAAGGAGAGAAGCAACCTAGAACTAAGGAGAAACTTCCTGACAGTTAGAACAATTAACCAGTGGAACAACCTGCCTCCAGAAGTGGTGAATGCTCCAACACTGGAGGTTTTTAAGAAGAGACTGGACAGCCATTTGTCTGAAATGGTATAGGGTTTCCTGCCTGAGCAGGGGGTTGGACTAGATGACCTCCAAGGTCCCTTCCAACTTATTATCATTATTATTAGTTCACCAGGAGAAAAATAGAAGGAAGAAGGGAGAGTGTCTGGAGAAGCTAAGGGACTTTGGGACAGCCATGCTATAAATATGAGTAGCACCATAAGAAACAAAAATAAAAATGGACAGAAGTCAACAGATGATATACCTAGAATGCTAATGGCTTGTTTGTAATCCTGAAAACAATGTGACGTACATCAGCTGAAGTGCAAACACATACTGGTATTTAAAGAAAAATTCAGATAATTGGAGTTGTAGATGGATCATCTGTAGTTCATTAGAAAATATGCCGTTTTATCAAATGAAAAAAAATATCATTTGAGCTGACAGAAGTAGCATCTTTTCAAAATAAAGAAAATCAAACAAAAGAGCAACCCTATTGCTTAAGAGTGACAATTCAGAAGCAAGAGATATAGGTAATATCCTTAACCATTGAAACCACAATATGTTTTCCAGGCCTTTCAAGAAGGAACACAATCTAAGCCTTCAGAGGAAGAAAAAGTGACACTGAGAAACAGGAAATAGCAGGGGTAAGCAACCTTGGCTCTTTTATGACTCGTGGACTTCAACTCCCAGAATTCCTGAGCCAGGAATTCTGGGAGTTGAAGTCCACGAGTCATAAAAGAGCCAAGGTTGCCTACCCCTGGGATAGTGGGTTCCTAAAGGGATTTCAGCTGTGCTCTTCAGGAAGACCAAGAGAACTATCATTGGTGACTCACTAGTATGAAAAACCAAAACAATTGTGGATCAACTCAGCAACTCTGCCAGAAGCAAGTAGCAAAACAATTTCCAAGTGTATTAACATTGACATTAATCCCTCCCTGTTAATTCATGTGAGATATGAGATATTGTAAAGAACAACTCTAAATTTCATCATGGACTCTGAAGTTCTAAGGATGAAGCACAAGATCCTGGGCCCTCAAGTGATGTTCTCACCCACCCTTCCAGTCCATGGAAATGAACTGAAAAAAGAAATAAAAACAATATATGTAAAATGACTGGGTGTGCAAATAGTGTCGATGGGAAGGATTTGGTTTATGGAAACATCTGGATAATGTTTCATTGTCATGAAATTATTGTATTTCTCAAGGACTGCTAAACATATTCAGACCAAGCATAGTGAGCTTGATATAGAGAATTTTTAAATGAATGCTTTAGATGAAATTAAGATAGAAACCCTGAAGTAAGGACGTACACCATAAAAAGAAATTGGTCAAGAAATTGAATTCTGTGAAGGAAAGGGAATCAATGAACATGGAATGTTTGCTCTTAATAAACTGATGAAGAATATAACACTCTTCAAATTCCTGAGCAGTTGTAACACAGGAGAAAGTCAAAACCTTTTCTCTATCATTCTAGAATGTCCAAGGGGCAATAAAAGACTCCGATTACAAGAAAACGTACTTCAATACAGTGTTAGAAACAAGTTCTTAACAATAAGACCAATTTGACAGTGTAATCAATTACCCTTCATTGGCTGTGTTCAAACAGAGACTAGACAGCCATCTGTTGGGAATTCTGTTTTACAGATTCCTGCATAGAGCAGTTTAAATATTTATTTAAAAGATAATATAGCATTACCTCCAAGCAGAGACTGTTGAGTCCTTCCCACCTCTACATTCCCATATCTTTGTCTAGCTCAGATCAGTACACAGGAAGGAGAAGAGATCTTAAGTTATGTTCTGCCTCTGTGCTTGCCAAATCAGGTCATTACAGTATAGAGTGCAGCAAAATGAGAACGTTTCCCTTTTCTCCTATCTCACTTCTGTTACATCTCCTGCCTTCTTTTGCTCTCCCATTAAGGATAAGGAAAAGTGGGCTTGCATGTGGTAGAGATGGTAGACAGAAGCAGGAGAACAGTAGAAATATCAGAGGAATCCTGGACACTCAGGAAAATGTTCAGACAGGTTCTTGGTGGGGGTTTTTCTAGGACTGTGGGAAATTGAAATCATAGAGGATTTGGAAACCAATGGTTAAATTACATCTTTCATGATTCTTCATCACTGGCCATGATTATTTGAGATTTAGATTCCCCAACAAGATTCCCCAACAAGATTCCCCAACAAGATTCCCCAACCATGCTTTGAAAAAATTGCCTATCGAACTTTTCAGTTTCTGCTATTTCCAGAATCTCCCTGAAAGAACATAATGGGTTTTAACAAAGAAGGTTCTGAAAACCAGTTTTACTTTGTTGAGGCTTTATAAGCCTCTAGATAGGGGAAATATAAAGCTGGCTGATAGCCATATCTGTTTTTATATCTTTTTAGTCAATGTACCAAGTTCAAAGGTGAATTAAACCAAAATGCCTTATAAAGAAGAGATCAAGGGATGTATCATGTTATCATTGAAAAGTTACAGCTTACCCATCCATACAAACTTTTGCTACCGAAAATCAACATGCACAATCTTCTGGGAGAATTTGAGCCAATTTTTGGTGTAAGAATTCAGGCTGAAAAAAGCTAGAATAAGAATATTAGCAAGGGAGGAGGAGGAGACAACAGAAGCTAAGGGCAGAAATATCCATTATGTCAACAAGCCCAACAACTGCTCAAAGAATCTGTCACAAAATGAGAATGTAAGAAGAAGCATAAAGCTTAAACTTCCATGGCTTGAGAGAACTGTACTTTCATGATGAAAGAAGGTAACCAGTTCTTGTGTAGCTTCATTCTAGATTGAAATAAAGATACTTATCTAACTATACCAAATTTTGCATTTGAAATATTTCAGACAAGCCATACTCTAGTAGTCATGTTAAGCCATGTATGAAATCATAGGAGTGAAATTTATGACCAAGTGGAGCTTGATACCAGCCATTCTACTCAGAAGCAAAGTGAGAGTAAGATGGCTTTGAATTATGTAAAATGGGCTGTATTTAGTAAGAGTAAAATAATTCTGAATTATGATCGAAACTATTTTGTCTTGTTATTGCAGTTTTTTTAAAAAAAATGGACTCCAGGGAGTTTAGTACATTTTAGTAAACTTGGACTCTCATATTTTATGATTCTAGGATAACAAAATAGTATTTACTGGTGTGTTTTTTTAAACAGTTTGCCTGAAAGTCTTAGAATTAAGTACATTTTCACAACGATCAGTTCTCAAAAGCAATGCCCTTTATTATTGCTTTCTGCTACATTCATCTGAAATAATTTGGGAAATCACATGAACATGGCTTAGGAGATTACAGTAAATAAAATAAATAGGTTTACTTTGAAAAGAAATCACTGAATGGATCCATAACATCTAAAAAACAGGTGAGCAACCCATTGTTCTGTAAACAATTGACAGACAAAAAAAAAACACAGGATGCAGATCCTAGAGATAGATACTTAAGTTTATGTTTATATTTTATATATTATTTATGTTTATAAATGAGCTGTGCACAATTGATGGGTTTGATCCTACTGACATTAAACACCTAGTAAGGTTTAAAGGCAGCTGGTCTAATTCAAGGAAATAGGTTTACTGGTGAAAACATCAAGTTCATCAACATAACTAAGGAGACAGTCAATCTTGTTCTGAGCCTGTAGCATTTTTTATAGACAGACAATTGCTGAACTGGGTTTGAACTAAATGAGAAACTTTGCTTTCTTTCCTAACTGAACTTGAGTAATATTGGTAAGTGCTGTTGGAAATAGAATAACATTCACAAAATATTTATTTTTAATACTCCAATGCTGTTCAGTCAACAATAACCAATGGTCTTTGTGGTGCTGTAAGAGTTCAAGACTCATGGAATGTGCACCTCCTGTTTCAGTCTCAAAATAAGGAATAAAAAAAAACCTCTAAAAGAGTAAAAATGAAAATTTGTCCCGTTGGTTGCAGTAAAACCAGAGAGTTATAAAAGACCCTCTGAACAATATTGAGTTTAAGACAGCACAATCATATCACAAAAGATTTACCTTACTCTGCAAATTCAATCTGGAGCAATAACAGTCTATTACAAGTGGAGCAATACAGCATCAAAGGAATATTTAAAAGAATAGACAGAACCTTTACATCAAAGCAATTGAGTTAGCCTCCCCCAAAGAAAGCGCTCATGAGACAAGTTCTGTTTCTTTCAAGAATGACATTAATTTCATTGAAAATTATATATTAATTCTACATTAAGTATTTCTGGTACACAACATATTGAGTTCTAGCTCTATTGAACAAATGGGGAGCATACTGATTTGCTGTATATAATGAAAGGTCATAGTTAAAATTCCAGTTCATTTCTTGAATAAGTGTAATATTACTAGTAATAAATTCCCATGCATGTTTACTCAGAAATTAGCAGAATATATTCAATATAAATTCTGGGCCCTAGTCTGTAGCTATATATTATAATATTGTCAAACAGTGGAAGAGATTGTTCTACCTTCTTAATTGTAAAGTCAATCAGTGATACTGCTATTTCACCATGTCCATTTTTACTATGTCAGCTAAGATCAGGCCTAAAGCCAAAGTTTATAATTGCAATAAAAGCAAAATAAAGGAAGATGGCAGCAGAAGCCTTGCACGGAGATAGCTTTCAAAAATACTATTCAGTTGTTTATGTCTTTTTCCAAAAAGATTATTTTAAAAAATTGAACATTTTAGGTAAAGAAATATTAAGTACATCAAGCTCAAGAGATCTCAGAATACACTTTTTTAAACTTAAACATAGCCAAATTATGTCTTGTCCTGATTTTTAATTTTTCATTATAGTTATTGGTTCTCAAAAGAAGAACTTACCTGATTATTTTTTTGGATATTAGAAAATTCACTGGATATTAGAAAATTCTTGCTAGGCAGTTTACAGAGTCGGAATATTGCCCCAAACAATCTGGGTCCTCATTTTATCGACTTCAGAAGGATGGAAGGCAGAGTCAACCTTGAGCCGGTCAGGATCGAACTCCTGGTAGTAGGAATGTAGATTTAGCCTGCAATGCTGTATTCTAACCACTGTGCCACCATGTCTCTTTTGTATGGAAATGCTGTTCCATACAAAAATATGAATCGTATGCCTAGTCCATCTCACTGATTCCAAACAATGTTTGAGAGGGTCATCCCAGTCATTATTGTGTATCCATAAAGGATATATTTAAGAAGAAACCTTTAGTTCTGATTTTTCTTAAAGGAAAATTATATTAAACACTAGATATTATAACAAAGCATTTCACCATAACCTACATGCATATACCTCTTTATTCTTACAGGGATACTAGGACAATGAAATGCCAATAGAACAAAAATAAAAGAGTAAAACAATTATTAATGGCTGGTGCTGGGAAGCGTAAACGTGTATGCTTTAGGACAAATGAGATGGATGGTATTATAATGAACTGCCTGCCTTCAAGGAAAAGGCAATATAGTGCAGGCCATGGGGCTGTGTTGAACGTTAGAAGGCTGTTGCTTGAAGTGCTAGGTGATACCTGACACTTCCAGGCACTAACTATGCCGACTCAAGTACAGTAGATAAGCAAAGAGTTATACAGTGGTTCCTTTGCATTTGGCCCAAGAAGCAAGTTTAAAAGCATAAGCAGGTTGTCCTGTGCAGCAGGTAAAATGCTTAAATGTCAGGTTGGTATTGTTCATACCCTATCTGTATGCAGAGCAACTATCAGGTGTACAGGCTAGAACAGAGTTCATAAAGAAAAGCCAAGACGAATAAACAGTATCCTGTTTTAGCCATTCCCAAGTGGCTTTGTAAAAAAATCCTTTAGCAATTAAAATGTTATTGACATTTGCTGACCTGTGTGTTGTGTCTTTCAAGATCAAGAGTAAATATACACAATGTTTGGATAAATTTTCAACACAATTGCTGGATCTTGAAGTTTCTCGCATTCTCAGAGTTGAACCCAAAGGTGATTTGCATTTTAAAGTAGCACACAGAGATGCATTTTTTGCCTTTTCACTTCCTTTTCAATGGATCTCTTGTAAAGCTGTGGGATCGTTGGTTACCTTCTGGATTTTTTGACAAATCCTCAGGGTATCTTCCTCCTATATTTCAACTGTTGTTGCTGTGGTTTCATCAGATTTGACTCTAGGCAACTGCAAGTCCATGATGTTTTCTAGGCAGCACTTATGGAAGTATCTAGGTTTCCTAGCTTCTAGTACAGCACCTGAGTCACTAGATCAAATTGGCTTTATCCTTTGCCTAAAGGTAAAAGATAAAGGTTCCCCCGCACATACGTGCTAGTCATTTCCAACTCTAGGGGCCGGTGCTCATCTTTGTTTCAAAGCCGAAGAGCCAGCACTTGTCCAAGGACGTCTCTGTGGTCATGTGGCTGGCATGACTAGACACCAAAGGCACACGGAACGCTGTTACCTTCCCACCGTAGTGGTCCCTATTTTTCTACTTGCATTTTTACATGCTTTCAAACTGCTAGGTTGGCAGAAGCTGGGACGAGTAACAGGCGCTCACTCTGTTATGCGGCACTCGGGATTCGACCTGCCAAACTGCCGACCTTCTGATCGACAAGCTCAGCGTCCTAACCCACTGAGCCACCACGTCCTTTGCCTACTCCCTAGTAAAAATCCGATGAACATGTCACCACACATGTTCAGATTCTTTTCACCTCAAAATAGTTTGCCTCAAGCTAAGGCTTTACACTATCAAGGATTTGATTTCTGTAGTACAAATTTATGCCATTGAGGATAAACTTTCTGCAACACAAGAGATGTATCCCCTCCCAAAGCACATGCACATAAAATATATAGACCCTCCCAATAATTTTCACTAAAGGCCTGGTCAAAATCTAACATATTAAGTTCAATGTTCATCTACTAGGAGCCAAATATCCTTTGAAATAATACGATTTACAATTCCCTCAGAATACCATATGTGAAGAGAATGGTTGGGAGAGTGATAATAAACATCAACAATATTGCTTGTATTTGTTCCTCCACTGTTGCAGTGTTCCAGGTGAAACATTGGCATGTTCACTCATTTGGATTTCTAAGCAGCAATGGATATTTTTAAAGTGAAATACAACTCCTTTCCCCTTTTGATTGTTTCTTGATCCTTTTGAATGAATGGTACCTTCTACAGTAAGAGTTCAGATTCATCTTATTTATTTCTACCACTCTTGAGTTTTAATGTATAAAAAATAGCAGCTATGAACTTTTGTTATGAGCTAACATTGTTTCTGATGTTAGATGATTTACATGGCTTTCCAGAATTGCACTGGTAAGATGGGCAGCCATATAAATTTACATATATATATATTTATTTGAGTGATTTAAAAACTTCATTTCAGCAACTCTTCTTTTTAGCCACAGTGTACAAATTTTATATGAGATAAGATAAAACCTTGTTTCAAGGTTTTCATTTTTATCTCCCTTGAGATTCAGTTTGAACTCTTCCAATCAAGCTACTGAGGTTTTGGTCAAACTATTTTCATCTGACTTTATTTTTGTTTTATTTTTTTAAAAAACAAATAATTTTATTAATTTTTTGTTATTACAAATCATACGTGCTTTTGCCTTACACTTATGCCTTAAACTTTCATCTGACTTTATGATATGCATCCTACCTCCAGCAAGCAGTCCATCATCTGAATAATGAAGACAAAGCTCTAGAAACCAAAACTCCTCATAATCCAATTTGTGTATCTAGTTAGTCATCTGCAGTACAATTTCCACTTCCCCCTCACTTCTCATGTGGCTGGAAGAAATGATGGAAACATTGCCTACTCCCCCAGGGCCCCAGGACCTTGTACTTTCTTATAAAATTTTTACAATCCACGAGGTTGTAGATACAACTACATGTAAGTCCAAATGTAGGATTGTACCATATGCATTCTTATTCTTTTCCCACAACACTCAGGTTAATACTTTACTTGCTTTTTTCTGAAGCTCCTCCATCAATCAATAAAGCTACAGAATCCTAGACGCGGGGGAGGGGGGGAAATCCCATGGGAATCATTTTGTCCAATCTTTGATTGGCTCATTATTGTAGATGTTGATCGGGCACAGGACAATATTCTCCCACAAAACGTTGAGAAATTCCTCAGTACTTATAGAAAATCCTCAGCTTCCCATCTTGGATCTAAGGAGGATCATACTAACAGGTTCAGATTACACACAACCTGCAGCTTGACCAGAATATCTAGCAACATTAAAAGACTCCTATTCAGATCATTCATCATCTGAAACAAAAACTGAAGTTAAAAACTTGCCTCCTTGTGAGACAGGGAAAGACATTGTTTTCCAGTAAGCTTCATAAATGACTAATCTACCTTTACATTAGAGTTGATTGGTGGTAATTATGTTTTTATTTTTAGACATTCATATATTCAGCCATTCATTTTTGCATACTGTTATTTTATTTTGTCCGGAAAATTGAAAGATACAAGTTAAGATTACCATAATAAAATATTGTGGGCTCACTAGATCCTCGGCAAAATTTGACTTTTTGTCAGGATAAAAATCTGATATACCTGTTCCTCATTCTAATTTCTCAGCCAATTATCTTTTCTCTACTTTGAGGGTCCTTGTGAGGTTAAAGCAAGGGTCTTCAAACTTCCCTTTTATGACTTATGGACTTCAACTCCCAGAATTCCTCAGCTAGCGTGGCTGGCTGAGAAATTCTGGGAGTTGAAATCCACAAGTCATAAAAGGGCCAAGTTTGAAGACCCCTGGATTATATATTAAAGCCATAAATAATGCAGTGGTTTCAGATATATAGATAGACAACTAGGGAGTATCAATGGAAACTGATAAGAAACTAAATTAGAAGGTAGAGCTTAAAAGATACAGAACAAACTGATTAGCCCCATTAGATTTTCTGCCATGCACATGAAAGGAAAATTGTGCCAGCAGAAAACTCACAGTGGCAGCAGGAGCTATTGTGCTGGGCAACTTCTGGGATAGCGGTACCACCACCTTGCAGTATTTGCTCTATTGGCTTGCAGAAGTATCAGGGACAGGTGCCAGACTGAAAAAGATTTGTGACCGGAGTGGATGTTAAAACACAACTTCTGCCTGAGTGATTTGAAAAGATGGAAACGTTTTGTAAAAGTAGACTAACGTGGGTTAGTTTCTCATTTCAGCTCCACCCCACATGTTTGGGGTAGAAATAAGAATTTAATTGATTTGTAAGAGTACTAAGCCAACTTCGGTTGAAGGGAAATTCCTGATGAATCTCATCTTAGGTTCTTTAAAGCTATGGTGATTCCTCTTTAGGTCAAATAATAAAGCCAGTTGCTTATTTGAGTGGAGCAGTGAAGTTGATAATGCCCATAAAGGACACTATGAGAGATAAACTCATGCTGCTTCCTCCTCTTTTCCCCACAACAGCCACCCTGTGAGGTGAATTGGGTTGAGAGAGAGTGACTGGCCCAAAGTCACCAAGCTGGCTTTCATGACTAAGCTGAAACTAGAACTCATAGGCTCCTAGTTTCTAGCCTGGTGCCTTAACAGCTAGACCAGGGGTCTTCAAATTTGGTCCTTTTATGACTTGTGGACTTCAACTCCCAGAATTCCTCAGCCAGGCACAATGGCTGAGGAATTCTGGGAGTTGAAGTCGATAAGTCATAAAAGGGCCAAGTTTGAAGACCCCTGAGCTAGACCAAACAGTAAGCCACATTTCAACAGTAAGCCATATTTCTGCATTACTATAGGTAAAGGTAAAGGTTCCCCCACACATGCGTGCTAGTCGTTTCCGACTCTAGGGGCCGGTGTTCATCTCCGTTTCAAAGCCGAAGAGCCAGCGCTTGTCCGAGGACGTCTCCGTGGTTATGTGGCCGGCATGACTAGACGCCAAAGGCGCACGGAGCGCTGTTACCTTCCCACCGGAGTGGTCCCTATTTTTCTACTTGCATTTTTACGTGCTTTCGAACTGCTAGGTTGGCAGAAGCTGCATTACTATACTATACTATACTCCAGGCTAAATTTCAAAGAATCCCTCTCTTCTGGGCAGGAATAAAATGCCAAGAAGAAGGAAAAATAGGCTAAATAATAACTTTCTATGATATGCTGGACTTGCCAGTCAAACATAACATTTGAGTTGCATGTGATTAATGTATGTGTTCCATAGACTGGCACGGTATAAGACAATGGTGGTTTATGTATCATTTTATAGTCATGGCATGATTTATTTGGTTCTTGCCCAGCATCTTGTATGAAAACAGCCACTGCAACTTTTAAACTGTAATTTACAGCTTAGTATTTTTGATAAACCTAGTCATCATGGCTTATTTAGCAAATCCTAGTTAATTGAAATTGTGACTGAATTCCACCTGTGGGCTCGGCCACTCTGTAGATAACAATATTTCTTAGTCTTAAAGGCATACTGCCCGTTAAAGTAAACACTGATAGCCTAATGAAAATAGAAATGTGTATTAATCTTTTTTAAGCCTGATTCACAGAATCCTACCAGAGCATTTTGCAATAGGTGCAAAGAAGACGTAACTGGAAAATCGTCCAAGTAAAGCCACATTACTGCTTTAAAAGAAAACTTTGGTGCTACTGAATACTGATAAATATGGAGTCAGATTTGGGGCACTGAGTCTCATGGGGTTATATCACTATGCCCAATATGAGCAATTTGGTTTACAAGAAAAAAGTATTAAGAAAAAAAACACCTAAGGGTGCCACCTTTCCCCAAAACATAACTGACAGTACTGAACATGGCTAACAACCTCAACATGTCTGGATAGTTGAACAAAAAGTGGAATTCTGAAAGCAGTTCCTAATCTCCACCTCAATTCTGAAATGTTCTGCTTTTCAAGCTTCATCTCTTTGGCCCATTTTTATAAGTAACATTACCTGATACTGTAGTTCATTTGTTAAATTAAATATACATATGCCAGTCAGCCCTCCAACCTTCTTAAAGAACAACTGAATTCAAATATATTTCTAATAAGTGTATAGAGCACCTTTATAACCAGACATACGTGTACGTATATGTACTGATATATGGTATGTACAGGCATACCTATCCACATACATACATACATGCATATGTACTATAGGCTGATCATTCTCTTCAGTAATATGATGGTTTTATATTCACGATTATCTTTATCATTATATCTTTGCTAGTCTCACAGACACAGCTTTTGCTCTATAGGCACTCATATGTATGGTGGTTTGTGTGCTATGTATGCATGGACAGTATGTATACATATAATAGACACTCACCCCCAATAATTGCATTTACAAAATATCCTATAAGCCCAGGACGAAATAAGAAATTCATTGTGTGGGATGTGTATATTACAGCAGTTAGTAGATCTAATAAAATCTTTCAGGTTTATAGCAGACAACATGTCAAATGCAGTTTATATTTCCCAGGGCATAACTCTGTTTTTGTGCAAGCGGCTTTTAAGTAATAAGTGGCTGTATCTGGGAAGAAAAACAAGCATTTTTATCAAGATGAAAAGAGCTCAATGAATTTAGCAGACCTCACATACAGCCCTAATACAATAAATTAGGAGGATTAATGGAATTGTGAGCTACAGTAGTAACCTACGCTGGTAAAAACGGCCACTTTAGGGAAGCTGATAATACAGTTTATCATGGACTCCATGGGAATTCCCACAATATATTAGTTGTGGTATAACAATACAGAGACCACAGTAAGGGGTATGTCTCTTTTGACACCACATTCTCTTCCCACACTTATTTTACCAGGGAAACAACTCTGGAGCAGTTTAATTAAACTTCACTGCAATGAATTAGCCCAGGTCCTAGCCTTCTGACAGCAAGGAACTTGGCAGGACTATAGGGGGCTGTGTCATTTCTGTGACACCAGAACTTGGTGATGGGAATGAAGAGGCTCTGGATGACAATGTAACTAGGATGCCTGCGGCTGCCAGTCACTCTGTCCCAGAATGCCTCCAGCCTGATTTAAAGTAGACTCTTCCACTCTGCCCGTCTCTAACGGTGTGCCTTAAAGTGAAGAGAGAAAGGTATTGAAATGGCTTCCTTCAGGGAGAACCCATAGCCAACAAAGCTCTTCTTTCTCGGTGGTCCTAACTACCAGATTTACTGTTAGGGAACAGGCTGATGATGTGGCTGCTGTAAAACCCAGATAACATTTGAAATTTGACCAGGTTAGCTTCATGGATTTAATCCCCATATTTTCTCTAAATTCTGTGTTTCGCTTTCCCTAAATGTGTTCTTTTTAAAAGCATTTTTTTCTTCTTTCCATCCAAAAGAAGAGTATTTGTTTTATTGGCTTAGTCTCAGGGTATTTGGGGGGGGGTGTTTCTTTCAGTCTCTTCTTAATAGTGTATTTGCAATTACAGGCAGTCCTCAACTTAACAACTTTTCACTTAAGGAAATTCCAATGGCACTGAAAAAAGTGACTTAGATCTTTTTTTCATACGTATGACCATTGCAGCATCCCTGTGGTCATGTGATCAAAATTTGGATGCTTGGCAACTGGCATGTATTTATGCCATTTGCAATGTCCCTGGGTCATGTGAACCCCTTTTGCAAACTTCTGACAAGCAAAGTCAATGGGGAAAGCGGATTCACTTAACAATCGTGTTACTAATTTAAAAACTGCAGCGATTCACTTAACAACTGTGGCAAGTAAGTCATAAAATGGGGCAAAAATCACTTAACAACCATCTCACTTAGCAACAGAAATTTTGGGCTTAGTGGTCATCATAGGTTGAGGACTACCTGTACTGCAACTGTGGACAGATACAGATTGGGGGTGTTTCCTGCTACTTGTCATTCCATCCTACTAACTAAATCATCCCTGGCTCTCCACAGTTCTTGATTTGTAAATGCCCCATAGGAGAAGTTCCTTCACAACGCCTTATTCTCTGGGACTTAACTGGAACATAGGAAGGCAGGGAGGCTGCAGAACGTTGCAGAAATTAAAAAGATGACATTCATAATCATAATATAATTCAAATGCTCCTATTCCACAAGAATGCCACATTTGTTTCTTTTGGGGAAAAAGTGGAAAAGACTATATTTGATAAACACAGAGAGAATACATGCTGAGTCCACTATATAGTCATCACTATTGTACTTAAGCTCCACTCACAGGTTTGCCTGTAAGAAATTCTTGATGCACACAGTGGAATCTAACACCTGGTGAGTATTTTAGTTTCTTAGCAGCTCTGGGTCAAATTCATTTACACTATAGATCAGGGGTAGGCAACCTCGGCTCTTTTATGACTCATGGACTTCAACTCCCAGAATTCCTGAGCCAGCTTGGCTGGCTCAGGAATTCTGGGAGTTGAAGTCCATGAGTCATAAAAGAGCCGAGGTTGCCTACCCCTGCTATAGATGTAGGTCTTTCCTCACTTACAGGCAACGTTCTTACAGGGTGAGAATGGCTGGCTGGGGAATTCTGGGAGTTGAAGTCCACAAGTCTTAAAAGTGGCCAAATTTGAGGACCCCTGATCTAGGCTGTTGTAGATGTTTTGTTCCTGGGTGCTGCTCTCCATGGCCGTTTGTCTTGGGCAACATGCCCGTATAACTAGCTCACTCACTAGCCTTGGCCAGTGTAATGCCTGAATACACATTACAGGAGCTTGTTATATATTGTAGATGGGTTTTGTGTTTTTCTGGAGAAGCTTAAGTCTAATCTATTATATATGTTTTGAAAGTCTGCTCGACCTTTCTTTAAAAATCTGAAGAACTAGAACTTCAATCAGTTTTAATGGGGAAATAGAACTGGATTCGGCCAGTTTGGTTCTGTTCCACATTAGCACATTGGAGATTTTTCACTGTTTCTGCCAACTATGGGTTTTATGTAACTATAATTTCTATTGGCTTTATTATCTGAAAGGCAGAACAATCTTGCCTACTCAAGATAGCATTTTGCATATAATGCAAATGTGATAATGTGATAGTCTCTAAGATATACTAGCAGCTGAAACAACTGCATCTTTTGAATCCAAGCAGAGGTTTACTTAAAAAAAATAAAAGGTCAGTAATACCCATTTAACTTTCATGTATATGTGATCAACCAGAATAGGTGAAAAAGGTTTTGTTGATTCAAAGACAAGATTTATATACCTGCTCTGGTTTTATCATTTTCTCGACATCTCTTCACTCTGCCTTCTCCATAGCTCACTTTTTTAAAAAAAATCCAAAGTCAAAAGATACCATTTCCTTATCTGTTACATCATAACACTGTATTTATATTAGGGCTGTGTAAAAATTCAATTCAGAGATGTAATTTAAAGAGAATAAACTCATATCAGAAAGCCAATCAAAATCAAGTTGAACAATTTCAGATGTTCTTGCACATGTACAAAAACAGCTCTCTTGTTCCTGAAATCCAACTTGATTGATTTCATAATTTCATTGGAATAACCAAATAAAATCAGATTAATTTTTTTGAATCAGATTGATTTTATTTAATACTGCCACAAATCCTTGAGAAATATAATGGTAAAAATATATCGTAAGTATAGTAAAGAAAGATGAAGAAACTTCTGATCTGAATCAGATTTTGCATGATTTGCAATTATTATTTTTTTATTGAAAAGTTTTACAGTACATTTTAACTTTAACAATCCCCCCTCCCCCCACCCCTACCTAACCCTCCCTATCCCTCCCACCCATTCCCCCCTCCCCCCCCACTTCCCAGAGCTAAATACAGGGTATAAAAACAAAGAACAATCATAAGCATCCATATGCTAACAACAATAAACTATTAATTCTATCACCCTCTAGCTCATATAGATTTGCAATTATTGTATTTAACTCTAATCTAATGAACAAGGAGCAGCATATCAGTCTATCAGCATTGCCAAGACTTGATACATAATAGAATTGTTTTGCTTTGTATTTCTAAAATAAATCTTCTTTTCTTCATTCTTATTCCCTGCCAGTGAATTAAATATCAGCTTTTTTATCAAAATACAGAATGTAACAATATCATATATAAACTATATATCTGGTTTCATTTTCTCACATATATCTGTTGATGCACACATGACGACATTCTATAATAGAAATGTTTGCAAACTGGAAATACTTTAATACAAATATTAATATATTTTCAGATGGACCAGACACTATTTCCCAGAACACATTTCATCAATTTTTCTCCAATAAAATAGCATTGTGTCTTCCATTATTTATAGATATGTCTTTCTAATGCCTTTGATTAATCCATGACAATATGTAGGGTTTAACAAATGAGAAGCAATAAAACTGCTGTTGCTATATTTAACTGAGGACTATCAGAATACTGTGGATAAGTTTGCAATTTCCTAGACTAGCCTAAAATGGCTTGTTATGGTTCAGCATGGTGTAGTTTGATGCTAAGTCACAATACAGATAGTCCATGACTTACAACCATTCATTTAGTGACCGTTTGAAGTTCTGAAAAAACTAATTTATGACTTTTTTTCCCCACACCTTAAGACCACTGCAACATCCCCGTGGTCACATGATCAAAATTCAGGCATTTGACAACTGGCATGTGTTTATGACAGTTGCACTGTCCTGGGGTAATGGGATCCGATTTGTAACTTTTCCAGCTGGGTTCTGACAAGCAAAGCCAATGAGGGAAACCAGATTCACTTAACGACCACACAATTCACTTAACAACTGCAGGGATTCACATAACAGCTATGGCAAAAAAATGGGGCACAGCTCATTTAACAGCTGCCTTGCTTAGCAGTGGAAATTTTGGACTCAATTGTCAAGGACAACCTGTAATTTGTCTGGCTATAGCACATTATAGGAACACTATATATTTTATTCACCCAGGTTTAGCCAACCTGTACATGTTTGCACAATAATAGTAAGGTGTGTGGGCCCAGAATATCCAAGAAGTTATTACAATGGATACTTGGGAAAAGATCTGGGTGAGGAACGTAAAATTCACGCAAGCCCAAAACCTAAGAGAGAACTTTTATAAAATGTTTTATAGATGGCATTTAGATCCTAAAAAGCTTGCAAGTATGTATCCAAATTATCAACCTAAATGTTGGAGATGTGGTGGTGAAGATGCAACGTATTTTCATATATGGTGGACCTGCAAAAAGGTTAAGGCTTTTTGGATAAAAATTTGGTGGAATATGCAGAAGATCTTTAAGCAAAGGATAAAGTTCTGTCCGCAATTGTTTTTGCTGGGCATAATTACAGATGCTACTGTTGTGGACATTAAGCTGATGTTGAATTTAATTACAGCAGCAAGACTCTTAATAGGTCAATATTGGAAAAAGGAGGAACTGCCGACTATAGAAGAATGGACTCTAAAAGTTTCGGACCTGGCGGAAATGGCAAAGATTTCGGCTTATTTGAAGGATCATTCGCAAGAACGTTATATTATGGAGTGGAAAAAGTGGATTGATTATATTCAGAACAAATATGGGACTAAAAAGTTTCATTTAGCATTTGAATAAGTTTCCTTTTCTTTTTTCCTTTTTTTTCTTTTTCTTTTTATATGTAATATTAATATTGCTTGTAGTCATTTTATATGAGCTAGAGGGCGATAGAATTAATAGTTTATTGTTTTTAGCATATGGATGTTTATGATTGTTCTTTGTTTTTATACCTTGTACTTAGCTCTGGGAAGTGGGGGGGGAATGGGGGGGAGGGATAGGGAGGGTTAGGTAGGGGTGGGGGAGGGGGGATTGTTAAAGAGAAAATGTACTGTAAAACTTCTCAATAAAAAAAAATAATAGTAAGGTGTGAATTAGCAGTAAAAATTACATTTGGAACGACTGAGTTCTGCTGGAATGGACTTTCCTTACTCGCAGTTGCCTTCGTGGCAAGAAAAACCTTGTCACCGTTTCCCATCAGGGTGAGAATAAATGACAGTCTCATCAGGTGACAAGGAAAGCATATGATCTGCCTGTTGCCCCAGCACACGAACTTTTGCTCATTTGTCAGGTAGAATTCGGATGGTTTTAGTATGTGCATGAGTATGTGTATGTTCCCTGCCCAAGGGAAAACACAATGACAGAGAAAAAGAGAGTGATTTTCTTCTTATTGTAAAGGAGAGGAGGTGACTTAAATGCAAATCACCAAGCTGATATAATGGACAACTCTGGTCTCCAGCAATGAAAGCCTGGGCAGGGATGAGGTGGAGGAACCAGTTGCCTTTGAAATGAGGAAACCAGAAGGAACTGTAGTTGGATCCCAAAGGGCATGCTTGCCCATTCTAATTCAAATTTCCCATGTCTAGAGCTGTCTTGCAAGTAAAGGGAGAATCTTGTGTCAATGTATTTCCACTGCTCTATTCTTCTTCTTACACGGGTAATGCAGAGGTCAGAGATTTTCAGGTGGAATAAACAGATCAAGTGTCTGCAACCATGGCTACTGGTCCACAAGGACAATCGTTCTCTTAGTCTCAAAAGTGGAAGGTGGGGGAGAACACTGCTTTAAATGGGGCAATACAATGTAGGTGAGGAAAGACTACTTTTTATACAGTATAAAATATATTCCAAGCAATCAGTAAGTAAAGAGTAAAGGAAAGTTCAAGATGATTTGCATTTGCAGTTTAGATCTCTGCTTTATTTTGGTAGTGCAGTAATTCTGTGACTTTCAGTGGACTTTCCCCTTTATAGTTTCATGCTGGAATTGTTTCCTTACCTTTTGGAATCACCCTCAGAAGACTTAACCTCTGTTTTCAGGTCCAGTCTAGTGCCCAAAATGCAATTTTCTTCTGTTGTCACAATGGATAACTCCTTCTGCAGGAACAACGGAGCAAGCATAGCAAGATGACACAGAAATGCTACTGTGGCTTGGAAGTTATAGTGAGGAAATTCCAGTTGTCACGAGTTTATAACCTGGAACAAGAAAAATTGCAATCCTATACAGTTTCATAGGAATACTCGCTGTTAAACTCAGTTTAAGCATTTGAACTTTCTACATTCTAAAACAGCTTCTGTGTGGTCAGAAAAAAAAAGACAGATGCTTTTACTGGGAAAGAAAGGATCTAATCCTGCTGTTCACGAAATTTTGATTGGGAATGAAAGAGTATTTCAAGGAACAGTTGTGCTGTCTCGTTTGAAATATTCACTGAATATTCCTTGGAATATAGGCAGAAAAGACAAATTATTTCAGCCCAGATTCCCTTCTACAACCCAATACAATCCTTCTCCGTGCGTTTATCAACAGATGAGGACGCTGACTGGACTGAAGCAGAGAATCTGCTCTGAAATTATAAACCTAGTTTGAAAGTTAAAATCCTGAATGATGGAGAGATGGAATCACTGAGTTTCCCAAAACTGAACTAGGAAGGATACAGAAGCTTCAGTGCTTTTTTTGTAAAAGAAAAAGGTGCCGGAACTCACACATGTCATACAACCCACCTTGCCTACCCTACAAGGTTTCATCCAAAAAAGGTGCCGGAACTCCGTTCTGAGCGTTCTATGAGAAAAAAAGCCTGGAAGCTTGTATGTCTCACAAGATGCCTATGGAGATTCTCAGTCATCCAAGTCATGATTGTCCCAAAGGTGCTTTTCAAAAAAGGCAACTGGACTTTCTTGGGTTCCCCCGCCCCCCCCCCCCCCGCTTGAAAAAGTTTCACTTCTCATTCAAGAAGCTTCTACTTCAGAAAACTGTAGAAGCTTCGTGGATGAAAAGTGAAACATTTTCAAGGAAAAAATCCAGAAAATCCAATTGCCTTTTAAAAAGCACCTTTGGGAGTCTGTCATTCTGTATCCAGAGCCGCTAGGCTTTCTTTCTTGAACATGAGGAGTAAGGACTACAGGCATTAGAGTTGCTGATGAGGACAAATGTGGCTGATGGGATTGATAAATCACATGAGAGTAAATGAACTAAGCTTCAAATCTTCAGATTACAGAAAATATTTGAATTTGACCCTCAAGGACAGAAACCTAAGCTATCTAGATTTGCCTCTGATTCATCTCAAAAGAAGACAAAAATGTCATCTCAAAAGAGGACAGAAATGAAAGCAAACATCAATGCGTGCTTTATTCGTGCTTTGCGTCAAAACATCATTTTACCAATTTTGCTGCTTATAACAAAACGAATATATTGGATTATTTGAGACCAGAAGCAGAAAAGCTTGAGTCCACACCTGGCCTCTGGTCTTCTTTGTAGGTCATAACTGCTGAAATTCAGTAAACCTTTTCATGGTTGTTGGTCCAATAAGTAAAACAATGTCTTTTGTACCCCAACATAGTAGAATCTTCTCTCCCCCGAGATAGGGTTGGCCTCATTATTCCCGAGCTTCTGAAAGTCTCCCTAGACCTGGTTATACCAGTAGGTCTGGGAACCCCGGGAGATGGGTGACCTAGTGAAGTGACTCATTATTAATATTCCTACTCTTATTACCTATGCATGTCATGCTGTTGTGGATAGCTATAAACACAAATCAGGCAGTCAGAAAAGTAAGGTTCTAAGGGTATAAATAACCTAATCACCATTCAATCTGTCAGAACTTTTGTAAGAATGGAGAGGAGGAGGTTATAATAAGTTTGCATAGGTCCAGAGATCAGCTTTGAACATGCTAAATCTTTTAATGATCAAGGGGTCTAAAGCCACATGGAAGTAAAGTGAGCTCAGTCCAGAACTCCATGGAGGATGCGAAGTTTAGGTCTTTAAATTATAAAATCACTAGTGGTATGAATAAAATATTTTTTTAAGCTTCCCAAACCACAGTGAATAGCCAGAACCCCAATACAGCTAAATTCAGAGAAGGATGCATATATAGCCCGGCCCCAATTCTTTGTGTTGAATAAAATAACACAGAGTAGAGAAAAGCTTTTTTACACTCATAAACAGAAGGAAATACAATATAAATGGGAATAGATAGTCCACATGTGGGCTTGTGTGTCCCTGTGTGTGTGTGTGTGAGAGAGAGAGAGAGAGACAGGGAGAGACAGTGTCAGAGAGACAGAAAGCATGCATTATTAGGTACATATTGTAAATAATATATAGAGATGTGTACATACTTATGTGCATATATTGTTTTGATCTGAGTGCACCTGCATGTCTATGTATATATACACCTGTATGCAAATACACACACAATCACACACACACACACACACACAGAGGGAGGCACGAGGGCTCAGCAATTAAGAAGCTGAGCTTATCAGCTGGAAAGCTAACAGCCTGGATAACAGCATCCCGTGTTTGATGTCATGCTGATCACATGAAAAAAGGGACGCAGTGGCTCAGTGGGTTAGGACGCTGAGCTTGTCGATCAGAAGGTCGGCAGTTTGGCGGGTCGAATCCCGAGTGCCGTGTAACAGAGTGAGCGCCTGTTACTCGTCCTAGCTTCTGCCAACCTAGCAGTTCGAAAGCACGTAAAAATGCAAGTAGAAAAATAGGGACCACTACAGTGGGAAGGTAACAGCATTCCATGCGCCTTTGGCATCTAGTCATGCCGGCCACATGACCACGGAGACGTCCTCGGACAAGCGCTGACTCTTCGGCTTTGAAACGGAGATGAGCACCGGCCCCTAGAGTTGGAAACGACTAGCACACATGTGTGGGGGAACCTTTACCTTTACCTTTACCTGATCACATGATGTCATGCTGATCACATGATGTCATGCTGGCCACATGACTGCAGAAACATCTTCAGACAATGCTGGCTCCCTCAGCTAAGAAACGGAGATTAGCACCGTATATACATATATACACAGACATATATACTGTATGCATACAATCACACACACACACACACACACACACAGACACACACACAGAGTTATAGACAAAAAGTGGTAGATAAGAGAAACTCTCCATTGTTACTTTTTTTTATAGTCAGGTTTCTGATGGCAAGGGTATTTTCAGTAACCCCAGCAATCGCCACTGTGAAGCTGACTGTGGGATAATTAGCTCTATTGTGAGTTATGTGCCTGGAGCCAAAGGTGAGAGTCAAGGTCTGTTTTGTCCACCAACCACAACAAAGATTATTGTAGTTAGAATCCTACTGGAGAGATGTAAGTATAGGCTGTGAGATGAATGTCTGCTTTAGATTTGATTTATAACCCTTTCTTCTCTTTCTTGTTAGCTTCCATGCTTCTTTCTATCAGTTGCTTTTCCGTGAATGGGAATTGTGGACAGAGAGGACTTCAAATGGACCCAGTGCCAATATTTCCTAAATCTCTCATGGATCGATCTGAAAAACATTTCTCCCATGTATTAAAGGAATACAGGAAATTGTAAATATGTGCACATTTAAATATTGAAAGTTCTTCTAACCCTTCTAGAGTGACTTATGCATTTGACTTTTAAATATTGATTCCCAAGTTCAGAATGCTATGCCAGCCTTCCTCACAAAATGTAGAAAGACAATTAATTCATCTAATGGGCACCAACCATTAAGAACAGCTCCTATAGGCTATATTTTTCCACTTCCCACTAAGATTTATCTATTTGTTTACTGGCCGCCCATTGTACCTCAAGATATCTCGGGGGGGGGCTTAACAATCATAAGATTTTTCACATTCATAGAAAGATCTTTCACAAGGATTTCAAAGGCATGGCTCCCCTTTCATTTGACATGGGAATCTCATTCTGGCTTTGTAATATACTGCTGACTGGAACCCTCATTGCAATATCCCTTATACTCGGATAGGTATAGGTCATTGCTTTGTTGAAGTTCAGATTCACTTTGAACTGCCAGATGAGCTGCAAAGAAATTTGATAGATAAATAAATAAATTGCTTTGTTGAAGTTTTTTGTGGACTTAATAGTGTTAGGCTATGAAAAAAATAAAATCCATATTTTAACAGTTACTCACAATCAAGATCATTCTGGTTCCCTTAGACCAGAGAGATGAGTAGACTTAAGAGCTGCAGAAAAAATTTTTTTTTACACTAATCAATTATTGGTATCTACTCCCCTAGATTCTCTAGAACAGAGTTCCCCAAACTTTTGGGCACCAGGGACTTGTTCCGTGGAGAGAGGTTTTTCTGCAGACCGGAGGGTGCAGGGTTTTGGGTGCTGCCTGAATCCCGTGGATGGGGCTTTGCTTATTTGGGTGGTCCGGTTGCTGGCATGTCACAGCCCGGTACTGGTCCACAGACTGGGGGTTGGGGACCCCTGCTCTAGAAAGTCTGTTCTAATTTCAATAGAAAGTGGAAAGTTCTTAATCAGAGTTCAACAACAGCTTATCAAGTTTAGTTCTGCTTTGTTGGAATTCTATCAGTTGCTATTGAAGAATCCTAAAATTCCAAATGTCCTGGGACTTAAAGTATGTTTCCCGCATGTCTGCCTATATTTGTGCTCGATTGCTTCTTCTTTCATCCCTTTGTTTAGAAACATTTATGGGTCTGCTTGGACTGACTTAAATGCATGCTTTCAGCCCAAGCACTAATGTCTCTCTGACACTGGCCTTTCCAACAGGCAAAAGAAAATGGTATACAATGCCTCAAAAACAGGTTTTTGATATACTAAAAAGCATCAAAGTGTAAATTATTTGATTTATTGCCAAAGTTTTAGGCCATGGTCAATGCTATTTAGATATATATCTGCTTAAGAAAATAAGAACTAACTTCCAATTAATTGCTAAAATTGGGAATGGTGCTGAGTGCTAATAATTTCAAGAAAGGTATCTATCTATTATCTCATAAAATGCACGTCACTTCCTAAAAGGTTTTTAATGCCATTTAATTTAAAAGACCATTGACTAGATCAGTGGTTCCCAACCTTTTCTATACCCCGCACCCCTAGAATGCTTCTGATATATTCTTGCACCCCTTACAAAAGTTCAAAATAACGGCAACAAATTATGCATATACACTATAATTTTGAAAACCCAAGTTTTCACACCCCCTGAAATATCGTCTCGCACCCCCAATTGGGAACCCCTGGGCTAGATTAGCAATTCCACTGATTATCCTGATCTTTATGTGCCAAATACTGTTTTCAGGAGCAAACTGGTATACTTTTGGTTTTGTTATGCTTACTTATATTGAATGTCGCTTCTATTTCCATCATCATTCTGAAATTACAAAGGTTGTGTTCACATGATATACTTATCCATGAGTTAGTCTACAATTAGATCAGTTGACTTAGTTTAACACTGAACTATAAATGGCTTACATTGGCTGGATTTGCACATTCTAGGCCTTAAAGTGATTGGCTAAGTAGCTGTTCAATGGGTTATACATAAACAGAGTACATGCCTCGTACCCCTAAGCTGCAAATATAGTTTGCTTCTGTTCAAAACATTAGTGTTCATTGGCACACACTTTCAGGTTACTATATAGAGTACTGCAGCCTCAACCATTGTTCCCTACTTGATATCTCATATATTCAGAATACCATGGAGAAATCAACTCCTAAGTCAGTAACCAATTCTTCTGAGACATGAAAGGAACTGAATAAAATTATTATTGATCTCACTTATTCACACAACCTTTGAAATAAGAAGCCCAAATGTTGTGTTCTTGTAAATCACTGGAAAATTGCTTTGAAGAATATGAAATTCATCTCTTTTTATTTCTAAATGAGGTTAATACAACAGCACTTTTGGTGTGGTATATTGATTCCCTTAGAGAACATATAATAATATTTTGTTACAATCATCTTGCTGTTGGATATACAATTATGAGTGGGAATGTTAGCTAATATATTTTGACCTTGTCTTATTACTGACAGATACAGGGCCAAAATATACAGGTTTATGAAATACACATGATTTAAGACTAATAGTTGCATTGTCAAGGATGACCTTCTTGGTGTTATCACTAGTATTTGAAATCTATCAAGAAATGTGAACTTTTGTACTTGTCTATATCTGCATTTACTAACCTGGTGTTCTAATGCCCTAGTCCTGGGACTATAATGGCCCAGCAACCATTATAAACAATAATTCTGGAAGTTGGAATCCCAAGAATTTGTAGAAGCAAGGCAGACTGGCCAACCTTGGTTAGGAACTGCTGTCTAGGATTTCAGGTGAGAAATTTTCCAAGCAAGTGTTAGGGATTCCAGGTGTTCTTTTACCTGCATAGCAATATGCTCTGTTCTAGCAGTTTCACTGTGAATTCCAGTAGATATGATAAGTGAGGAGGAAAGGAAAACTTATTAACCCACCACCTTGTACCTTCAGCGTTTGCAATCAGTAGAATACCTTGGAGGCTTCAGCAATTGAGATAAGAAAGACAAGAATGCCTATTGTAAGCAAGCACAGGTGTGCTTTCCCAGATACTTGATTTAAAGGCCATTTATGTGCTGCAAGGAAGCATGTGGTAAACTCATCCTGGACACAAATCCATATGGAATGCAGGCAGGAATCACTTTTTTGAATTACACTTATTATTTTACTAAAAGAAAGAAAGCCTTTACATTTCATTAAGCATTTATATACATCAATTTCATTTTCATTAGATTTTATAATTATGTACTTCAAATTAGACCTTATTATTTTTTTTTGTAAACCCTTTACTACTAGTAGGAGTTTTCAAGGGGGAAAAAATCCCTGTGCGTTGTTAATTCCATGACTTTAAAATATACAAATTTGTTTCTTTTTTAGATTCTAGAATTTTCACATCTTAAACTTTACTTTCTATGTTGCCTGTTATAGACTATTTTATTTTACTCATTGTAGCATGTAATGCAAATTTCTCATCTGAAATTCTAGAAAGCCATTTCTAACCAAGGTTGGCCAGTCTGCCTTGCCTGTACAAATTCATATATTTTAAATATGAATAAGTCTAGATTTGACCTAATTACTAATTAATTCAACATTTTAATTAGGTCTAGCTAATTTACATAAAAGTTTTCTGGGCAATGTGTGTTGGAGTCTAACCATGACTGAAATTAGCAAAATCGGTACAACGTAATTGCCTTTATGTTTAGAGTGGCTTCTCTTTAATAGAGTTACCAGCTATAACACTAAATTTCCCGCACGCAAGCAGAAAGTTCAGAATGTACAGGGGAGCTATAATGCATTCCTATGGATAATATTGGGAGGAAAAAGGCTGGATTTCTCCCTCAGCTTTGAAAAGAGTTATGTGAGCTGCTTTTAAAAAATACAGTCAGCAGTTCGCTATATTGTCAGCTTTCGGGTAAACCTCAAGAATCCACTGCTTTTGGCTTGCAGAAACACTTAACTCAGCCTCCTTTTCTCTAATATACATTGGGTTGTGTTTCCAAATGCATTGAACCATATGATATTTTGTACTGGTGCATTTATATCAGATGAACTGTGACTGGAAATAAAGCTCTGTCTTCGGGAATAAAAAAACAGAAAGAGACCTGTCCCTGATCTAAATTCCAAAACAAAACAAAACAAAAGACAGACGTATTATATTTTCCTGCCGGTGGTTTATAATGACCCTTCTTTTTCTTCCTCTTCTTCTTCCTAAGTGAAGGCTAACATAAGGACAATTGCTGAAGCAGCCATCATAATATCCCACTACTAGAGAAATCCAGACTTAAGGCTGCTCAAAGGAGAAATACATGACAGATCCATTGTTCTCTAGTAGCAGGATATTGCCCTAGCATAAAAACGCATGCAAACTTTGAAGGCTTTGAATATTTAAGGCAGGACACTAGTGGCTCATCCCAGTGGGAGTTACCGAAAAGGGGAACCTGATTAAATTTAATGTCATTGTCACACTTTTTTTTTCCATTGCGAAGAATTATATAGGTAGCCATAGCTACGGCACTGTTCAGACACCATGACCACAATATTCTCCCTCAGAGGTTGGCGTCATGGGCCGAATTGTTCACTCGAAGAATGTAAATTCATTGTGGGATATGATTCTGATCATTTAAAAAGATTTGTTGGTACCTGATCTGTATTTGTTGGGTGGCTGGGAGACGTTGAAAAGTTGAGAAATGAGTGCAATAGCCGACTTAAAAAAAACACTTAGGCAAAAGTTTCCAAGTAACTCAGCATAAATTCATGTTTTCCTTGGAATCAACTATCACGTCACATGCCAAATTATTTTTTCTGTTATTAGCACCTCGTGTGAAAGAAATCACGTTTTGAAAAAGCAAAATGTATCTAAGCTGAATTAGAACCTTGGGGGGGGGGGAAACCTCCTCAAGCTAAAACTAAAGCAATAAATAAAAGTAAAAACTACCTAGCCGAATTTAGCGCTCACAACTCTAGGACATAAGACAGATTTTCATTGGATAAAAGTGAATTTATAACATGAACGTAATTCCACATACTGTGAAATCTTCACCAAACAAATTTTAATTCCAATTTCGGCTTTTGTAATAATGCTGAATTACTTTCTTATGCATTTCCACTCCATGAAAACTTGCTACAGAGGGGATTTCTGACTCTGGAAGAACAATAGAATGGCTGTAACATATCAACTATAGCAAATTTGCTCCATTCTGGAATATAACAACTATTCTTTAGCCGGATGGACTAATTAGACTCATTTCCATCCGAAATAAGCTGGGCAAGCATGCCTCATTTACCACTCACTGAGATGCATGAATAAAGAAATGTCTCTATCTTTCAAGGATGGCACCATTGAAAAAATACTAGACAATAAATGAAGGGGCTGAGAATAAAACCTCTACGCCTTTTTTTCTAATAGTTTGGGATAGTTAACATCTAATACCAGTTCATATTTTCTGTGACATACAAGTTGTTTCACAGCAGCTATGCTTCACTGACCACAAGGCTCTTAGTAAAACCCAATATACTGAAAAGGAAGTCTATGTCTAAAAATGGTTGACACAAGCCTAGGAGCTATAGCAATTCCACAGCATACATACTGTACATCCTGGATCCCCACAGATGTTGTATAAACTGTGTAGAAAAATCCTAAGAGGGGATGACTGAATGTAAGGAAGAGGACATACTTACTCATTTGCAACCTTGCATACTTACCTGCACCATTATGACCCTCTTTCATAAATAGTAATTAGTGAAAGTAGACCACAAAGAGAAAGCTTGAACAGCATTCTTCAAAATGAAAAAGGTCTCCTGCAGTCACGACATAAGCTTAAGATTGAAAATCAGGCTTGTCAGATGTTATATTTTTTCTATCCTGCTCTACGGAGTAGTTGGTCTCTGACAGAAGGCCACGTGAAGAGACTAGAAGCATTTGAAATGTGGATTTATAAGTGGCTGTTACTTATAGGCTGGGCTGACAAGATCAGAAAATCATCAAAATAATTAAAAAACGAAAGTTAGAATATTGTGATGCGACACCCAGAAAAATACGGCATACTCCATTTAATCCTCCAGGGAAAGATTGAAGGCAAACAAGGTCCAGGCAGAAGAAGAACATCATGACTTCACAATCTAAAGAACTGGTTTGGACAAAACTCAGCAGCACTTTTTCGTGCGGCTGCTGATAAAAACAGGACCGCCAACATGATCGCCAATGTCCAATAATGGATATTGCACAAGAAGAAGAAGAAGACCACAAAGAAATAACTTACTTCAGTCATAATACTCCAATCTGCCGGTAAAGGATGCCAAGATAGCAGAAATGCATCATCTTTATCTCCTTTAGATTGCTGAATGGGTTAGGTCTTAACCATCCAATCATTGCTGAAGAAGCTTCTTGGATGAGAAGCGATACGTCTTCAAAGAAAAACAAGAAAGACCACTTGCCTCGTGAAAAAGCATCTTTGGGACAAAGATGACCTGGATAACTGAGATTCTCTATAGACAGTGAGGTCTTAAGGTCTTGTGACCCCAGCCCCTTTTTTTCAAGTTGTGTTTGGAAAGTCCAGTTTGTAACTATTTTTCAAATCATGGTCATTGGGGCCATGCTAACCTCCAGAGTTCCATTTTAATCAACATTTATAGCACACCAGGGGAAGAGGTCATTCAGAATTTCAAGTGAGTTTTCATCAAAATCTCTCATAATGGTTTCATCCTAGTTGCTACCTAACTCAAAACAAGAAGCAATAATTTTCATTGTGGTCTGGGCTTGATAATGAAGCTGCATTTATTTTTAACTTCTTCTTTATTAGCTTAAGGCTACATATATAGAGGGAAATATCTTCACTTTTCCCTAACAACAAATTTGTAGGATAATTTGAACTGAGAGATTACTCAATGAATTCCATGATCAAATGGGTTCTCTCTAGTCCCAGTGTAAAGTATAATCCTTTACCTTATACTACTGTGGCGCCTGGCTATTTCTTTTAAACAGTGCTTTTTTTCTAAAAAAAAAAAAGGTGCCGGATCTCTCATCTTGTTAATCTTTTATTTATATAATTTTATTTATATATTTATTTATATCATTAAAAATTATATATTCAATTCTTAACATAAATTTAATTTATTGTATTTAAGGCAAATGTTCATAGTAAATTCCAAAGTTTTGTCCAATTCTCATCCCGCAAATCTTTGAGATTTGAGCCAAGTTTAATTCATAATTGCCTTTAGTTTTTTCATCTGTTTTTGGCTTAGATGAAGTAATGCATCTTTCAGGCATTCACCAAATAAACTAGAATTTGTTGTGAGCATCTCCTTAAATACAAACACCTCATAGCAACGACATTATTGATGGCTTTACATACCATTTTAAAGATATGATCACATTGGTTCAAGTGAATGAGATGCTCCTATAACCCAAAATGCATGCTATTAATTCATCCATGCCAAAATAGTTATTTTCATCAGACTTACTTCATGATGAACTTAGAACACTAAGTTCTGTTTTATCAAATTTATCATGAAGACAGCATAGTAGGCTGCCATAGGGGTGAAAATTGTGGGATAGCTCCCCCATGTTTATATATTGCAGGTGGGTATAGTAAAGATGGAATATTATTTTTTTGTCTACTTGGAAAATGATGTGTTGCACTTTAATAGAGGAGACAACTTTTGCATATATAGTATGACATATATTGAGTTCCTTTTGGAAGGACTAGCAGTGATAGATAATAGATGTCTAATATAAGTGCATATGCTGCCTTCAACATATATGTGTTTAATTGATGGAGTCATGTTACTGACAAGATAATGAATTGCAAAGAAATTGTTATTAATGCATAAGTCAAACATTTTGATTCTATTTATTTACAATTGCTGATAAAAAATGGCCTGGCTATGTTCAAATTATACACACAAGAGAACAGGCTTAGGTGAGGGGGAAAGTGTTACAATTCAATCTATTTATGAATATGAATGAATATGTCCATAATTGCCCAGTGTATTTTAACAATGATATAGAACTGTGCTATGAGCTTACAATTTACATTTCTTATTCTTGGGGAATTAATGACAGAAAGAAAATGCATTGAAAAAAGTAGATGCAAAAGTAACATTAGATAAATATGAGAAAATATAGTTGTATATCCTTAAGTAATTTATGAAAAAAATGCTTAAGATTACCACTTCAGATAGACATACAAAATCTGCAAGAATCCAGATAACCATTAAAGTAGTACCCATGAGACACAGTTCCTGGCTGAGGGAGGTGACCCCCCCCAGCACCTCCAGGCCACACGGCACGATGTGGTCAAACCAGGTTAAGTCAGTGCAGCAGTTCATGGCCAATCCATGCAAAATGATATGTTTCCCGAAATGCACACCGATGGTGCAGAGCTTGCAATTGCCAAGCCAGATGCCAGTGTGGGATGGCGGAAGGGTGAGGGTGGCGGGCAGCTGAGGCGGCAGCAGGCATTGCAGGCCAGGTGCTCCAGGGCCGCCACATAGGTGCACAGGGTGAGGCAGCGGCGGTGCAGGTCCAACACCGGGTAGGCCACCAGCTAGCCCGGCACGTGGAAGTTCAGCCACCCACCGTGCCCCATGCATGCCACCTCTGCATTCAGCACCCGCAGTCACCCTGCCAGCGCTTCCTCCACTCCACCTGCCCCGCGCAGCCCTGCCATGTAGAGCAAGCCCCATGGCTCCCAAAGCACCGTGGCATTGCCGCTCCCATCTCCTCCAGATATCTTCAGCACTGCCATTAAAAAGAGGTGGAGAGGGAAATCATGTCCGCCAGGCCTCGCCTTCCCATTGGGCCAAGAGTCTTGCAGAGGGCAGGGTGCACTTGACAAATGTGATTTATTTGAGGAGGGGGTTTCTTTGCCACTGCGTTTTCTCCTTCCGACTTGTCGTCAGCCTGGCTGACACAAGGTGAGCACGAGGCAGGCGTGCACATGTTTTCCATGCTTCGGTGTCAGGCTCTCCGTGCTGCAGTGTGGCATGGAGATCCTGGCTGACATGGGTGAGCACAAGGCGGGAGTGCACACAGACTCCGCTTTTTCGGCAGAGCAGAATTAAGTGCTGCTCCCCACCACCCACTCCCACTCTTACAACTAGGAGATGGTGTAGTTGGGCAGCAGGGAGAAGTGCAAAGTTCCTGCCAACTCGACTTCATTGCAGACAACTTGCATGTGCAACGTTTGCCGGCCGGGTCTTTTGGCGCGCTCAGCAGCAATTCCTATTGGCTTTCGAAAGCAAATAGAGTGAGTAGCACAGCTTGTGCAAAAGTTGAAAAAAATCCATCAAAAAAAGGTGCCAGAACTCCGTTCTGAGCGTTCTATGAGAAAAAAGCCCTGCTTGTAACTAAATAATGAAGGTAGAAGGGGGACTACAACTAGCATTTTAAATTCTATCTTTGTTCACTGGAAACTGTCCATTCAAAGCTACCACCAGTCCTAACAGGAAGACTGTGTTACTTGGAATGGTCAACATTCTGTGCTTCCCTTTGGGTTTCAAAAAGTAATTCTTGCACATAGTAGAAACAGCCCTATTTCCAAAATATTCTTTAAGTATTCAGTCATTCAGTCCAAAGCCATCAACATAAAAGTTATTTGTGGATTTGTTCCTAATCTGAAGATTCTGAAAAAGGAAATGTTTTCCATTGCTTGTTACAAGTGTGATAAAAATAAACTTTTTTGAATCTTTCCTTATCAATTCTTAATTCTTTTTATGAAGGAGAATTTATTTTCTACTTTTTAAAGAGGATGGTTTAAACCAGAGCTTTTCAACCAGTGGTACGGGTACCACCTGTGGTACATTGGCACCTGGCAGGCGGTACGTGACCATCCTAGAAAAGTGGTAGCAGGGAAGGGGAATGAGCTGAACTGGTGGCAGCATCACTGTTGTGATTCAGGGTCAGCCTGTGGGTTCGGCAGTTGGGTCGGACGACTCAGAGGAGGAGGGGGGTGTTGAAGAGCTTGCTGAGGGGGTTGGAGAGCTTGCTGATGAGAGCCCTCAGCCACGCCCCTCCCACCTGGTCACGACGGAGACCCAGCTGTGTGAGCCTGACAGCATAGATGAAGATGACCCACAGCTGGCCCTGTTCAAGGACGCCCGACGCAGGAGGCAGTCAATCAGGAGTAAACAGAGGAAGGCAATGGGGCACCTCGGAAGGAGGCAGAGAGAAGCCACGCCCTGAACTGTATAAAAGGGGAATGCGTGGGAGGGCTGGTTTGCTGAAGGCAACCGCTTGAATAGTTCCTGTTTCATAGCTCCTGTTTCATGGTTCGTGTCTTGTTTTGCTCAGTTTTATGTTAATAAATTTGGCAGGCTTAGTTCCAGCCTCTTGCCGTTTGTAAAGGGGTTGTCCCTGCCTTTTCTGCAGGGCCGGTAGCAGGCTGGTACAGAACAACCACACAAGCCTGAGCGAGAAACAGCTGGAGCTGCAGGGCTGTCAGAGCTCAGCAGAAGCGCCAGGATCAGCGCCAGGCTCCAGCTGGAGCTTGGTGCTGATCCTAGTGCTTCTGCTGAGCCCAGAAGAAGCACCGATCAGCTGGAATGTTGCAGCATGTCCAAGGTCTTGTGATTTACGTTCAGATGCTTGGCAACTGATTCATATTTATGATGGTCACAGTGTCCCAGGGTCATGTGAAGTGACCAAAACCTGCTGCAACCACCCAGCAGAGGGGGAAGGAATAAAAACCAAACACCACACCACACCACCCCTGCTGCCAATCCTCAACAGAAATGCTCACAACAATGAAAATCTCGGACAGGAGGAAGAATGCCGCCGGGCGGGCAGGCAGGTGTCTTTCTCGACTGTGGCTTGGGGGCACTTTTTTCAGTGACATTGTAACTTCAAACAGTCACTAAGCAAACTGTTGTAAGTCGAGGACTACCTGTACTTCATCGCTTTTTTCCTTTTTTTCAAGTTTTTGACAACTTGCTAGGCGACTGGTGGTACTCGGATGTTGCCATATCCTAAAAGTGGTATAATGGGTGAAAAGGTTGAAAAGCTCTGGTTTAAACAACAGGGGCTGATGGGTAGAGTGCTGAATGTACTTTAAAAAGAGAAAAGAACTCAGAACTAGTGGCTACCTGAAAATAAATTCTACTGATATCAGCATGATCTTAAGTTAAGAGTTGGATTGGATAAACCTGCAAGTGAAGAACTGCCATGACTGGGCCATGTTCCCCAGGCAAGTGTCGATAGACTTGCCAAGTTCTACTCATATTCACACAGAGAGAGACACAAAATAATGTGCAAAAATAAATGTAGAATAAGACAGCTGTTATTTGAAAAGCAATATTATTTTTATATGTTGTTGTCTCCTGAACTAATTTCAGAAAGGACTATCTCAATGGTAGGCATTATGCCAACAAATCTCCCTTCATAAATTTCCCACATCCTTCTTTTAATTAATCAATTAAAAGCGATAGCCCTTAGGAAGCTACCATATTGCAATACAAAGCATCAACCTCCATGCCATTGGTATTTTCCAGAATGTTTCTGGCCTCATATTGCCGCTATACATCTTCTTAGGAATAAAAATAATAGTAGACGACAAGGACAGCAAAAGATACTAAGCTTTGTGTGTGACAAGACAATCAATGCTCTCTTTTTTTCAGATGTGCTGCACACACATAAAAACAGGTGAGTCTTCAGTAGCCCAGTTGCACCCATTATTTTTAAGCCAACTCTGCCAATATGGACATCCTGGGCAGCCAAAGTTCAGAGCTATGTTTATAGGCAACAACCATTCAAAGTTATAATGGACTCACCAAAAGGTACTTAAAATCTCGTTCCGAAATTCTGATGGTGGCACTCCCCTTGCTGTTGCATAGCTGCATTTTGGGTACTTGGCAATTGACTCACTATTACAGCTGTGACCGCATTCTATGATCACATGACCACAATTTATAAAGATTTTTTGACAGTTTCCATTGTTTGGAGCTGCTTTTCCAGCAAAAAAAAGCCCATAAGAATGAATGGACCATCATATTCACTTTATGATTGGCATGTTTGCCTCACAATTGCTGCAAAAAAGGTTGTAAAATTAAATCTGTCACATGGGTCCTTCAACCTATAATCATCATGATTTACAATGGAAATTCCAGGCTCCATTACAGTTGTTGTGAGAGAACTACCTATACAGGTATACCCACCTGGACAGAAGGAAAAACAAACTGGAGGAGGAAGCAGGGCGAGTAAAAGAACTGATAGGATATTGTAACCTCACCTGCTTTCCCTTTAGAAATTGATGCACTGCCACAGGTCATGACCTCCACGGTTGCCATTTTATAGGAATGCCCCAACATTGTCTCAAAATTTCACATGGGCTCATCTGTCTAGCAGGGCTGTATACGTAATTTTCAGTTCTATCTCTACAGTCACTAGACTGTTCAGTTCACATTCCTCAACAACCGATATAGAGAGCCCTTTTCTTCCTGGGTTCAGGAAAGCTTCCCTCACCCCCAAACCATGGAAGTGAAACACAATTCTGGTTGTAAAGATCTGCTTTCAAACTCTTTTGCATCAGTCAAAAGATGCTTTCCCTCCAACCATTGAATAAAGTTTTCTAAAAACCGTAGGGCTCCTGTTCTCTGCAAAAGAAGCCTGGCATCTAGTGGACATTTGGTGCTGTGTCAAAAAGGAAATTATGGACAACTGGGACAGAATGAAAGGAAAGCCACACAACCAGACTTGCAAACAGTCCATTTGCAGCAAAGTGTTCTAATGCTGCTGCTGCAAAAAAAGAATCAGAACATGAATAATGGTAGGCAAATGAAGTTCTTAACATCCGAATGAGCAGTTTAAGGGCACGCTTTCTTATATGATTGGTAAGCGTAATATGTATCTCTGTGTCAATAGAGACATCCTATTTTATATTTGAAAATATTTTTAAATGCCTTTTTTTTTTAAAAAAAACCTCAAATTAAAATTTAAAGCTCTAGGGAGGATTACTACTGACTAGATACAGTATAACTTTTGCATGCATATGATAAAAACGTCATTCGAAGAAAGCACTTCAGCATAGCTCCCCCAAAATTAGTTATTTGAGTTATAAAACACTTAAATTTGTTACCACCAAATCATAAAGATTAAAACAATAAATAAATAAAATACAGTAATAGTTCTCTAAGTTTAAGATAATGCAATGTTTCTTCACTTCTTAAATTACTTCACGTCTTCCTTAGCTTCCCATACAGTGTTCTTGAAATTAGTGATTATGATGCCAAAATCTATCTTGCAAATTTCCAATAGCTTTCTTCCCCATTCTTTTGATCTTTTAAAGTTTTTTTTAATAAAATTCCTGATAGTATTTTGAGTGATATATCATTGGAGGTAGTAGGTGGATTACTTTTATAGTAAACATCTTTCCATCATCCTGAAACCAGTCACTTGTTAATCTGAAAAAGACCCATCTGACAATTTTTTAATGCTTTGTATATTATTTACTTATTAAGTCTGAATCCCACCTTTGAAGCTTAGAGAGATTTAAGGCTACTATTTCATGAAGTTTTCCCTTCGAATGGAAAGACCACTTATTGCAGGCAATAATTGTACAATCAGAAAAAAGTACATTCCTAAATATATCCTGTCGGCTCATAATAAGGAGACCAAATTTCCTAGGTACAAAGTTCAATGGAATTCCTTAATGAAAGTTTAACGATTGCTCTAGACTAGAGAATAAAGAAATCAATCCATAAGTGTATTCTGAATAACTGGAAAGTATAATGGGGCAGTATAAAAATAATCCTTGTTTTCTACTTATCAAAGCTTTGTTGAGGAAAAAAACGTACTGCAGTTCAGAAACTGGAACTCTGCCAGAACTATGTATAAACTTGTCAATAAATTAGTTGCTATTGCTCCCTTGTTAAACTTTCACATCAGGGATAAGTAACCAGTTGCTTCCAAACAATTCAAGGTTGTAACTCCCATAATCCCAGGCTATTGGCCATATTAATGACCACTGATGAGATTTGAATTCTGAGACTCCTGGAAGCATCAGGACTTCTAATTCATATCTTGAACATACAGTATAGAGTTAAACATCAGTCAAATTGCACAGTCTTCTGAGAATGCCCATAATAATTTAAGGAGAGTATATGAACTAGATCAGGGGTAGGCAACCTTGGCTCTTTTATGACTCGTGGACTTCAACTCCCAGAATTCCTGAGCCAGCCATGCTGAGGGGAAAGGGAGAGGTTTCCAAGCTGAGCCATGCTGGCTCAGGAATTCTGGGAGTTGAAGTCCAGGAGTCATAAAAGAGCCAAGGTTGCCTACCCCTGAACCAGATTAAAGTTTCTATGATCCCAGAGAGCAGCAACGGCAGACAGTTGTTTTTTTAACACATTAGCTATACCAACATGATTAAACAACCTATATTAGCGATTCACAGCTAATCCTAAACTTACAATACAATTGGAACCAATTTTTCTGCTGCTAAGCAAGACAGTCGTTCAGTGAGTCATGCCCAATTTTATGATTTTTGTTGTGATGGTTGTTAAGTGAATCGCTGCAGTTATTAAGCAAAACACATCTTTGTTTGGTGAACCTAGCTTTCACCATTGATTTGCTTGTCAGAAGTCAGCTGTAATGGTGATCATGTCAGCCTGGGTTATGCTGTAACCATAATAAATACAAGCCAGTTGCCAGCAACCCAAATTTTGATCACAACAGTGGGCACGGTATGACAATCATAAGGGCAAGAACCATTCATAAGTCCTTTTTTTTCAGTGACATTGTAACTTCAGATGGTCACTAAACAAACAATTATAAGCCTAGGACTACCTGTTTGTGCCTCTCATTAATGAATGTTTGTCCTCTTAATAATTCTGCGCCCATGAGTAAATGACTAAAGAAGTATTTGTGGTCACGGTAACTACTGAACATTACTTTAGATCTATCTAAAGTAAAATTCAGTTTTCTCTAGAAAATTGCATTGATAATTCAAGATTGTGAACTTGAAGTGCAAACTTTTCTCCCCCTGGTGGAGAAAATAGTGTATGACAGTGGATTGTTTCTGTTTTTACATTTTAACCACATAAATTCTACTGGTACTTGAGAGATTCCAAAAGAAGCCATCGAACCAGTGGTGGGATTCAGCCAGTTCGCACCACTTCGGCAGAACCGGTAGCTAATTTTTTGTTGCCCAGGCCCAGAATGGACTTCCAGAAGCGGCATCCACACAGAGAACTGGTTGTTCACCTATTTGAATCCCACCACTGCATCAAACCTTAGAAACCTATAATGATAAGGAAAACTTACTTATTAGTTACTGCTTTCTTAAAGTGATGATTTTTTTTTCCAAAGGAGATTTAATAACATAAACCTTGCTGGTAAATAAATGAAAACTTTAACCCAGAAAGTCAGGCCTTTTAAATGCTTTAGACCTACTTTTCATTCCTCTGGATCCCGGAGAGAACCAATTAGGTCAGCCACTGAAAAACCTAATAGGTGTACAAAGGTTATACTTTTCTCTGATGTTAATTAAGAGGCTATTATATACCAGTAGCTATTAAGTTTATTGAGGCAGAGACAGCTCCCCAGATACTTTAGGGCACTAAAGGATATGGAAATTATCTAATCAAATTCTTAAGAGCCTTATTTCAAGCCTCTTGCTGCTTCTTTAACACATCTGCAGGAGTTGAACTGTGTTAGTCTCTCCTGAAACAGCCTATATTTGTCAATCTATTTATGGGCTTAAACTAAGTTTTGCTGTTTGCTTGCTTTAGCAGCTCTGATTCTTTACAATTTCAACTCAACAAGAAGATCTAGTCCCTAAGGATGTACATCAGTGAGAGTCTTTGATCCAAATTTGCTGGGGCCAAAGCTGGAATTAAACATACATATCCAGGCTCAAGATACAGCCCTCCAAAAATAGCAGGGGGCTTTTACCACACTGAAGATTGCTAGAATGTTATTCATTCTGATTATGTTTTCCCCAGTTTATTTTAAAGCTCTGCCCACAACAGTATTAGAAAGCAGTATAACATCACCATTTTTAGGCATAATGCCCATGGGCAATTTTAAAACGGAGTCCCTAGCCTTGAACTACTACTGTGCCCTCTCTTTAGTTTCCATGTTCTGACCATATCATTTCCATTACTGTTTATTCAGAAGACCTGATAAAAGTATTATATCTGCTTTTTGCTTATGAACCAGTGCCCTGAGATCATTATCTACTGCATCACCATTATACTGCATCAGAACCTATTGTAAGCAACATAACTTATGATATTATAGTGGCCCTCAATGCCTTTATATGGTTTCTAAATGGGGATTACCTGTATAGTTCACAAGACCTCACAATACACAAACTTTATTCTGTGGTACTGTATATTGCAGGGGTCCCCAACCTTGGCAACTTTAAGACCTGTGGACTTCAATTCCCAGAATTCCCCATTCAGCATGGCTGGCTGGGGTATTCTGGGAGTTGAAGTCCATAAGTCTTAAAGTTGCTAAGGTTGGGGACCCCTGGTATGTAGTGCCTGATCCATCTGGCATTCAAGAAAAGCTTAAAAACATGGCTGTTTTCTCAGATACTGAGTTGGGAAGTTAATGGGGGCCTGTGGGTACTATTCCTGTGACTGCTGTTGTCCTTGGCTGCCATTATGTGTATTTTTATTTTATTCTTCTTCGTTGTTTTATTGAGTTTTAACTTTGTTGGCTATCCAGAGTAACTACTGCGGGGTGAGTGGCTGTACAAAGTCATTTAAGTAAGTAGGTGAAAGAAAAAAATACTGTCCTTCTAACAATATAAACTTCAGAGGCCACTGGAAATGGATTTTGCTCTCACTTTCCATTGCACTCACTGTGAACTGCAATTTATAGGGACCCAGATTGTTGGGGGCAATATGCTGACTCTGTAAACCACTTAGGGCTGTAAAGCACTGTAAAGCGGTATATAAGTTTAAGTGCTATTGCTATTTCTAAATCCCCACACTGATGTGATCAGGTTATTTGTACAACTGCCTCTCCTTGAAGATATTTCTTGCCCCACCATGTCAGATACAGTTGGTATCGTCCAGGTCCCTTCCCTTAAATGTCGCCATTTAATGGAATCTAGGAAGGGCATCTTTTCCATAATGGCCCCTATCCTGTGGTACATCCTTTATGCAGAGATCCGGCATACTCCTAACCCTTTTAACCTTCCAAAAGCCTGTAAAGTGCTGGCTCTACCCCCAAGAGGTAGAAATGAATAAGATGGGAACCTGTGCATGGTTTTGTTGGGAGTCATCCAAGGAGAATGGCAGATGCTCCAGGTTGGTTGTATGGTTTTGTCTCTTGGTTTCATTCTTAGAAATTGCTCAGAACTATGTTTTAAGATGGCCAGCCATACAAATCTTTTAAGCAAATAAACTGCAGAACAAAGTACCCATTATGTTTATAGCCTGCATTTTTTACTATCAAGGAACCTAGTAATCAGATCAATAGTGTTGCACCAGGCACCTTCACGTCATAACTAGTTTTTCCAATTTGACGCCCTTCAAATGTATTGAGTTACAACTTATTAAATTTCTGTCGTGTTTATCTATCAAGATAATGTTCTATCAAGTTTATCTTGTCAAAATTCAATCAAGTATGACAAGTTGTAAAAAAAGACTTTGTAGAACAAAGTAGAACCGACTTTTATCCTTGCATCCAGTTTTGGTCACCACACTACCCAAAATGATGTTGAGATTTTGGAAAAAGTGCAAAGAAGAGCAACTAAGATGATAAAAGGCCTGGAAACTAAAACGTATGAAGAAGGGTTGCAGGAATTGGGTATGGCCTGTCTAGAGAAAAGGATTAGGGGTGACATGATAGCAGTATTCCAGTATTTGAGGGGCTGCCACAAAGAAGAGGAGGTCAACTTATTTTCCAAAGCACCAGAAGGCAAGACAAGAAACAATGGATGGAAACTAATTGTGATGACCCAGGGCACAGCACAGGGGCAATGCAGTCAGCTGGCAATTCAAACAGTTCTTTTATTGCTCCAAATTTTCCCCAAATGCTCCCACATTTGCTGGCAAGCCTCCAACAAAAGAACACACACACACACACACACACACACACACACACCTTCAGCTGACTATGGCTGAAAGTAGGTTCAAATACAGTCTGATTAGCCTAAGAAAGTACTCAAGGCCGTAGAGATAACAAGGAGGAAAACATAAACTGAACGAGCCTGTTTGAATCCAAACTTGCCTGAGCAGTTTTCGAAAGAGAGAAGCCGAAATACAGTCCGAGGTCTTTAAACATTCAAGCAACGTGGTTAGTCAGTCCGATAGTCAGAGATTCCAGGTTTCCAAACAGAAGTCACAGAACAAGAGATCGGCAACAATACACAACACTCCAAGGAATCAGCGTTTGTTCCCAACAAATGCCCCTCCTCACAGCGTCTCCTTAAATCTCAATCTCCAGATGTGCCTTGTGGAGAAGGTCGGGATGCTCTCCTCCCGAGTAATTGAGCCTGCCTGCATTGTTCCCTGCCTCTCTCCACTCTCCGTGCTCTAGGATCAGATGGGGGTGGCCCTTGCTCATCGCCTGAACTCTGCCTCTCCTCTTCCTCCTGTTCCAATCCTGAAGGGCCCTGGCCTGCCTTGGCCTGCTCTTCCCCACAGTCCTCTGAAGCCACAGACACCTCTCCCTCAGCCTACATAGGGTGCTGTTCCAGTTCATTTTCCTCCACAGATTCCGGCTCAGACGGAGGCAGGACACTAATCAAGGAGAGAAGCAACCTGGAATTAAGGAGAAGCTTCCTAATAGTCAGGACAATTAACCAGTGGAACAGCAGAAGTTGTAGGTGCTTCATCACTGGAGTCTTTTAAGAAGAAACTGGACAGCCATCTGTCTGAAATGGTATAGGGTCTCCTGCTTGAGCAGGGGGTTGGACTAGAAGACCTACAAGGTCCCTTCCAGCTCTATTCTGATTGATTGATTGATTTTAGCAATCTAGACTGGAAACATTTAATCCAAAGAACAGGTTTCTTAGAGCCCTGACTAGTAACATTTATTAGAAAAAAAGATTAAGGTCCCAATAGTGCAGAATATATGTAGCTCGGGGATGACCTGTTGAGTTCTTGGTGTTCTTTGAACTTGGTTATTGTTTCCTGCAGATGTTTCATTACCAGGCTAAGTAACATGATCAGTGCCATAGTCTAGTCAAGGGACCATCAAGGATACTACCCCCAACCAAGATTGGCAGGGCAAACTACTATATGTAAACAAACTCCACTCTCTGAATGTGTGCAAAAAGGCAATCAAGCTCAGGGCATACCAAGAACCCAACCGAAATCTAAGATTTAATGTAAGAATTTCAATGCAGTTCTTATGCAAAGTGCAGTTTTGAATCATGTGGTCAGTGGTCTGCCCCATTGACTTTTCTTGTCAGAAGCCAGCTGGAAAGATTGCAAATGGCAATTCTATACCATAAGACGCTGCAACCATTGTAAATACATGCTGGTTGCCATGTCCTCCGGGAAAGGGCGGTATATAAATGTAATAAAATAAATAAATAAATAAATAAATAAATAAATAAATAAATAAATAAATAAATAAATAAATGACCAAATTCTGATCACGTGACCATGGAGATGCTGCAATGATCAAAAGTGTGAAGACCTGTTCATAAGTCACTTTTTCATTGCTGTTGTAACTTGGAATGGTTGCTAAACAAATGGTTGTATGATGAGGATTGCCTGTATGAACCACGTCTGTTGATTTGTACATTTCTTAAAATAAACTATCTAAAGGCCTAAACAGAATTTCTGAATTGATCCTATAGATTCTTATACAGCACCAATTCCCCCAACCTTTTTTTTTTTTAAAAAAAAGATCTTAACAAGTGAATGTCCCAGTGTGCTGTGCCTCTCCTAACAGAAACACCAGCAGATTTTTCATCTGCTAAAAGAGTTATGCTAAAGAATAGACCTGGAGATATTTTTATGATAAATATAATTATTAAATTCTTTGGCTGACTAAAAGTGAATTTTAAGAAGAAAAGCATTTCATCAATCACGTTGGACTAGTTCAGGCTAGTAAACAATAATTTTATAGAACATTTAAGAAACAAAAAGAAAGTTATTATTACAAAGTGTGGTTCACTGGGTAGATTAAAAGAAAGAAGTGATTGCTGTTGTTACTTAAAACCTTAACTCTAATTCTTAGTGGAAAGAAGCCTTTACTGCTTTTTCTGGACTAATTCCATTATTTAACAAGTTATTATTTTTGCTACAAATTGTAAACTAAGAAAAAACAATCTTCTGGAGCAATTCTGAAAGGAAGTTTCATTATCCCTACAAATGAAATATTGCAATATAAGTCAAGAATCTGAAAAATGACCTTGTAAAAACAGACATATTTGTCACAGAACACCTAAAGAAGATATTTTTAAAGAAACCCAGCTGTGAAAACTGCACAGTTTGCCTTGATGTTGGCATGATCTTCCACTCCAACATAGTACATTGTGAATGCCAAGTTTGGAAGACTAACAATGTCATTCATAATTTTATTAGTAGATTGTGGTAAAGTTGTAGCTGTAATGTATCTTGATTATAAGAGTTTCGGGTAAAGATTCCATGACATTTTATATACAAGCTAGTTAAGAGTGGGCTGAACAGCAGGGCAAACAGATATACAGATAACCTGAATATTATATTCAAAGAGTAATCACCAATTTCTGATCAAATTGAATATCAACTGGGGTGCCACAAAGTCATGCATTTCTGAACATTTTTATTAATGATGTGGTTAAGGAAGGAGAGAAAATCAAATCAGCAGTTGACACAAGATTGAATAATACACTAATACCTTAGAAGACACAACTAAAATTCAAAACAAACTTGGCATCTATTTAAAATAGGTCAAAACCAACCACTCAAAAATGGAATGACATTTAACAGATATGTACTTCTAAACTTAGAATCAAAAAGCAGAGATATAGGGTAGAGGATAACTAGTTTAGCAATGGAATTTGTGAAAAATATTTTGAAATAGTAGTTGAATCAGTCTGGTATGTCTGCAAAAATGGCAAATGAAATTTGCAACCATAGAAAGACAGCTTCCAAATCATTGGATATATAATTCTAATTTAATTTTGCATTGGTCAGATCCTATCTCAAATGTTAAATTCTAGGCACCCTACTTAAAAATAACCATGCCAGTTAACGCATTTCCCAAAAGTAAAGACACCGTCTTACATTATTTTTGCCTCCAAAATAGGCATTAGGTCTTAATTTTGGGGATGTCTTATATTTTTCGTGATACCTGCCTTGCCTCAAAGCGGCAGCAACAACAACCCTGTCCAGCAGCCCACATGAGCAGGTGATCTGCAGGGCGAAGCTTAAAGAAAGCCCCTCCAGTGGTGTATAGCGGCAGCGGAGCCATTCACCATCACTCCCCCCCAGCTCCAAAATGGAGGAGGGGGACTGGGCCTACTCTGCCCATCCTATCCGCCATAGCATGGCAGTCTGGCTTGGGAGGAGAATGAAAGGTTGCAGGTCAAGGAATGACCTGGCTGGGGGGTGGGGGCTGAAGTGGGTGCAGGACGCATGGAGCAGCTCCACCCCGCCACCTGCCTCACCTCGTTGTGGCGGTGGCGCGATGTGCCGCGCGGCCTCCTGCCCCATTGTGGCAGCGAGGTGGGACGGAGTGGGCAGAGTCCTAACTAGGGCTTAAAGCATGTGGACTGAAAGATTTTTTTACTTCTTATTTTTCATTATTTACTTCTGTTGGAAATCTGGGTTTCTTCTTATGGAAAAAAAAAGAAAAACTTGATAGAAGTAAATGAAAGGTCTTCAAATTTTAATATTGAAAGAGAAATTTAAAACTGAATTTACTAAGAAGATGAGAGCCAGGAAAGGAGAGCACAAAGAAAGGATGTAAGTGAAACATGTAGGCAAAAATTAGCTGGGTCTTAACAGTGGGAAAGGAAGAAGACAAGCTATAAAAACATCTGTAAGAGAAGATAACTAGCAAAACAGGAAAGAACCTATTTTTTTTCTAAGAGGTCACAAAAAAGGGCCCAGAACCCAGGCAACTGAGCATGTGCAATTAGTTGATTAACTGACACACCTTGCATAAATTATCTCTTAATTTTAATGTACATTGGATGTATGATTTAGTATGTAGCAGGAAATATGTACGAGGCGGTCAGAAAGAGTGTAACCTCATAGTACCTCAGCCAATGGGGAAAGAGGAGGGATGTGCGGCCGGGGCCAGGGATCTATAAAAATGGGAATATTTTGGGTTGAAACTTTGGAGAGAACCAAGTTTTGATAGCTTCTCTCCCCGCTTATTGCAATAAACGAAACAAAAGGCCTTCATTGTGTCTTGGCTGGTTATTGGTCAGGCGAGCTTGTCTCTGGTCATGAAGGAAAGTGGCCAGGAGCGCATAACAAACTGAAAAGATTAAGATAACTTTGGGACTCAAAGGGAAACTTTAAAAGGGGCCTGGCTGACTGCCCAGGGAAATAGATAAGATACATAACCTTGAGAGCTCTGAAACAACAGCTGTTAAAGGCTCTGTGTTCCCTATCTAGAAAAAAAATTATCTCTCTTGGATTTTCTAAGTATAAAGCCTTTAGTTTGAAATACCAATATGGATGAAGGCCAGGAACAAAATTTCTTTATGGATAAAGAAATTCTTGCTATGTTGAAAACACTAATTCAAACTCTTACCACTACCAATGAAATACTAAGAGGCTATGTGAAGGAACAAGAAGACAGCCTAGATATGAACGCCCAAACTTTGACCACAACTAAAGAACCATCTATACAAAATACAATAGAAAAATGAAACATTCAAATACTATGACAGAAGAATCTACAATTCAACAAATATTGATATTTGAAAATCGAGAAAAGGTATCGACAACTTGGAAAAAGGAAAAGGTTTCTTATACAACACAGAAGGAACTAGAGGATCTGGAAAAAGAACAGTTGGATGAGAAGACAAACAATTCAGAACAACCACGTCGATATGGAAGAATAAAGAGACGACCCACTAGACCTACAAGTCCTCTCAAAAAAATGGCAACCGGATGGTTTTGCCAATATCAATTAATATACATGATATTACAAGGAGATTGGTTCAATGACCCAAAAACAAGGACATGGAAGATGATTTGGAAAAGGAAAAAAGGCAGAATAAGATTCAAGAATGGAGTTTTGACCATCTTATTGAAATCTAAAACAGAATGTACTTAAATAGATAAGCTGTGCATGTTGAACACAAGACATTGTTATGAACTGACATAAAGAAAAAATTTTGGTCATTAAAATGTAGCAGTATAAATACTAATAGCTAACTTGAATATTGATTTGTGCATAAAGGTCATGTAAAGGTGAATAATGTAGATAAGCTAAAATATTATTGTTGAAAGTAATAAATAGGTCTATATGGAACATTAAAAATGAAAATTATCAGTTTAAGCATAATCATGATTATGATTATGATAGCAGATACAAAGAGGAAGAGAGGAAGTATTAAATACTGAAATAAAAAAATTGATTACTACTTAAAAAAGCAAAACTGAAAATTAGCAAAAAGGAAGGATATCACATTGTATCCTTAATTTGTTGACGTAGAGGGTGAGAAGTTAAGTAAACGGGATGTGTATTTTGAATATTAGATTTTGTGAGGAATGGTGATAGATGAATTGGGAATATATTAAAAATCTTGGGAATGATAAATATCAAACATTAAATCTAAATGTTAGTGGAAATTAAAATTGAAAAATTTATTAGGTCATTGATTGTCTAAAAGATTATATGTTAAAACAACTAGAATATGTGTAAAATAAAAACTATGGATATATGTACGAAAGTTATTTTTTATGCGATTGGATAAAACAAAAAGACAGTATGTAAGAAGGGAAAAAGAGAGGAAATGTTTATGGTAGCAATCTGAAATCTGTACTAATGATATCTGTATGTAATTGAATTACTACTACCCAGCCACCATGCTGCTTTTCAAATATGTGAATGCAATATTAGAAAATTAATAAAATTTGTAAAAAAGGGCTTATTTTTGGGTGGGGCTTATATTAGCCCCCCCAAAAATCAGGGTAGGTCTTAGATTAGGGGAGGGGCTTGTTTTCAGGGAAACACAGTAGATCAGGTTCAGATAAAGTCCTATGAAAATTACAGAAATCTGGAATATTAGAAAGCTTCAACTCTTCAGGATAGGACAAGTGAAGAAACAGACATTACAAGAGTTTATTGGAGTTCTATTATATTGTTATAGGTTATAAAAACAAAACCTTGATTTTACTAAAAAAAATGATGATGAGGCCATTCTGAGTTTCTTGTTCATCTTAGTCCCAGAGTAACATAGAAGCAGAACTACAATACCAGAATTCTATCCCTAGCAAAAAAAATCTGCTTTATAAATTCCACCAGGGGTGCCCACAGAGGGGACAAGGGACACAATAATATCACAAATATCTTGACATCATAACCCAAATGATACAAATAATATAATTTGATCATATTACCTCATGCTATCCACAAATACGAATTGTACCTTCTTTGGGCTTTTTATTTGAGGTTCTCCCTGTTCCTGAGACTTTGTATTTGAGGTTCTTCCTGCTCCTATGTACTTTGACCTGAGCTTGAGTGTGCCATTTTGGTCTACTAACGGTGGTGGGTTAATTGTATTATTTCTTAAAGGTCATGTTCCTGTCCCTGGGAGTCTTTGCTTTTCTAATCCCATCAGCAAAAACCTTTGGGGCTGTGGCTGAATAAGTGGCCCCAAATCTGCATTTCTAAAAGCTGGCCTGCTTGGGGGAAGGAGACTGGGACTGGTTTCTGCCTAAGATTTTTCTCCATTATTCCTTTGGGGAAATATAATATTCTGCCTTTTTTAATATTCCCAAAAATATTTCCTTCTCTAGAAGGGTACAGGTGGGTGGGTGCTGACTTCCAACACTTATTTAATATCCTATCGCTGAGTATTGTTATCTTATGGTTTATGATGATTGTATTTTGATTACGATCACAATTTATCACTTGTTGCTTGTACGTATACTGAGAGCTTACGCACCAGAGGCAAATTCCTTGTGTGTCCAATCACACTTGGCCAATAAAGAATTTTATTCCATTCCATTCCTATTCCTATTCCTGTTTAATTTTGCTGGTGATTGAATGTTTATTTTGCAGTTGCAGGATAAAATACTGGTTATTTTCTTACCATTGTCTGGTTAATTGGGCAAGGAACTAATGGTTGGGAATGATTTTTTTTTTCTGTGAAACAAACTCAAAACGAAGCTCAAAAGGGTTGTTTCCAGCTCAAAACATTTCCAGAGTAGCTGGATGAGCTCTCGGAAGCACTGGCAACTCCACATGAAGCATACATTTTGAGTTCAACCTATTTTGTTCATGAACACCGCATTGGGTACCCCAAGTGATAAGGAGTTTCTGCACTTCAGGAGTGTGAAGGTACCGCCACAAACAACGCAAAAATAGTTAAGAGGACCTCCTCCGTGACTCATACTATCCAGCGCTGAACTGAAATCCAACAACTTTAAATATCACAAACGACTGGAAGTCAAGGAATTCTTCAGTCAACTTCGCCCCAAAAAGGATCACGAATTACTTTTCGCCGCTTCTCAAGGCAAGCGCGGGGAACTGCGCCTGCGCACTCCCATTGCGGTTCGGCCGTTCCGCGCGCTTGAGCATCATCACCCTCCCCATTAAATGTAAAGTAAAACACCTTCGGCTATTGAGGGTAGGGGTGGGGGTGAGGAAGGGATGCTGGGCACAGGGAACGGGCGTGAGGTCATCACTAAGCGCCGTTTTGAAGGTAGCAGGCTTTCTTGAAAAGTCCAGGGCCGCCCGGCTCCTGGCAAAAGGCTCGACGCGTCCTTTTGTCGTCATCACTGTCGCTGTTGCTGTCGTCATCGCCGCCGCCGCCGCCGCCGCCGGGTTCCTTCTGCCCCAGCGCTTTAGCCCGCAGCTTGTTTTGCCGCTGCCGCCCCTCCGAAGGCGCTCCGAGGGCTCGCGCCTCGTCGGAGCGGGCACGCGGGTAAGGAAACCGCGGGAAATCGGGGCTGGCTGGAAGATGCTCGCTCGCCGGCCCGCCCGGCTTCCTCTCCTCCACCCCCTCCCCCTTCTCGCCTTTGTCTCCATCTCTTCCTCGCAGTTCGGCTCAGCCGCGGGGAAAAAGCACGCCGGGAGGGGAGGGCGCTCGCGTGGACGGGGGTACCGAGGTGTTTCCCCCCCCTTGCCCCCGCGTGGTCGTGGCGGTCTGGAAACCCGGGTGGGGGCCGTGCAAGCGATGCCAAGGGAAGGCGGCTGGGGAGGCTGGGAGAGATGCGAGGAAGATGGTGGAAAAGAGAGGGAAATCGAATAAAAGGGGAAATTTTTTTGGGGGGGGGGTGGCCGGAAAAGCGGTGAGGGGAACCCTCGAGAGACCGGGGGTGGGTGGGGGGGGGAGATTAAGGCCTGCTCGATTCTGGAGAGAAATCGTGTTGCAGGAGAGAGAGGGGAGTTGCGTGTCGATGAACGAGAGTTAAGGTGAAAAATATGCTGTTATGTGGGATTCGCGTTTCCAACAAATGATGCGGGGGCGGCGGGGGGGGGAGAGAGGAAATCACGCCAGAGGGGAAGGCAACCCGGAATGATCCGCCCACAGGTGAGGACGAACGCCTTTCTGAAGAGAGATAGATGCCCTTGTTACAGATTGAAGATAACCCACCTTTTCACCAGGTAGAATAGAATAGGATACTTTATTGCCACTTTAAATGTACACTAATTGGCATACCTTAGAATGAAAATTCGTCCCATACAGCTCTCAAAGTGGTCACCACCTCCAATATACACTACATAAATATGACCCCCAAAAATCACATGTACCCACATAGCCATCTTTCTAATGCAGGTGTATTAAAAAAAATATTCTGTAGTTGTTACGCATGCATTTAAAAAACCAAAAGAGAGAGTATAAATAATGCTCCATGGTCATGATCAGGGCTTTTTTTCCTCATAGAATGCTCAGAACGGAGTTCCGGCACCTTTTTTGGACGGAACCTTGTAGGGTAGGCAAGGCGGGTTGTATGACATGTGTGAGTTCCGGCACCTTTTTCTTTTACAAAAAAAAGCACTGGTCATGATACAAGCCTTGTAGCATTTCGATGAATCTTCTAGGTCAGGGGTAGGCAACCTCGGCTCTTTTATGACTCATGGACTTCAACTCCCAGAATTCCTGAGTCAGCTATGCTCAGTCCATAAGTCATAAAAGAGCCGAGGTTGCCTACCCCTGTTCTAGGTAGTCCTCTTATCAACTCACCCATATATATAGAAAGGATGGTGATGAAAAAAAGTTTACAATCAGTTCTTGCATTTGTGACCTTTACTGGTTGTAAAGCAAAGGAAAGCTGAATGAAGATCATAAGCACAGGGACAGTTTGCTGATCACTAAATGAGGACTACCTTTACATTTATTATACACAAACCTGTGCAGTATAATGAGCTAGGTTTTCTGCTGTAGCAGGATGTGCAGTCTTAGTTATAGAGATGATCTGAAATATTTTGATTAAATGATAAAAATGTGTTAATTGCAGTTTCCTGTTGGTGTCTTATGACTATCACTTTGTTGGTTGTTTCTTATGATTTATCATTTTGTTGCTTGCATGTACTGAAAGCTTACGCACCGGAGACCAATTCCTTGTGTGCCCAATCACACATGGTCAATAAAGAATATTCTATAAAAATTAGTCGGTTTGAATTATGGTATGTTTTTATTTAAATACAGGGTTGAAGGTTGTTTGCTGAGTGTTTTATGGTAAAAATAAATTATGTGAGAATAAATTCAGTGTTTAACAATGATTCAATGGTGACAGCATATAAGGCAATTCCTCTTGGGTTTTTTAATATATTTTTTATATCTTTTAAGTAATTCTTGGGTGAAGTTAGAGATCTGTTGGTTGGAAACATGAATATACCTGTATATTCAGAGGATGCTGTGTTGGCTAAGACCAGCAGTTAGTTCCAAAAATGTTAGCATATGAACATGTTAGAGGAATATGGAACTACAAACTAATATATCAAAGTTTGTGAGAGTTGTGTTTGACAGAAAAAATGAAATAAAATATTATAAAGTATACATTCATGGCAAAAACTGGAGCAAATAATGGCTACCTGAATCTTAGTAGATTGTTCCCTGAAAATAGAAAAACAGATGGAGGAATTTTAAATACAAATGCTGATAATAAAATTCTGGGTAGTTTGTGGCCTATTGCAGGAGATATTATATATTAAAAATTTAAAATGGGTATAAAAGCATGCTTCTGTCTAGTTTGTTATATGCAAATAAGAATTGGTTATGTCATGAAAAATATAAAAGTAACTTGAATGCAGTGTGGATGTGGTATTAAATATGAATGTGATAAAACAAGTAGAGTCAAAAATTGATGTAGAAAAGTACCTTGCAGTTGTTTAGTCATACAGAGAGAATGAATGAAATTTCAAATATAAAATAAGTATATGAATGGAGAATATACTTCCATAAGTATATTCAGCTTCACTCTTTTTAGGGCCCTCCATGTAGGCTACTCACATTAAAAGCATTAGTGTTGAAACTAATAGTTTTGTCAAGGGTAAACTTATACAAACACATAAACTTCTTTGTGTTATACAAAAGGTGAATGCCCTTAAAATGTCTGGACATTGTACTAAATTGTGCCACAACCTTAATAGTCTGGCTCAGAGTTTCAGATAAAAACTTTGTGAGTGCATTTGAATTTTATTTATAGGCAGAAGCTTTCAGAGTTAGAATATTTGTGTCAACTCTGCAACAAACCTGGCTGAAGCCATTTTGCTCGTTTTCAGTTGCCACAAGAATGGGAGGAAGGCTATGGAATTTTTATGCTGGTCTAAACAATTCTTTGTCCCATGGGAATCAAGGTCATTTCTGTTTGTTAGGCTGGGGGGGGGGGGCTGAGCCTTATGCTAGAAAGCCCGCCAAACTATTCTATTGGGAAACATAGTTGATTGCATAGTACTGGAGTGTGAAGTTTAACTTTGTATAATGTAACTTTTGGGAGGCAATTTTAGTCTTGGTTTCATTTTTGACTGTGCAGATACTTTGTAACAAATAAATATGTTCTTAGAGGAAAACTCAAGCCTCAGAGTTCTTTTTTAATTGGTCTCATCTATTGGAAGATGACAATTTGCTATATACACATCTTTGCTACACAGAGGAAAAATTGTGAAATTAGTTGTGGATTTATACATCAAGTACAAATGAATGGGTTTGTCAGGGCTTTGATGGTTTCTAATAGAAATTAGGATAGGTTGTGTCTTGTATTGATTATTAATGTTTAAAGTTTATTATATTTGTATACCGCCCTTCTCCTGAAGGACTCAGGGCGGTGAACAGGGCACATATAAAATACACGGTACAAAAGTTAAAAGAGAATTAAATAGAAGCCCGAGTTAAAACAATAAATAATAGTATTTAAAAAACTGCAATAAAAACCCCAACACATCCCCCATCAGGCCAGGCCGGCTTGTTCAAATAAATAGGTCTTCAGATCGCGTCGGAAGGAGCGAAGGTCAGGCGCCGTCCGGAGCTCAACCGGCAGCTGATTCCATAAGTCCGGGGCGCCCACAGAGAAGGCCCTCCCCCTGGGGGCCACCAGACGACATTCTCTGACCGGTGGCACCCTGAGGAGACCCTCTCTGTGGGAACGCACAGGGCAGAGGGAAGTTGACGCCGGCAGCAGGTGATCCCTGAGGTACTCCGGACCCATGCCATGTAGGGCCTTGAAAACCATTACCAAAACCTTGAATCTCACTCAGAAGACAACTGGTAGCCAATGCAGCTCGCGGAGCAGAGGTGTAACATGGGAGTATCAGGAAACTCCCAAGACAACTCTCGCGGCTGCATTCTGTACCAGTTGGAGCCTCCGAGTGGTCTTCAAGGGAAGCCCCATGTAGAGAGCGTTGCAGTAGTCCAGACGAGAGGTCATGAGCGCATGAGTGACCGTACACAGGGCATCCCGGTCCAGATAGGGCCGCAACTGGCGCACCAGGCGAACCTGGGCGAAAGCCCCCCTAGTCACAGCTACTATGTGATCTTCCAAAGTAAGCCGTGAATCTAGGAGGACTCCCAATTCGCGAGCCCTATCTACGGGGGGTAAAAGCTTACCCCCCCATGGAAAGAGGTGGGATATTCTGAATATCCCGGGATGCTGGTATGCACAGCCACTCAGTCTTGTCAGGGTTGAGTTGAAGTCTGTTCCTCCCCATCCAGACCCGAACCGCTTCCAGGCAATGGGACATCACGTCAAGGGCATCACTGGGGTGGTTTGGGGTCTAAATGAAAAGCTGGGTATCATCAGCATACTGATGATACCTAACTCCAAAACCACGAATGATCTCACCCAGCGGTTTCATGTAGATGTTGAACAGGAGAGGCGAGAGGATTTAATAAATATAATGGTATAATATAATATAATATAATAATAAATGGTAAATAAAACTATTTCTTAACAAAGCACAGAAATAAATAAAGCAGAATGATATCAAAGGCCATCTAAATTTCAGTTAGCTTTTCATTAAAAAGCAGTTGGCTTGGGAGAATAATAGCTATTACAGAAAACAATGTTTTATAAAATCAAACTATACTGAGGAAACAACATTCAGTTCTTTTCTATATGACATTTACTCTGCTTATTTTATTTGTTACTATTTTATTCCACAGGACATATTATAAAGAAATACACATATGGAAGCAACAGCTATGAGGGTCATAAATTAAATAATTGCAAACAATTTTCAATCTGAATCGTGATTATTTTGTTTTTAAAAATGATGTAATTTTTCTCAAAACTATTTGTAAGCAATGTCATATATTTACACCATCATGGTAATAGTTGTGCCTGAGTTGAATATTTGCTTCTGTGAGAATATGTCTTTGTCTCAATCCTATTGTACAGGCAAAGGGAGTTGCCAGGCACATTTGTTCAAAATGAATTTTGAATTTCTTCTGTCATAGTAGTTGTGTCTCTATCCAACTCCTAGAGCTTACTATATAGAAGCAGATACATGTAAAATTAAAGTTCTTTTTATTGGATATTTGGGAGATAGAAGCAGAAATAGAAGTGCTTATGTTCTCCTTTTTATGACAACTTATGATAATTAATTAGGCTATCCTGTAAAGTAGTCCTTGATTTACCACCACAATTGGAACAGGAATTTCTATTGTTGAGTGAAGCGGTTGTTAAGTGAGACATTCATGTGACCACTTCATTCAATGACTGTAATCCTGGCTTTCCAAACTGCAATCATCAAATAATCCTTCAGGTTGTTAAGTGGAGTGCCATGGGAGAGGGCCCCCACCCCATCATGCCCTGGTCCACTTTCCTTTGACTTTGTCTGCAGCTGCAAGCATGCCCAGTGATGCAAAGTGCAGCTTTCCTACAAGGTTGCCTCTCCCAGGTCAAGCACACACAAATACACAAAGGAATGGTTTGTTCTCTTTACTAAACAAGATTTGCAAATACACACTTGAAGTATAAACACAGATTCTCCCCTCTGAAAGTTAATCAGGTTTGGCTTACAAGTGTTCCAAATCAAAATGGCACCTAGGAGAGTAGTCCGAGGGTCAAAGCATTTGGCAGATTGTCAGCCAAAGTGAGGGTTGCAAGATTTACAACTCAAGGCACAGTGAGTAGGAGTTAATGGGCTGTCGTCAACAACCAAGAGATTGTGATTGCTACTCCATTTTAATAGAAGCAGTCCCTGTGTAACTCATTTTAGTGGCTCGACTCCTTCAGTGCAAGCAGTTTTATGGAGCACCTTTGTCCTGCACTTTTTGCAGCCCATCAAGCTCTTGCATTGTGATGGAGTGGTAATCCCACGTCCTCAATTTCAGAGAGCGATGGCAGCTGTGTCTGCTGTTTTTCCCTACCTGCTTCGCTGGCTTGGATGGTAATCTATCCGGTGGCAATGGAACCGACTGCTCATCTGTCAGCACTTCTAAAGCTGGTTCTGGTCTGACTGCTTGTCATTCGTCCCCACCGGTACTGGGCCATGGCATGCCACCAACTGGTCCGCAGAAACAAGCAAAGCCCCATCCATGGGATGCAGGCAGCACACAAAACCATGCACTCTCCGGTCCATGGAAAAACCTTTCTCCATGGAACTGGTCCCTTGTGCCCAAAAGGGTGGGGACCTCTGGGTTAGGGGAAGCAGTTAGCGTGATCACACAATTGTAGGGTGTTGGGCAAATAATTATAAATGCAAAAAGGTTGCCAAGAATGGGGTCATGATTGGGAGGGTTCAGCGCAACATTTTATGACAGCTGGAAAAAGCTTTTGGGATTGTAAAGCATCCTTTCAAATAGTTATTAAACAATTGGTCATAAGTTGAGGACTGTCTGTATATTTTCAACTTTATCTATCTCAAAATCCCAAATTCAACTAGTATCTATATAGATGATTGTGCACGTTAGGAAGAATTAAGACTGATAATTGATATTTGAGATGAGGCAATTGTTTTCAGTCATGAGGGGGGAAAAACCCAATAGTTATTTGGTCATGTTAAACTATATTGCACTTGTTACTTAATCCTTCCCTTGGCCACATCCTTTTCATGGATTAAGGTAGAGGTAGTCCTTGTCTCACAACACTCATTTTCAAAGTTACAATGTCACTGAAAAAAGTGAGTTACAACCACTCTCCATATTTATGACTGTGGCCACATCCCCACGGTCACATGATCGAAATTCAGACACTTGGCAACTGGGCTTGTATTTACAATGGTTGCATGTCCTGGGATGATGTAATGACCATTTGCAACCTTCCCAGCTGGCTTACAACAAGCAAAATCATTCATTTAATGACTGCATGATTCACATAACACCTACAGTGATTTGCTTAACAACTGTGGTAACAGAGTTCATAAAATTGGATATGACTCATTTAATACTGTAACTGTCTTGCTTAGCAATAGAAATTTTGTGGTCATAATTCAAGGACTACCAATATAAGAAAATGCCCCTGTAGTGGTTTCTGAATGTTAAAATCCATCTGTATTTCACACAGGCACCCATTTAACTAATATAAATATTTTGGCTCCATAATTGTTGACTGAACAGACTGGTACTGGATCAAGACAATATTATACATCTATTTAATGATCCAGCCTGGCTGCGAAATAACTGCTTGAGATAAATAGCTGGCCAAATTCTTCAAATGAAGTTTTTTTTATAATATGTAGGAACATGTATTTCTCTCCGAATTACAAAAATAGCCAAGTCTTTTGTCCAGACTTGCAGAGATACTTTATAAGCTTCTCCTGTCAGATAGGTATCATATTCTCCTGTCTGGGTATGGGAATATGATGAGTATGTATGTACAAGATTATTAGTGGAATGCCTTTCTAATGATCCAAATATCAGATATTTGTCTAAAGTTTACACTGATTGAAATCTTAAATGTTTGCAGTGGAATAGTTTTGTCTGTAAAAATACACAGGGGGATGGGTTTATTTGTTTTTGTTTTAGAGTGATCTTTGGACTCTTTGGAATGATGATTAGAGTTTATAAATGCCTAATATGTTAGTATGATATATTAACTAAGTAAATTATACCTTATTCAACAAACATTTAGACAGATCTTGGCTTTGTATGACATGTGTACCCAAAAATAGTAGAAATGGGAACAAAAAGGTAATATTGATTCATGGGGACTCCATTTTTATCTAAAACATGTCTATACTGCTTTTTCAGGACTCATGCTTTAAGGGTCGTATAAAATGGTATAAAATCATGTATTAATAAAAAGGAAACATTGGTAATGTTTGAAACTCTGGTTGTTAAAGCAGTCACTAAAATTAATTTAATCTTAGAATTAAGATAGTATTGCAGACAGAATTATCCAATATAATACGTGTAAGGAATGTATGAAGAGAGTAAACATGAGTTTTTCTAGCATCTTGCAATGAAGGCACTTGTCTTAAAATGTACAGCATTAAAACAGTTTGGAAAGAATTATCTGAAAAAACTAGGGCAAGATTAGAGCAGTGCTGACTGATAACCACAGTTGAAGCTTGCTAAGATACACACCTTAAACTACATTATATCGTTGATCATCTTCATTAATAACCTGCCTTATTTTTTTCTCCAGTTACACTTCGTTTATGAGGGGCCGTTATAATTCCCACCTATTTTAAAATTGAACATTATAAACTGGCAGAAGTGAAGCACAAAGACCATGAATTCATTTAATTTGGACCGCTTTCGCTTTGAGAAGAGGACCAACGTTGAAGGACAGAATGCTCCATCTTCAGATTCTCCTGAAGATCAAAAAGCACCCACAATTCCTTCTCCTTCAGAAGATCAGGCTACTATTGTTGGTGGAGAAGATAATGATGATCATACTAGTGAACCAACCTCTCCAGCATCTGATGTGTCTGAGGAAACTGGTAAATCCTGTTTTGTTTTTTTCTAATTTATAAATTAATCGAGTCTCTACGTACATCACTTTACTCCTCTAGAGAACACTTCAAAATAAATTACACTAAAAACAAAAATACTGGTATTCTCTAGAAAACTATTTAGTTATTTTTTAAATTGCAGGATTCAATCTGGTCGGTCACTAGGACCAGAGATTTTATCTTCCAAACTTTCAGACTCATACTGGAGCCCATTTTTAGGGAACTTCTCTCTGTAATCTATCAAATCCTCTGCATGGATTGTCCCTGTGACTATGTAGAACAGACAGGGAGAAAGCTAACCACCAGATTGCAAGAACACAGGCAAAAGGTCATACGAGGAGACCCGAACTCATTGGTAGCCTCACACTCAATTTTACAGCTACTAAGATTGTTGGATGAGGAGGCCCTAAAACAGCCAGGGAAGTGATTGAAGCCTGGGAAACAGACCCCTCGTCAGTCAAAGGAGTCACAATTTACGACCAGCCTATCAAATACTTATTAGATGAGAGCTGGGCAGCACAAATAAACAACAGCTAATGACTTAAAATCCAGCCACCCAATCCATCTGAAAAGCCACATACAACAGGCACTAGAAATGCCACACAGAGAACAGCACACACTCTGCTAGAGAGAAGTCTCCTGAAGATGGGCTTCAGCACAAGTCCGAAAGCTTGGAAGACAAAATCTCCGGTCCCTGTGACTGACCCAGATTGGATCCTGTAACATCCTGGGATATGTATATTCACCTTCATTCATGATTTATTAAATTACTACACTGCTCATCTCACTAATACAGTGACTCTGGGTGACTTATAATAAAAAGCTAAATAGTACAAAAAAACCCAATTAAAATTAAAATAAAAAGTTAAAAATCAAAGATAATGGGCATCCTGGGCATGAGAAATTTTAAGGCCCCAGTTAGGTGACAATTCACAGCAACCTCATTCAAGCTGGTAAAATCTTTTAAGTAGCTAGGTCTCAATTTTCAGTCTTCTGACTGCTGGCATATTGAAAGAAAAAAGCTTCTAGTAAAAGCCCTGAAAGCTTTCTTTGCAATTGCTAGATTTTCTGGTCAGTTTGGTAACAATTATGTTTCAGCAGCTATTTAAAACCAACATTCTGAGTTTGCTGCTACCGTATTTCCCCCAAAATAAGACCCAGTCTTATTTTTATTTTATTTCTTGCCTCCAAAAGAGGCACCAGGTCTTACTTTTGGGGTTTCTTTTCCACTCACCTCATGGTGGCAGCACTGATAGCCCCACCTAGCCGGCCCACTTCTGTGGCTGAAGGAGCAGCTTCATTCTGCAACTGAGAATGGAGCTCCGGCCTGCATTTCGAAGTCAGAGGTCTTCTGGAAAGGCCTCTGCAGCTGAGAACCAAGCTACGGATTGAATCCATAGCTCGGTTCTCAGTTGAAGAGGCCTTTCGCAAAGGCCTCTGACTGCAAAATGCAGGCTGGGGGATATTGCAGAAGTGGCCCGGAGAGACGCAGGTGTCAATTCATGGGAGGCCTGGTAAGTGGGTGCAGGGCACATGGGGCAGCTCAATCCCACCACCCTACCCCAACACTAGCTTGATTTTTAGGCATGTGCCTTGCCCCAAAACTTAGGCTTATTTTTGGGGTAGGGCTCATATTAGGCCCGCCCCCCAAAATCAAGCTAGGGCTTATTTTGGGGGCAGGTCTTACTTTTGGGAAAACACGATATGTTAGTGCTTAGTTACATATTTATAAGGAGCCTCTTATTTTAGAAGCAATCCAGTCAAAATTCTTGAAAATGTAACTACAAGTTCCTTTTTCAACTTCCGATGCTCCAATATGCCTTAAATTTAAGGCCTGATTAAGACTGTATTCTCTTACATTGTCTTGACTGAAGTAAGTCTAAGTTGCCCAAGTACTGAATTAATAAAAGTCCACTAAATAGTAACTAAGCGTATTATTAGACTGTCCAGCTATCTCAATACCTGAAAATAAGCAGCTGATTTCAACCTTGGCCTTTGAAAAAGCTGGTGAGAATATGATTCTGCAGACGTATAGAAGATGAATAATTCCTGGTGGGTCTCCATCTTGACTAGATTCTTCTCAGAAATAGATAAAGCATGTGTTGCACCTATATGCACTAGAAACAAAGTATAATACACCTTATCTTTAAAAAGGGCAAATGAGAACAACCTGCCGATTATTGCCCGATTACTCTGCTAGATACTTCTTCTATGCTATATAAAAGTTTCTGAACAAATTAGAAGATTGGGAGGAAGAACAAAACTCTTGTATCCAGAACAGGCAGAGTTTAAAAAAGGATATAACATAGTAGGTTATTATGCAATAAGGACTTTGAAGATCCTTATTGAAAAATATATCAATAGGCTACCTCTGCCATTGACAAATCTTAACTATGGGAAAAATTAGCTATGACAGATATCGATAAGCACTTTCTTAAACTAATCGTTGAACTACATACAGTTCTGACATTTCAGGTAGAATAAGAATAGCCCCATAGCGGTCCTTGTCAGACCCTATCTTATTGGAGAGAGGAGTTAAACAGGGCTATTTAACACTCCTTTTCCACCTGGCTGACCTGGACTGACAGGCATTTTAATTATATTTACAATTTTTAATTTATTTTTAATTTTTAATTTTAATTTATTGCACAGATGATTTTAATTTTATTTTTATCTTAATTTCTGTACTTATTATATGTTTTGTTGTTAGCCGCCCTGAGTCCTTCGGGAGATAGGGCGGGATATAAATCCCATTAATAAATAAATAAATATTTACTCGGCTCATTTATCTTCTATATTAATGATACTGTACTGGTTATATTATCCTTCTGGGTGACCAAATTTTAGAAGTCCTCAGAACAGCTGTAGCTGTTAGAAACCATTTGATCTTTAAACAAAGGTTTCCATTTCCTTGACCTCATAGATTACATTATTAGTCAAAATCTTAAAACAATTAGTTTTGTTTATAAATTTTCTTAATCTTTAATTTTTTTTTGGTTATTGTTCAAGAGATGTCTGTTTATAATCCATTCTGAATTTATTGAATGCTTTGGTGCAAATATTCTTGAGAATAAAATATTCTTGAATCAGACTGAGTGATGGTTATATAAACCAGACAATTTTGGGAAAACACATGTTTCATTGGAAGTCTAATGAAACATAACCTATATCTGTAAGTTATGTTTTATTGAGTCCAATGCACTTCAAGTTACAAGTTCTTTCTTGATTTCCATCTTGCTATATTGGTAAATCTTTTTAGCCATATGTTCCTATTACAGTTTGTCAATAACATTTCACCATGCTTCACATATCAAATGTGTGTGTTCACATTTGTCTTTGCCATCACTGATTTAAGAATTCACGGTTACGAACAATTTTTTATTTTATCATTGTATCACAAAATACACCTTAGTTACAAAAAGCATTTTAATTCTGTTTATGAATAATGCATATTTTGTATCAATCATTCTGCTTCCAAAGATGACTCCAGTATTCCAGAAACTCCTGAAGCTAAGAGGACAGTACAACCAAAGTATTTTAAATTTAAGAAAGATGTTATTGAATTGTCATCTGAAAGTGAAGATGAAGAAGTACAAGTGAAATACAACAATACAAAGCAATCCTCGGTTTCTAGAAGGGATGTTATTATAATGTAAGTCTTTACAACTTCTTTCAGATTAATTGCTTATTTTAAAAGTAACAATCCAGAATCTTTAGGATTTTATGTTCAGGTTTCCTATGATACAATATAAAATTTTCAGCATAAAGGTAATAAGGTAGCAAATCAGGAATTTTTGTGAACTTAATGGATATAGCCCTGAATTAAATATAGAAATTCATCATAAGGTTGTTTTTAAATAGTAACACTGTGAAAGTTGTCAAGGAGATGCTAATATGATAAGATACATTATGTAGAATGCTGTCATTAATCCATATCGGGTCTTTCTACAAAAGTTTCTATTATTAAAGTTCAAATATTCTTGCTGACATACTGGTCTTTGTGCATGAGGTCTCACCTCTCGTGCAAGTGGAGCTGCATGCATATGCCTGCTCGCCGCCACTTAGATGGCCCATTCCAAACAGGCTGCGTCCCAGGACCTAAAATCCTGAGCTAAAAAAACACCTACTACATCAGCTAAAACATTGTAAAAAGAATGCAAACAATTTTCTTAGACTAAAAAAAATAAAAATTGTTCCTATTTTTAATAAAAAATTTAAATAGGGCTAGAATTTAACTATTATCTTCTAATGTCCAACCTTTGTTACCTAATGTCTTTTTATGTATTTTATCATGTAATTTTTTAATTCTACAGTAAAATTGTCATAATAATTTATATCAATATTTACAGTTCTGAACCTTCTGATGACGAAGGTGAGAATGTATCATCAAAGTCTCTCCATAAAAATGGTCCAGCTGAAATGTCAGATGACACAGAGGAAGAGGAGGAGGATCTGAATTACTGTAAACTCCAAACACTAAAAGAACTTTTTCCACAAAAAAGTGACCAAGCATTATTAAAGGTACAGTTGTTGTTGTTAGTTGCGAAGTCGTGTCCGACCCATTGCGACCCTATGGACAATGTTCCTCCAGGCCTTCCTGTCCTCTACCATCTTCTGGAGTCCATTTAAGCTCACGCCTACTGCTTCAGTGACTCCATCCAGCCACCTCATTCTCTGTCGTCCCCTTCTTCTATTCCCCTCAATCTTTCCCAGCATTAGGCTCTTCTCCAGTGAAAGGTACAGTATTATGATATAATTATCAGGAAATCTCCATGCACATATCTTGAATGTTTGAAGATAAATCTTTTTCAGAGATTTCTTGTCTTCTCTTTCCCTGTATTTCAACAGCCTTAATCAGAATATAGGTAGTCATTAGTTGAATGGTTGTAAGTTAAGAACTGCCTGTATTGGAAGGAGAATAACAGTGATGTATTCAGTCTCTCTCACACACACACACAAACATATGTTCTTTAGCAATGCCATTTGGAGATTACTGAGTTTCCTGTGTGGAAATGTAAGTTATAGTACTAGAAAAGAGTGAGAAACTGAGGTTATTTGCTGGGTAACAGATCAAGAAACCAAGAAATTCATTCTTCTTTACACTAAGCCACAAATTTAGTAGACCCCAGCCTATAACGGTAGGCTTAAAAATGTGGGATAGACAACATCACCACCAGACGGATTTGTAAATGGCTGACAAATCACACTCAATAAGTAGTCCTCAATGAACTATATCTAGATGGAAGGAAGGAAGCAGTGCGTACCCCAAGATTCTGTTTTAGGCCCATTACTCTTCAGCATTTTCATAAACAATTTAGATGAAGGAATAGAAAGGAAACTCATCCAATTTGCAGGGAACATTAAACTGGCATGAATAGCCAGCACCCCAGACTATAGGCTCAAGATCCAGATGGATCTCAATAGGCTTGAACACTGGGTCTTATCTAACAAAATGAAATTCAGTGTAGAGAAAAGTAAGGTTTTACACTTAGGCAAGAAAAATCAACTGTGAGAGGGATCTTGGTGTCCTAGTGGACAATCACTTAAACATGAGGCAGCGGTATGTGGTGGCAGCAGCCAAAAAAACCAATGCAATCCTAGGTTGCATTAGCCGAGGGTAGAATCAATATCACATGAAGTGATAAAGTACCACTTTATAAAATCTTAGCAAGACCACATTTAGAATACTGCATGCAGTTTTTGTCACTGTATTATGAAAAAGAAGTAGACCCTGAGGAAAGAGTGCACAAAAGAGCAAGATTCGAGGGCTGGATGATTCGAGGGCTGGAGGCTAAAACATACGAAGAATGGCTTCAGGAAGTGGGTATGTCTAGTCTAGTGAAAAGAATCTAAGAGAAATTTCAGTGAGAACAATTAAACAGTGAAATGGCTTAAAGGCAAAGGTAAAGTTTCCCCTGCACATGCGTGCTAGTCATTTCCGACTCTAGGGGCCGGTGCTCATCTCTGTTTCAAAGCCGAAGAGCCAGCGCTTGTCCGAGGACGTCTCCGTGGTCATGTGGCGAGCATGACTAGACGCCAAAGGAGCATGGAATGCTGTTACCTTCCCACCGTAGTGGTCCCTATTTTTCTACTTGCATTTTTACATGCTTTCAAACTGCTAGGTTGGCAGAAGCTGGGACGAGTAACAGGCGCTCACTCTGTTATGCGGCACTCAGGATTCGAGCCGCCAAACTGCCGACCTTCTGATCGACAAGCTCAGCGTCCTAACCCACTGAGCCACCGCGTCCCTTGAAATGGCTTACTGGTTGCTTAAAAGCCTCACTGGAGACTTTTTAAAGTAGTTATTAAAGTACTTATGCCATATTATATTTTTCCACAAATTCTGTTTTAAAATGGCTCATTGCATTTCCAAAAGATAGGATTTCATAGCGAATTTTTTAAAGTAATAGTGATTTTAATTTAGAAAAGAAATATTTTTTCTCAATTTTCTTCCTGTAGCTCATAGAATCAACAAATACAATGGATGAAGCTATAGCTGCTGGTCTAAAATTGTTTGATGAAGGTATACAGCTATATTTTATTCTCATATTTTTTGTAATTGACATGTTTGATATAACTATTTCATCATACCCTCTTATCTATTCTTCAACTTATATACAGTTACTGACATCAATATTAACAAAAAACTTGCATAAAATGCTAAAACTTTTATAGAAAGAAAAAAGTCCAAATACACTGCATATAATGTCATGTGTTCTTAAACTCTTTTCCCCATTGTTATGAGAATTGTACTGCACCTTTTAATATTAAAATTAAGTATCAATAGTGACTCATTGCTAAATATACCAAAGAGGTGGTTAGTTCCTAATGTGCATGTAATGCTTTACAAAAACCAAACAAATTAACATCATTTTATGCATATAAACATATCCTTAAACTAAAATATATTTCATAATACACTGCATGTACAAAAATCTATTAAAATTGCTTATGTTGAAACCTTGTACACACTTTAAACAAAATGGCTATTTCAACTTCACAAGGACTTTTTTTGTTTTGATGTGATTCTTTGTTTCCCCATTGCCTTCAGCTGCTGCTTTTTTTAGCAGTTTTAACATAACACTAAAATTTCAGATCTTTTTTTATAGTAACTGACACAGACACTATAGTGGATGTTCGTATGTACAAAGAGGCAAGAATAAACAAGTCTGTAAACAATGGGCAAGTTTTAAAAAATCAATTATTGAACACCTGTTTGTCAAAAGGGGAGAAATTGTTCATTTTTTCTGAAAGACGACAGCTGATTACATTGTGAAAATAAAACAATGTAAAATAAATGTAATTAATTTATTTGATTAATTTGAACTAATGGTACTATAGCCATGAAATATTTCCCATATCATATTAAATGAGATTTAGAATTTATATTATTTAACTATTTTGATATCCTGAAATAGCAATAGCACTTAGCAATAGCACTTAGACTTATAAACCACTCCATAGTGCTTTACAGCCCTTTCTAAGCGGTTCACAGAGCCAGCTTATTGCCCCCAACAATCTGTGTCCTCATTTTAACGACTCGGAAGGATGGAAGGCTGAGTCAACCATGAGCTGGTGAGACTCGGAACTGCCAAACGGCCGGCAGCCAGCAGAAGTAGCCTGCAATACTGCATTCTAACCACTGCGCCACCACAGCTCTTATGACATAATACAAATAACCATAATCGCTTGGGTATTAGACTGAAAGTCCTTTTCAAATATTAATTTAATATACTTTTTTGACTTATAAAAGGATCTCGAAAGAGGAAGCTTGATGAAGGTGCGATGGATCCTTCTGAAGATAAGGATGACCAAAGTGCAAAAAAGAAAAGACTTGATCCCGTGAGCATTTAGTCATATTGTCTATAAATACCAGAACTCAAGTTAAGAATAGAACTCAGTAGCAAAAGCAAAAGATCGTAAACTTCACTAAACTTCTGATAACCCTATTCAGAAGTGGAAAAATTCCTCCTTCAGACCCAGAAGTCTTCATTGATGACACTGGCTTAATATAAGGGATCATGCTCCACTTCCTGTGCTCCTAAATGTATATATTTCATCTATTTCATTTCCTCAGTTAATGGTGATGTGGCTGCTTGGATTATGCCATTAAATGCTAAACATTGTCCTGAGCTTGATTGCACAATTTCTCTGCACCATGCTCTGTATTTGATAGTGACAGGAATGGAATGCAATGGCTGGATCAAGCAGTAGGTAGAGCCAGGACAAAAAACTGATTTAAAATTAATTTAATTAAATAACGAGGTAATATGATTGCTCTGGATCTATTTTAGATTTTTCTCCTGTTGTATTCTAAAATATAATTTGGTATTTTGGCGTTCTCTTGACAGTTCCGAAAGTCCTGGGACCATAGACTACATACAGCTGTCTTTGATTAAAACCTTTTTTTTCAATGAATCAGTAGAAAGTAGATAAAAAAGATGTAGTCATAACTCTGATTAAGCTACCATTACAGATGTGTGTTTGTGTATCTCTCTCTCTCTCTCTCTCTCTCTCTCTCTCTCTCTCTCTCTCTCTCTCTCTCTCTGTGTGTGTGTGTGTGTGTGTGTGTGTGTGTGTGTGTGTGTGTATGTTAAAAGATGGAATTTCCTAATTTCACATTAGTATCTGAAGTTTAATTTTAAGAAAAATAATGTGTGGATCCAACCATTAAGCAGTGCTAGTTTACCAAAATGTGTTTTCTGGTCACTGATTTTTTTTCCCATTAAACGATGGTGTATTTATATTATATATTTGTAGGATTATTTTAATTCTTTTATAAAATGCATAAATGTATATGTATTTATTTAGTAATCTAAATGGTAGAGCTGAATTGCAAAATAAAATTGACCTTTTTTTTTCAACCATAGTTGCAAAATCCTGAAAACCAGTGGGAAAAGCAAGAAAATCTAGTAAACAAATTTCATAAAGAATTTCCTAATTTGGATAAAGAGGTATGGTTGTACTTGACAGAGTATATGTTTTATGCCGATATTACAAATAGATCCATATTAACTGCTGCTGTAGCATATTGCATATCTGTCTATCTGTCGTTTACAATTTTAGGAACTTGGAGCACGTTTAAACTGTAAATAGGGGCTTTTGACATTCCATCCTTCCCTAACCAAGTTTTCAATCTGTCATGAAAGCTGATGGGTTGAAAGTTTCACTGAAATTGAGACTTTTAATTGTATAAACATCCATATGAATTAAGAATTGTTTCAAAATTTTAAATTATATTGGGTTTAGGGTATTTTATATTTTAGTGGTAAGTATTACTTAGAAAGCAAATAATTGCAACAAGATGTGTATGGTATTCCAAGCTATGTTATTTTCAAGGTTACTCTTGTTCCATGTATTCTGTCCATGTTCTTTTGCCAGGACTGAAATTCTTCTATGATCTCTACGAAGCATTTATTTAATGGAATAATGTAGCGAAGTAAGAATACTTCATGCTACAGAGTAGAAAAGTAACATGTCTTCCCAATATCCATTCATTGGCAATGTAACACTGTCTGTCTATCTGTCTTTCTTCTGTGCATTTTAAAAATTTCTCCAAACCTACTAGTATGCTTTTTTTTTGCATGCCACATGATGGATGCTTCTGCTTGAATACGAATTATATTAACTGTAGTCTAGAAATATTGGTATCTAATATCTAAAAGTGAAATAAAATAACCATTGGAAGGTAGTAATGAAAAACTGTTCACATCTTTAGATTACTTTGTTGCTTTTTTTGTACTGCTTATAGAAATCTCAGCCTTTATTAGATAAAATATAAAGACTTGTAGATTTAGCAAGCTGTACATTAAGCTTATAGTTCTAAATACTGAGATTCTTGATGAAACTATACTTACTTTTTAGATGAGATTCTATGCATATGTGCAATTTTGATAACAAGGTCTCTTTGTATTATATGGTTTATTAATCCCGTGTTCATACAAGATTTGTTTATTTTGTGAATTAGGAACTGAGAGATGTACTTCAGGAACATAACTGGATATATCAAGAAGCTTTTGATTCTTTAAAAACATTTATGGAAGATCAAGAGGGTAAAGATATTTTTATTTTAATTAGCACATACCATTTACTGCGTAAGCATGCATCTTATTGCCCACATATTCAGTGAGATGCAAACCAAAAGGAATTTAAAAATTATTCTGTATGGATTTAGCTTAATTTAGTAAATCAGGACTTAACATAAGAGATCTAAGAAGCAAAATAAATTACAGTAATGCAATAAAAATATAAGACATAGTAAAAAAACATACATCAAATAAATGAAGAAAGGAGAATCCTTCCTCATGCAAATAAGTTTTAATCAGACTTAAAACAACAGGATCAGCACCATTTCATGACAGGATGTAGCTTAATGAGACTGAGTGTCACTGTGGAGGAAGCTTTCTTTTTTATTATTAGAAAGAATTTGTGGGAAGGCATATTCTGACAATCTTTAAACATGAATGAATTGGTGTAAGAAGAATTGGCATTTTATGTACTGTGTCCCAACCCATTTAGGGCTTTAAAGGTAAGCCTCAACATCTTGAAGTAAGCTTGTAAGCAAATATACTGCTGTTTTTATCATTTTAACATCCTCAGGTTGAAGATTCATTGTCCCTTTCTGATGTATTTAAAACATCTGAACATTGAGCAAACACACACCATACATACATACATACATACATACATACATACATACATACATACAAAAATCCCTATAGTAAAATCATTTTTGTCTCGGGATTCTTGTCACGTTCAGCTGGGCCTTAATTGAGAAGCTGTGTTCTTAGTATGCTTTTTCAGAAGGGTAATTCATCCTGAAGAGAGTATTCATCCGGTTTCTAGATATGAGGACCACCTATGTTCTCCATCTTTCTGAATTTAACTTATGTTTATCCTATAGCACAATACTGACTCCAGGCACTAGTACAGCAGCTGCAAAGCTTTGCTTGAATTTGATAACAGAAAGATAAATATTTTCACCATAATGATAGAATGAGTACGATACGGCCTCACAGCTTTGTATAGATGGCAAAAAGTATGGCAAATGAAATAATGCTTTGTGAGTCCCCAAAAGGCTGTGGATGTTGAAGGGGTTTTTTGCCCATTAAAAAAAGTATTCCTGGATTCCATTCAATCAGTCTCCATTGACTTACTACTGCTAAACAACAAGATGGGGAAATACTCAAGAATGAAGAACGTTTCTCAAATCCTTCCCATGTATTCTGCCCATGTTCTTTTGCCAGGAGTGAAACTCTTCTATGGTGTATATTAAGCAGTTATTTAATGAAGTAATGTGGTGAAGTAAGGATACTTTGTGCTACAGAGTAGAAAAATAACATGTCCTCTCAATATCCATTCACTGGCAGTGTGATACAGTGCAAGAAGGATTTTCACAAATGAGCGCTACTTCTTGCAGTGCTTTGTCGGCTAAGGTGTCAAACATTGTTCTGAAATGTTCTCTGACTTTTTTTTAGATCATTTCAATAAGAGTGAAATTGGGCAAGACAGCTGCACTGAGTCTAAAACGTTGTTAAATTTGAACAGAAGCCTCTTTTATGGTGCTTTTTTAAAGACTCCTGCTAGATTTATCGGTTTTTGTTTTTTGTCCTCGCTTTTCAAGTTGTTTGTGTCCTTTTATGTTTTTTTACATATACAGATGCACAACATCCTTCAAAGAGTGAAGTTTCAAATGGAAAGAGTCTTTCAGTTAATAATGCCACTCACCACCAAAATGAGACTAAAACGACTCGCCACCCAAATGAGACTAAAACGAGGCTCACAGAGAAATCATCCAAAACTTCTGAGAATGGCTTCAGGAGAAAGGAAAAAAAGAAAAAAATCTGGAGTACTAAAAAGGACTCGCAGGAGCTGCAATATGAATCTGCTTCAGATGCCGGTAGCTCCCTTGATGAGGACTACAGCAGTGGTAATGAAGTAATGGAAGATGGGTATAAAGCTAAGATTCTTAGTTTTCTTCAGGGTGCTTCTCTTGGTGAACTCACTCTGATTCCACAATGTTCTCAGAAAAAGGCTCAAAGGATAATGGAGGTCCGTCCCTTTAATAGTTGGGAAGCCTTGGTAAGTATCTGTATTTTCTTTAAAAAAAATACATCAACAGCATATAATATATTCAAGGGATGTCTTCCTACTAAGAAGGCATACATGTGTCGCTTTGCCTAACCAAGCTAAAGCACTATGATTCTTCTAAGCCAGTAGCTTTTCAAACAGTGTCAGATGACCTAACTTTGAATGTATTAAGGGATGATTTTCTGGAAAAATAGAAGCTGATTGGCTGGCAACACTGTCATTAATTCTTGAGCTCCGAAACTTGGTTCACTTTACTGCAGAAGAAGAATTTAGAGCTTTCTCATTTGTGAAGCTGCTGTTTGCTAGTGTTTTCTGATCTGCTGTAGTTGAAAAACCATACAGAAGTGAAGAATGTGGCAATTTTTTTACTGCAATTGCCTCAGAGAATCACTAACCAACTTGCAGAGTTTTCTCCATGATTGAAATGCCAGGATAAGCGTATTAAGCAGTTGATGAAGAAACTTTGTTATTTATTTTTGATTCCTTATTTTTTTAACTCCTCACTGACTTTTTAATTTTGGTATTATGAACTAAGCAGTTTGGTAATTTTCTTGAGTATTACAAGGGGTTTTTTTTAACTTTCAAAAACAAATTAGAAGTCTTGACATGGAAGTGAAAGAGAGAAAACATACCTGTTGGTGAGTACTTTTGATACTGCTCCAAACGTGTTTGTTTTTTAAAGTGTTTTCAGCAGCTTTATTTCATGCTATTCCACCAAAATGAACAAGTCTTTGGTTTTAGCAGTGTGACTTTGTGATTGTTAATTTTTCAAAGGTAAAAATTGTGGGATTTTGGTATGTTGTCTCTGTGAGGTTTATTTGTCACTGTTTTAGAGAAATTGTTACAAGTAAGCTATTTTATCTAATTCTTCTGATGTTTATCCCTTAAAACAGTATTTCTAGAAATTGAGACCACTGCATTTAAACACTTTTTAAATCCTACCTCTATACATGCTGCATTTTTCTGAATTAGATATTTAACCATATTGGATCCTAAATTGTTTGGGTCAGATTTTTGAATGTAAAAAAAAAATAGTCACACATATTTTAAAGTGCATACATGAAAAATACATGCAGATAGCTTTACAGCAGTGCTGCCTCTGAAATTGTTTTGCCTGAAGTCTTATACTTTGAACAGAACATCTGTCCTTTAGAAACATGTTGAGTTTTGTCTAAACAGCTTCTTTGCAATAGTAATTGCTAAAGGGCTCCCATTCTTTGAAATAGTTCCACAGAATTAAATTGTGTAGGCCTGTTTTAATTTAAACATCTTTCATAAAGGAGTCATTTGTCAGTACCAAAATATTTACTTAGCTTCTGTAACAACATGCCTTAATTTTAATGAAATTCAGCAAATTGTATTCTTCGGAGTTTTCAAGAAGAAATTTCTAAACATGCTGACAGACTATTCAGCTGTCCAGTATTTTTATTACTATGTGATAAGGCAGTGTTTGGGGCGGGAGAGAGTCATACTTTGAAGCGAAATATTAAAAAAATGAAAGTATCCCAGTTTCTTTTTAACAGAGATGTTAAACAATTTTAATTTTAAATGTGAAATTTAAGAGCTGACATGGATTTAATGGTTCATAATTTTATGTTTTTTAATTTGAATAATGCATTAATATGCCAAAACAGATTGTAAAGTTACAATTTTCACATGCTACTTTTGCTTTATAAATGGTTCAGTTATCGAGTAAAAATGTTTGCAGCATTTTTTTGAAATATAGCTAATAAAAGAATCATAGTGAGTTTATGGAACAGCAAGAATTTGAATTGTGTAGATTAGTGCATGGTTACTGTATGCAAGCATAATCAGATGTAACCCATTGGTTAGTTTTAGATATGGAAAATACATTTTTATAAAATTTCTGTATTAATTATTGCAATTGACCGCAGATGTCTTTTCAGTAATTAGAATAGTCTAGTAATGAATAGGTAAACCATTTTTTAAAGTTTGGAATGGATGTTTAATATATGTTTTAAAACAAATGGGTGCCATTTGTAATAGATAGGTCCATCGAGTCATTATTTAAAGTTTGAATGGAGTTGATGAGACCTAGATCTCAAAAACAGATATGTGGTAAGTATTAAGAACAAAAGATAGCATATGGAATTGGAGGATGTGAGAGTAGTTAGAGGTGTCTGCAAGAGGTGAGGTGAATGGTGTTGGAGGAAAGTAGATTTAGTTATTTTTCCTACCTCATGTTTTAATGCATTTATAGTATATCATACTCCTATCTTGCATTTAGCAAGACATTTCTTACCTTGAAAAGGAATACTATGAAGAGAATGTCTACTATAGCAGAATAACAGTTGGAAGGGACCTTGTAGGACTTCTAGTCTAACCCCTCTACTCAAGCAGGAAACCCTGTACCATTTTAGACAAATAGTTATCCAATCTTTTCTTTAAAACCTCCAGGGTTGGAGCACCCAAAACACTTGGAGATAATTTGTTCCACTGGTTAATTGTTGTAACGGTCAAGATACTTCTCCCTTCTAGATTGGTTCTCTCCTTGATTAGTTTCCATCCATTGTTTCTTCTCCTGTCTTCAGGTGCTTTGGAGAATAAGTTGATCCCCTCTTCTTTGTGGCAGCCCCTTAAATATTGGAACACTGCTATCATGTCATCCTTAGTCCTTATTTCCATTAAACTAGACATATCCAATTCCTGCAACTGTTCTTCATATGTTTTAGCGTCCAGTCCCCTAATCATCTTTGTTGGCCTTTTTTACACTCTTTCTATTTTTGTATTGTGGTGATCAAAACTGGACACAGTGTTCCAAACGTGGTCTTACCAAGGCATTAAAAAGTAGTAGTAACACATCACATGATTTTGATTCTATTCCTCAGTTAATGCAGCCAAGGACTGTGTTGACTTTTATAGCCATTGAAATTGTTTTAGTTAATGTAATTTAAAACAACATTTAACAAAATAGTTCATAACAAAATAAACATTTCCTTAAGAAAATAATAGGTTAAGAAATTTAAGATAATATCTACAGTTAAAATGTCAGTGGAACTAGAAATGAAAAAGCAACCTGAAATCATTTTTAAAGGGCCAATTGAGTACTTAGATCAAAGTAGGCTATGTATTAAAGGGACGCGGTGGCTCAGTGGGTTAGGACGCTGAGCTTGTCGATCGGAAGGTCGGCAGTTTGGCGGGTCGAATCCCGAGTGCCGCGTAACAGAGTGAGCGCCTGTTACTCGTCCCAGCTTCTGCCAACCTAGCAGTTCGAAAGCACGTAAAAATGCAAGTAGAAAAATAGGGACCACTACGGTGGGAAGGTAACAGCGTTCCGTGCGCCTTTGGCGTCTAGTCATGCCGGCCACATGACCACGGAGATGTCCTCGGACAAGCGCTGGCTCTTCGGCTTTGAAACGGAGATGAGCACCGGCCCCTAGAGTTGGAAACGACTAGCACGCATGTGCGGGGGAACCTTTACCTTTACCTTTACCTTAGGCTATATCTATTACAAAGTTATTCATTGGTTGGTGAACAGTTGATTGAAAAAATTAGACTTACAAAATCTTTCTGGCCCCAACCTACAAATAAAGCTATTGAGGTACAGTATATCCTAAGTTGATTGAAAAAATTGGACTTACAACATTTCCCTGGCCCCAAACTACAAATAAGGCTAATGAGGTATATCCTAAGGGGATCAATACATCTGGTCCTTTAGATAACTAGAACACAACCTTTGGCTATATAAATTCTCAGTTTCTTTTCACTTAAGAAATGGAATTGTGTTTAATCTGACTTAAATTTGTGCAAGAATAATGTTTCAGTCATAAGATTTATTTTGAAAAGTGGCTAAAGATGTTCCTTGTTTTTATTCAAGACTTGGGAACAGATGGAGATAATGCAACGTGAAACAAACTGGGTGGTTTTTATAACAGATGGTTTCACTTTAGGTGTAATATTTAAAGATTACAAGTCTTCACATAAATCTGGCCTTTAGGCATTTTAAATAACTATTGAAAATGTTAATAAACTTGTTAAAATGTCTTTATAGGTAAAATAAATTCACTTTTAGAAGCTCAATCCCGCTTAAATTCAAACATATTTCATAACAATTCAGTCTTTATAGAGAGTTCATCAGAATTGCCAAATAAAAGCCACAACGTTCTAAGAGCTGAAATGCGCTTCACAATAGGTTACTTAATAATGGATATTATCAGTATAAATTAAATAATTAACATTTTACAAGATTAAATGGAAATCCCATTATTCTGTTATTTTGCTATAGCAGTCCATAAAATAAGGTGCTTTGCTGTAGTTCATAAGCTTTGTCTAAGTCTAAGAAGTCGGCCAAATCAAGTTGCTGCAGCTCTTGTTCCCCAACACAACATTACAGCTGAATTAGAATTAATATTAATTGGTGTTAACTTTTAAACAGGTTTCAAGATTAGAAGGAAGTGTATGTGTCTACTTTCCGTAGCACCTTCCAAGCTTCCTGTTCTATCTGATTTTTAACAAATGTTCAAATGTTAATTTTAAAAAAAGACTAGGAAATAGGCATGCTGCAAAGTAAAAAAATCTATAGCATCAGCTTTATTTTGAAGAATGCTGTTGGAAACAGATGAACTTTTTAATTCTTGATGTTTCTGTAAGATGCGTTTAACTTATGTTCTTATTATGAATCTGTACAATACCAAGATAAAAATAAAAGACCACCTATTTAGCCTGCACACTATGAAGGAGATTACCTTCTTTAGTAACAGAGAATATATGTTTTTTTAAACTGATTTACAATCATAGATTCAACAAAAGTCTTTATAGTTTTAGGATTAGGAAAATAAATCTTACTTCGCTTTCTGTAGCATATAACAAGTTATTTCCCTGTTTAGACAAGCATGGAGGGTGTTTCTTAATGCTGGAGGCAATGTTAAAACTGCAGATAGATTTCTGACAGGTATTGTCCAGGTTGATTATGTTGGCTTTAAAAGGACATTCCATCTTTTCCAGGTGGGTGGTGAAAAACTTTAGCTTTCAAAACTTGAAAGCAAACTTTAGCTGCTCTTTCTCTTTTAGAAATGATGGTTTGTATATAGCAAACCTTTGCCAAAGTAATTTATCATTGTGAACCATGGACATAGACCCAAGTTCGCAAATAAGTCCTATGAACGCTTTGTAGCTCTTTTTGCATTTTTTTATAATTTTGTTAGCTTTGGTTTGGACCAGCCTAATAAATAAAAGCACATCAAAGAACAAAATTAAATATATAGATTTTAACAAATGTTCAGCTTCATATTAATAGCGCCCTCTTTTGTTGAAACATGTTTTTATATTTTGTAACAATCAAATGTAACAGCTACAACAATTTGGGAAATACTGTTTTTGATTCATGGGATCAGTGAATTCATTCTGAAAATGCACAAGAAGATTAATTACTTTATATGTGTTACTATGGGTAGGCCAGAAAACTGATCATATGCTACTCCAATGTTTAATGAATAAGACAATTCATTAAATTATTTTAATAATTAATTAGTGAGTTAATTAAGTTTTGTCTAGTTTTGCTTTGTTTTCGAATTTTTCCTTTTTGTGGTTTGTATTTTAGTGTTTTGAATAAAAATGAAAAGTTAGAATAACCAAAATAATAATAAATAACTTAAACAATTAAGTTAGAATAACCAAAAAGTCTGAACAGTAAAACTGATGGATTCTCCATACTTAGTTTATTTTGATTTTGTATTTAAACCTAGCGACTTATTTTTTTTTCCTCTTCTCTGTCTGGCAGTTCACAAAAATGAGTAGGACCAATGGCTTGTCAGAAGATATTATTTGGAATTGCAAAATACTACTAAGAGAAAGAGATGTTGTTTTAAAACTTATGAACAAATGTGAAGAGATCTCAAATAAACTGACCAAACAAGTAACAAAGATCACTGGAGATGGAGGTAGTGGATGGACCATTGACCAACCATCCATCCTGAATCCAAGGTTAGCAAGATTGCTTATTAATAAACACAACAACATATACAGAAAAGAAAGATTGTGATATAATATGGTGGTTAAAGTGCTAGATTAAGAGCAGAGAAACTCGCATTCCAGTGCAGCGGTCCCCAACCTTTCTGGCTCTGGATCGGCAATGGGGAGAAGTGATGGTTTCACATGTGTACCCATCGCCTGCAGAAATGGAGTTTTGCACGCTTGTGCGCTCACTCAATGCTTGCACAGACTGTTTTCAGATAATTGCAGCTGTGTTTAAATATCTTCCATCAAAATTAAAAGGACTTATTTGTTGGCAGAGAAAGTTGTGAGCATTGCACATCAAGACCTATTATAATTATTGTAAATGCTTTAAAGCATTTAACATATTTTCATGTTCTAATTCAGTGATGGCAAACCTTTTAGACACCGAGTGCCCAAAAACCGCCCTGCTGCCCCCCCCCCGCAGGGCCATCTACCGCTTCCACGGCCCACCACAAATCACCCAGGTGGCCCTGCAGCATCATCCGCATGACGGGGCACGAGGGCGGAGTCTGTCCCTGCTGCCTGGCTGCCATGTCCTTAGCGACTCCTCCAGAGGGGGGCTGCTGATGAAGAGGGGGCCGCTGGGGGAGGCAGGGTTGGGGTGACAGCGCGCGTGCCCACAAAGAGGGCTCAGTGCCACCTCTGGCACACGACATAGGTTCACCACCACTGTTCTAATTCATACCAAAACTGTAATGTAATTTACTATTATTTCCCATATTATAGCGGGACAGTTGAGGGCAGCATGATTGTAACACAAAGGCAAGTTTTGATTAAGGAATTTTTAGCCACTATGCTACATGTTTGGTAAACTGTAGGTCAGAGGGTTTGAATTCACACAACAGTAATTTGTGTACTTTCCTTTCTATTGTCAGCATGGAACTTAAGCCATATCAGAAGATTGGTTTAAATTGGCTAGCACTTTTGCATAAGCATTCATTGAATGGGATTTTAGCTGATGAAATGGTAAGTTGAAAACATTGTAGCTTTTATTCATACTGAAATAATTTATAATACATGTAGCTGATCCAAAGCCACCAATGAATTTCCATGGATGAGAAAGGACTTAAACATGGGTCTTTTCCAGCCTTAATCTAACCCCTTAACCATTGCATCACACTAGTTAATACAATCTTATGCTTCTATGCAAAAGTGACATATCTGAATGGGTTAGCATGAAGACCTGGGACTAAATCATACTATGAATGTGTTGACTGGGGCATTCCAGATGAGTTTTGGGAAAGAGTAAATTGACTGTCTTCAACTTTGGAAAGGTGACACTAATAGAATCAATATATGAGACTGCAGAATATCAACAGCTAAAGAAACATGAGACTTGAGTTTTATGGACAAAGAAGCAGCAGTTGCCAGGAAGGACCTAGGGAAGAATGAAGAAAAAATTTACCAGTTGTAAATTGTTGTAGATTGTTGTTGTTAGCTGCGAAGTTGTGTCCAACCCATCGTGGCCCTATGGACAACGTTCCTCCAGGCCTTCCTGTCCTCTACCATCTTCTGGAGTCCATTTAAGCTCACGCTTACTGCTTCAGTGACTCCATCCAGCCACCTCATTCTCTGTCGTCCCCTTCTTCTCTTGCCCTCAATCTTTCCCAGCATTAGGCTCTTCTCCAGTGAATCCTTCCTTCTCATTAGGTGGCCAAAGTATTTGAGTTTTAGCTTCAGGATCTGGCCTTCTAAAGAGCAGTCAGGGTTGATCTCCTCTAGGACTGACAGGTTTGATCGCCTTGCAGTCCAAGGGACTCGCAGGAGTCTTCTCCAGCACCATAGTTCAAAGGTCTCAATTCTTTGGCGCTCAGCCTTTGTTATGGTCCAACTCTCACTGCCGTACATTGCAACTGGGAAGACCATAGCCTTGACTATACACACTTTTGTTGACAGGGTGATGTCTCTGCTTTTTAGTGTGCTGTCTAGATTTGTCGTGGCTTTCCTCCCGAGGAGCAAGCGTCTTTTAATTTCTTGGCTACAGTCCCCATCTGCAGTGATCTTGGAGCCCAGGAAAATAAAATCTGTCACTACCTCCATTTCTTCCCCATCTATTTGCCAGGAATTGAAAGGGCTGGATGCCATGATCTTGGTTTTTTTAATGTTAAGTTTCAACCCAAGTTTTGCACTGTATACATTAGAGATGTTACAAATTATTTGAAGAAGAAAATATTACGTGTGATGCTTTAAAAAGTTTCTCATTTACTTCTAAATACTAAACATTTTACTAAATACTAAATATTTTAGATTTAACAACAGCTATAACAATAATTCTATTTTAAATTACTTTTTATATAGGGTTTAGGAAAAACAATTCAAGCAATTGCTTTTCTGGCATATCTTTATCAACTGGGTGATGTAGGTCCACATTTGATCGTTGTGCCAGCATCAACCATAGGTAGGTAAAATCTTGGACCTTTGTGTTAAGAAAAAAGCCAAAGAAATTTAAATATTAATCTGTACATGTGAGTAGATTAATAAAATGCTTCTTTAACAATTTCATGTATTTTTTTAACAATAGATAACTGGGTAAGAGAAATTAACCTGTGGTGTCCTGAACTCCAGATTTTATTTTATTATGGTAAGAAATTGTGTTTCAAAGTAAAACATGTATAGCTAAAGTATAGTTATATGTTTTTATGGCATAATGATGCAAACTGAACTTGTGAATTACAGTCAAATTCATAAGAATGACTTAATAAATTACCTGGAATTACCGAAAAGTCTTAACTCATGTTGCATTTTTGCCTAGGATCTCAAGAAGACAGGAGGCATCTCAGAATAGATATCCATAATAAAGTAAAAGATTTCAACGTGATTGTGACAACGTAAGTAGAAATCCATAAAAAATGTAGTTATAATCTAACAAAGTACTTCTTTTCAAGTGTTTCACTTGAGTGTGACACATTTATGTAATATAATACTTTCAAAAAGAGTTGTATAACTTCACATACAGTAATATTTCAAACATTTTGTGAAATCCAGAGTTGGTTTGCACAGACCACAAACCATTGATTGTGGGGAGTTATAAATGAATCTATTCTTTTTTTTTTTTAAGGGACGTGGTGGCTCAATGTAAGCCTGTCCATTTCCACAGTCCAGAATTTTCTTAATTATGTCTTCTTCAGCTGATGTTTCTTCCTTTTTGCAATACTGTGCAAATGTAATTCTCGCTGCTGTTAGTACATGTAATATTAAATGTATATTTAATACATTTTTTATCATAGTTTTCTGTCGTTATACCTAAAAGAAATAGTTCCGGCTTAAAATCTACAGGTTTTCTTAACATTTTCTCTAACCACATATTATTTTTGACCAGATTTTTTTTTATTTTATTTTTTTGCTTTAGGGCATGTCCGCCAAAGATGGTAGTACGTACCTGGCTTTTGCCTACATTTCCAACAATTGCTAGACATGTTTTTAAACATTTTTGTTAACTTTACAGGTGGTAAATGCCATCTATAAAACATTTTATATAAATTTTCTTTATAGGTTGCTGCCCTGTTATTTTATAGTTTCTTTACCACAGGTTTTGCCATTTTTCTAACTCTACATTGTGCCCAAAGTTTTTTGCCCATGTTATATTGTTTCTTTGACTTGTTCATCTTCCATCTTTAAGTTTAACAAAAAGTTATACAGTTTCTTAATCAATTTTTCATCTGATGACAATAGTATCTGGTCAAACACTGTCTGATCTTTATAAAAACCATATGTTTTGGCATCTTTCTCGTATCTCATTTGCATTTGCAGGTGTGACCACCATGATAGCTCAATGCCCTGTTCTTCCAGTTCTTGTTTATTTTGTAGTTTCGCTTCAAGTATTCAAAATGTCCCTATAAGTCACAAGTTTCTCATAGTTATAAATGAATATATTCTTGTAAGCACACCAAATGTAATACATATAGCATAATCCAAGATTCCTTACTGGTTATATTTTCCCAGTCAGTAAGATATTATCTTTAGAGATTTTATTCTGTATATTGAATACAGTAGTGGCCAAAATTGTGGAAATCTTTTGGGAAAAGTGTACAGTAGAAATGACATCTTTGGTTAAGTTTCCACCAATTTTTCTTCTGATTTCTTTATAACTGTAGCCTTGTTCACTTAATAATACTATTTTACGTCGCTTTCTGGGCAAGCAGTCAACTCTTTGCACCATTACTTTAATTTTATTACATTTTACAAGCTCACTAAATGAAAGAAAAAAAAAACCCAACCAACTTGATAGCGATCACATAACACACTGACAAATGTCCTCCTCTCAGCTTCAATACATGACATCAATAACTGAATCCTACTGTGATCTGATTGGCTCATTGCCAAAACAAGATGACACCTGATTGGCTCTCTAAACACTCATGCTCATTGGCTACAATCAGATGAAGGAAAGCTACCTGATATCAAGCTAAGCAAGTTGTGCTTCCTTTTTCTGGTTATTTGGCTATTACCTTTCATAGAATACAATACAGATAATTGAACAAACGTATGTTGCATTACATTCTTGATTAAATTATCTTTCCATTGATATATAATTTTATGGTACTAATCCCAAAAAAGTGGTATTATTAGCCATCAAACCTCAAAAATACACTTTTCCCAGAAGGTCTCCACAATTTTGGCCATTACTGTACACTGCAGGTATAGGTGACCCAAATGGGATCAGCAACGCAGTCATTAAGCAATGTGTTTGCTAAGTGAAAAATCATATGACCATGTCTGAGCTCAAGATTTTACACATACTAGCTGACTAATAGCAAAGACATGATTGAGAGACACATTGGGAAGATCATAAATGCAAGCATTGATCACAAAGTTACTATTTCATCACCATTGTAACAGTTGCTGTTCAAAGCAGTCATTAAGCAAGGACTACGTGTAATGCAAAAATAGTTGTGCATATTGTGCCAAAGTGTTGCATACCAAATTGAACCAAAGGCAAATATAATATTGAAGCTGTTGCAACTACAGTTCAAATACTCCTAGAAATTTTGTTTTTTCAGGTAATAGTTCTTAAAACTTGCTAGAGTTAAATAGCTCTTTCATTTAAGCGTGCATTTTCTTAAACAAGAAACATGCATTATCATACTATCATAACTGACTTAATGAGTGCTAGAATATATATTTTGTGTGTATGTATATATATATAAAATCAATAAATTTATGCATGTTTGTAAAGCAAAATACACTCATAGTTTGTTCTCTTGATAGGTATAACTCTGCAATTAGTAGTCCAGAAGATCGTAATCTGTTTCGCAAGATGAAACTTAATTATGCAATTTTTGATGAAGGTCATATGCTAAAAAATATGGGTTCTGTACGCTATCAGCATCTGATGACAATTAATGTAAGGCACTGATTCTTTACTCTTTCTTTACTCTTGATTCTTTTTCTCAGTTATGATTTACATGTTCAAGGTTCACTAAATGTTACATCATAAATAAAATATTTTAATAAATAGTCTGTTTCTCATTTTACAACATTAAATTGCAATCCTGTAAACAGTTATCTAATTGAATTCTATAAGTATACAATAAGCCTTAGGTCTAAATATAGAAACTATATAAAGCCATACGTGGCATAGGACTTGTCTGTCTTGCACAACCATCTCTTCTTATCATCTCTTCCTGTCCCACAAGGTTGTATTGAGTAGAAAAAAACGTTTTTGAAACAATGCCACCTAATGTGATCTAAGACATGGCTTCTCTGTTGCTGTATCTGCTCTTTGGAATAAGCCCTTCCAATACCGTGTCTGTATGCTTTAACACCAGCCTCTCTTACGTATTGATTATGGTTTTGATTTTCTTGGGGTTTGTTTTTACACCTTTTTATTGCATGCATTGCAGAGTTACAAATTATGAGTGTGGTAGCTTTATTAATTTTTTAAATAGACACTCATGCATGCATACTATTGTGATTAACTTGCATAGCAAACTGGCAGCTATTATCTGTCAAATGACAAAAAAGAGTTACAATTTTCACTGTATTGTTTCACTTGGGTGACATTTAAGGCTGTTATTTACAACTTCCTGGTTTAAAATATTGTAGGCTAGTTTTAAAATGTGTAATTGACAATATTGCATTTCTCAACAGTGAGATGAAACTCATAATACAATGTTTTAGCAAAGTGATGATTTAATGTTTCATCTTCTAATCACTGCTTATTTATTTTTATCAAAACAGGCAAAAAATCGTTTTCTGCTAACTGGGACTCCTGTTCAAAATAATCTTTTAGAACTTATGTCCCTATTGAATTTTGTAATGCCACACATGTTCAGTAGTAGCACCAGTGAAATTCGAAGGATATTTTCTTCTAAAGCAGTAAGTGTATTTTGTATGTGTTTTTATTGTTTTGAAATGAAGATGAAATGAAATGAAAATGAATATGATTATTGAAATGAAATGAAATGAAATGAAAATGAATATGATTATTGTTAATTTAGCATTGTATATTTGAAGGTAATTTTAAAACATAGTTCAGAAAAATCATCATGTAATCTTCAAATTTGCAACTGTAGATACTGTTCTGTACAATAGTAATCATTTTAGTAATTGTCATAACCACATTGTAACTGGACATGCACATACTGTCATGTAACAGTGGTTTGTTTAATAAAAATGACTGGATTCAAACATTGTATTAAACTAAACTAAACTAAAACGGAACACATTAACTTGCTTTGGCTGGGAGTATGAAATGCTCTTTATGTGTTTGATTTTTTATTAGAAAGCATCTGAGGAGCATAGTATATATGAAAAGGAGAGAATTGCACATGCAAAGCAGATAATAAAACCATTCATCTTGAGAAGAGTAAAAGAAGAGGTATGTCTTCACTCTGCAATGAAAAATAATTATTTCATACCAGGTTACCATACTTAAGTATACAGTAGCTTCCAGATTTATATCTGTGGATCTACATGTAAGTTTGTTCTCCTAATACATAGAATTTTGGTCTTGGTCTGCCAGGTGCTGCAGCAACTACCTCCCAAAAAAGACATTGTTGAGTGGTGTGAAATGTCTGAGAAACAGGAACAACTATATCAAGATCTTTTTAGCTGCCTTAAGAAATCTATGGATGGTCAAGGTATGAATGCATATAAATAATTCTCAGTGATTTTTCTTTTGTACGAGGAACAAAAACACCGGGCTCTGCTATTTTTTTTAGTTAAGGTAAAGGTTCCCCCGCACACGCGTGCTTGTCGTTTCCAACTCTAGGGGCCGGTGCTCATCTCTGTTTCAAAGCTTGTCCGAGGACGTCTCCATGGTCATGTGGCCGGCATGACTTGACGCCAAAGGCGCACGGAACGCTGTTACCTTCCCACCGTAGTGGTCCCTATTTTTCTACTTGCATTTTTACGTGCTTTCGAACTGCTAGGTTGTCAGAAGCTGGGACGAGTAACAGGCACTCACTCTGTTATGCGGCACTCGGGATTCGACCCGCCAAACTGCCGACCTTCTGATCGACAAGCTCAGCGTCCTAACCCACTGAGCCACCGCGTCCCTTTTTTTTAGTTATATCTGTAAAAAAACTTTTTAATTAACAAATACCTGTGTCTGTTCATAGAAAAAAATTCTGAAATGGGTAATGTCATGATGCAACTAAGAAAAATGGCTAATCATCCTCTCCTACACCGCCAGTATTATACCTCTGAAAAACTTAAAATCATGTCAAACCTCATGCTCAAGGTAAGAAATAGATGCATTTGGTTTTGTCATAAGGTGCATTTGCCCCAGTGGGATGGGTGGTGTATAAGTGTGTGTGTGTGTGTGTGTATGTATGTACACACACATGCATATACATATACATACATACATACACACACACACACACACCAGTGGCCAAAACGCTTTGGGAAAAGTAAAAGTGTACAGTAGAAATGCCACCTTTGGTTAGGTTTCCTCCAATTTTTCTTCTAATTTCTTTATAACTGTAGCTTTATTCACTTAATAATACTATTTTACATCACTTTCTGGGCAACCAGTCAACTCTTTGCACCATTACTTTAATTTTATTACATTTTACAAGCTCACTAAATGAAAGAACACAAAAAAACCCAACCAACTTGATAGCGATCACATAACGCACTGACAAATGTCCTCCTCTCAGCTTCAATACATGACATCAACTGAATCCTACTGTGATCTGATTGGCTCATTGCCAAAACAAGATGACACCTGATTGGCTCTCTAAACACTCATGCTCATTGGCTACAATCAGATAAAGGAAAGCTAACTGATATCAACCTAAGCAAGTTTTGCCTCCTTTTTCTGGTTATTTGGCTATAACTTTTCATAGAATACAATACAGATAATTGAACAAACTTATGTTGCATTACATTCTTGGTTAAATTATCTTTCCATTGATATATAATTTTATGGTATTAGTGAAAAAATAGTGGTGTCATTAGCCATCAAACCTCAAAAAATACACTTTTCCCAAAAGGTTTCCACAATTTTGGCCACTACTATACATTTGTCCAGTTTGCTCACAATTTGTTTTCTGGCTTTAGTGCAGTAGTTAATAGGTAATGTCTGTCTCCCTGCACGATCAAGACAAATTCAGAAGGTTCTACATTTATTAATTTCACTTTACATGGGCACCAATTTCCCCAATTCAATTTTGGGACGGTAACAGAGATTAAACTATAATATAAATACAAAGTTTATTTTAAAAAAAACATTATTCCCACCTGACTAAACTAAAGTGACAGCCAAACGAAGCATTCACCAATAGCATCCGCTCAATTACTCTTCTGGTCTACATACTTATGAAATCACTCAGGTTATAAGGAGAGCAGAGTTAAAGCAGCTGAACCTCAGTCTTCCAGAACATTGGCATGGCTAAGGAAAGGGCATGTTTCCCAAGTCCTACTAGATGGCAATCTGTAGTAGATGGGACCAAAGCATGTCCAATCTAATGGAGAGAAATCATGGAGAAGGTGATCCCTCAAATACTCTGTTCCCATGCCATGTAATAGTAATACTTCATAGATAATTACAAGCACTTGACTTGCACCCATAAACAAACTGGAGCCCAGTGAAGCTCATAAAGCAAAGATATAACATGAGCAAAGTAACACACATCCATAATTGTTTGCATTGCTGCATTTAGGACCAATTGAACCTTCTAAATGTTGTTCGAGAACTGTACCGTATAGAGCACATTACAGTAATCTACTCGGAAAGTGACCAAAGCATGAGTAAATCCAGGAAGGGGCTTAGTTGATACACAGCACAAAGCAGAGCTAAGACCCTCCCCCCCACACCCCCTTCACAGCTGCTATCTGCTCTTCAAACGGAAGTCATAACTGCGGGAGGATCTCAAATTGCACACCCATTCTGTCCAGGGTAGGGGAACATAATCTAATATTAAGGTGGAAAATCACCAGATCCAGGAGGCCCCAACATTCAAAGCTCCTCTATCTTGGTAATGTTGGGCTGAAGTCAGTTTATCCCTATCCAGACTCCAACTGCATCCAGGTACTGAAGCAAAGCCTCCATAGTATCACTTGGCCAGGCCATGGCAGAGATTCACAGATGAATGAATATTGATAACTGTACTATAGAATAAGTATGACTTGTTTTTCAAGGATGCATTCGCCACACATAGTATTTTAAAAGTATGGCTTGAAGTTGAACAGATGTTTATGTTCATGTTACACCATAGTATAACAGAAAGCTGTCTCAACCATTCCCATCTCATCGGTAATCCCAATGAAATTCTCCCTGAAATGTAGTTGACATTTTTTTTTTAAAAAAAGTTAGTTAAAGCCAAATCTGAGAAGTAATCATGGAAAAGTGAATAGTGCTACTTCATATTTCAGATTATACCAATAGTCTTCTAAAAAGGAGGATATTTGTTGCTCAAGGTTGATATGAGGGGTCCTTGATGCTCTCTGAGCTTGCTTTTTTTTTGCAGACGTTTCATTACCCAAGTAGATATCATCATCGGTGCTAGCACTGATGATGTTACCTACTGTAGTTTGGATAATGAAACGTCTGCAAGAAAACAAGCTGAGAGCTCCAGAGAGTCATCTAAAAATTTGGACTGTGGAATAAAATTAATTACAGGACAGTAGATGTGTATTGCATGTTAAAATTATTCATTTGCAAATAATTTAAAATTGTTGTTTTAGGAGCCTACACACTGTGAAGCAAACCCCGACCTTATTTTTGAAGACATGTGTGTGATGACTGATTATGAACTGCATTTGCTTTGCAAACAGTACGCAAATATTCATGACTTCAAGCTTGAAATGGATCTACTTTTGGATTCTGGAAAATTTAGGACACTTATACGTATTTTATCAGATTTTAAACAAAAGGTGCGCCCTACATACCAATACCTTTTGATATACTAACCTTTACAAATATATGAGTTGTTTTCAGCTGTAAACTATACTGACAAGAAACACATTTTAGAAAACAATAGGCATATTAATTAAAATGTGGGAAGCTCTCTTCAAATTTCTCATCTTTGAAGGTTCTTTGAAAACAAAATAGATACAACATTAACCAGAGCTAAAGAGCAGCAGTTGCTCTCAATACCCTTTATCTATGTTTGTCATTAACCATGGCTAAAAGTCCTGCCTGCTCACAATTTACCCATGGCTAGTGTAACATGTGCATAGGGACTCTTCATCAGGTAGGTCCCTGAAATGTTTGCGAGAAAAATAGTGTATTGGGGGAAAGGGGGAAATGCAATTAATGCCTAAATGAGTTTTATTATACATTTTATAATGTAACGAAATAGGCCTGTTACGGCTGCCTTAACTAGAGGAGAGGTGAGAGGGAGATTGGTGACAGCTAATTGTTGGTTATAGAACTAACGACCAAAGGAAGTGAGGTTCAGAGCTAAGAAATCTAGTTTTCTAATCATTGAGAACCTTTTTGTACAATCCTTAAACCAGGGATCCCCAACCCCCGGTCCGTGGACCGGTAGTGGTCCACAGCATGCCAGCAACTGGTCCGCACAAATAAAGGCCCCATCCGTGGGATGCAGGCAACACACAAACTACGTACCCTCCGGGCCACAGAAAAACCTCTCTCCATGGAACCGGTCCCTGGTGCCCAAAAGGTTGGGGACCTCTGTCTTAAACCAACTGGATTCTTTTTGAAGCTATGCAGTATATATTTCAAAAGCGGAGTCTAATTTCACGCTACTAACTTACTTTACTGGGAAAGAATCTATTGAAAGTTGACATTAAGTGTTTTTATTCCTGTAGTAAACATTTTAATTTTGTTTACCTAATGAGTTCTTCCTCAAAGCAATGTCAATCCCAGGCTGGATTGATTCTTAGTTTCTGTATGATAACAGAATGTGTAATGTTTGAGAATTTATAACTAATAAATGTATTAGTTTTAAACTAATAACTTTCTGACCTCTTTACCAAATAACATGATGGGAAATGTCTCAGATCAAACTCCTAAGTTTTAAAGACAAAGTAGGTGTATTCTTTTGAAGAAAAGACAAGTCTGCATATGTGACAAAAGTGTAAATAACTTTTGTAGTAATTTGCTACCGAGTATTCCAAAATTGAAACATAAAATCTTCTTTAGAAAATATCTATACATTTAAGTTTATATTCAGATCATATTTTTCTGCTATTTAAACTAGAGAAAACTAACCTGTTCCTAAAGTATTAGACCAGGGATGTCAAACTGCTGGCCCACGAGCCAGATGTGTCACACCAAAACTGTGCCCACCCCATTGTTGGCAATGGGAAAAAAGTTGTGATATGTCACATCACATGACATTGCAAGTTTGACACCCGTGTATTGGACTCTTTCTGTGTTTTATTAGCAGTGTATTATTGTTGCATCCCATAGAGCAGGCATGTCACACTGCCGGCCCACGGGCCGGATGCATCACGCCGAAACTGCGCCAACCCCATTGCTGGCAATGGGGAAAAAGTTCTGATAAGTCACACGACATCACGTGACGTCACAAGTTTGACATGCCTGCCATAGAGTTTTGCTTATGTCCTAAGTTACAATTCTTCAATAATTCTTATTAGCCACTGCTTATACATAAATTACAGCTGACAAAGACACACTGTCCATTTCATGATCAAGTGAAGCCATCACATTGGCTGTTTTGTCCCTTGAAAACAATAGACTAGTTTGGCTCTCCACTTAATAAGTCTGTTAAATATTTGAATCCTGGATTTCAGATGCATTGCTTAGTTTTAAATTCAGCATATGTAGCATAAAGCAGCTTTAATATTTGTGTACTTGGCTTTCTGATGTAAGTAGCTTTTAAATTAACTGTATTCCTTTGTCCATTAGGGTGACAGAGTTGTCTTGTTTAGCCAATTTACCATGATGCTGGACATCTTGGAAGTTCTCTTGAAACATGAGCAACTTCGCTATCTTAGACTGGATGGAAAGACACAGATCTCTGATAGGTAAGAGCCTATCTGCTGTATGAGATTTCCTTTATACATGCTTTGATGCTATGCTCAACAAATGAATGTGTACGTGTGCCAGGTTTTATGATATGACCAACTATTAGGAGATTCATTTTAAAAAAAGACTTTTCGTGCTAAAGAATGCATTGCTTTTTCTTTCTTTTTTTGATAGGATACATTTGATAGATGAATTCAATTCAGATATGGATATATTTGTTTTCTTGCTTTCAACTAAAGCTGGGGGGCTTGGGATTAATTTGACTTCAGCCAACGTGGTCATTCTCCATGATATTGACTGCAATCCTTACAATGACAAACAGGCTGAAGACAGATGCCACAGAGTTGGACAGACGAGGTATGGATTGATAAAAAAAAACCTTTCCCAATTTTATAAAGTACTGATTTTATTATGATTAATTTGGTGTACTGGTGTGATACCTTAGTTAGAGATAAAACTTTAAACTGGTTCATTTGTTCTTCTTTTTTAAGCCTAAATAAGACTTTTTTAAAGTCTCAGACTATTATAAGAATTATCTGTCCATACATCCATCTTCACACTGTTGCCTAGCAACACTTACCCCATTTACATAAGTTAAATTTGATTTTATATTTCTAGTGTAAGCCAATCTTGTTTTTTTTTGTTATTCCTTTACTTTTGAGACCAAACCATAGTTTCACTTCATTGAAATTATGGAGATAGCAGCAACACAAGAAGAGATACAAAGGCAGGCTTTAGATCACTGCTTAAAATAACTCATTTTTTTTGGTAAAATATTTTTATGAGTATAGGAATTCCCAATATTAAAGTTGTTTTGCATTTTTTGTCTGACACTGCATGTATGATATATGCCTATGACATGTAACTGCATGTATGTTACATGTATGCATCACAGTTCTAATCCATAGCTGCTGTCACTATATGTTTGTCTTTGCATGAGTAAGATGGGTCACTCGTACATTGCTGCAAAATAAACCAGCTTCATTTTCTGTAAAATTATGCCAGATGGAAAATAATATACTTTTAATAAACTATAAATACTGCTTTACATAATTATATGAATAAATATTTGATGTGGTTTGGTTTTATTTTGTTTAGAGAAGTGCAGGTTATTAGGCTTATAAGTAAAGGGACCATAGAAGAATCCATGCTCAAAATCAGTCAGCAGAAGTTAAAATTAGAGCAAGATATGACAGCAACAGATACAGGTGAGTCCTTGCAGAATATTTTTAGTATGCTAAAAAGATAGGGTGCACAAGTGTGTGAGACAGAAAAAATATATATTTATAAAATCAAAGAAATACGGAAATAATAAGCATGTCATCAAATCTGTTGTTTTTATAGAAAATAAAAGGAATGTGGAAATAATAAGCATGTTGTCAATCTATTGTTGCTTTTGTAGTTTTACTTTTTATCTGTTTATCTGCAAATGTTTTATGATCCAAGCTAGTATTTCTTTTTCATAGATCTCTTTGTCATGCTGTCCACTATTGAAAAGCAATTTGTACAACAGGATGCAAAAGTATACATAAAAGTAAAATTTACCATTGGCTATACATAGGTATTTGATGTGGCCAAAGTAACTTTTAGAGTAGTATTTTGGCCTTGTTGGCTTGCTCAAACACTTGAGTTCCTGATTATTGTAACTTATGCCAGCTACCATATTGGATTACAGCTAAGTCAGATATATCAACAAGATTAATCAGAATAATAACTATTTTGCAAAACCCCAAGAGTAAGTTGGAAAACAGATTAAATTGCACCAGTGATTTGCAAATAAATGACCAAGCAAATTTTGCATTCGTTTTTTTAAAAACTATAATATTCCATTGCGATAATATTCTCATGTTCAGTTAGCAAGATTGCAGGAATAATATTTTAGTTGCATTGGTTGTAACTATTAACTTGAATGAAATGTTCTTTGCACATGAAAATCTGACATATTCCTTTAATTCTACAGGAGAAGAAGGAGCCATTCCAGCAGATATAGCAACACTATTAAAAACATCATTAGGTCTCTAATGCTAACAGAAAGAAAAGCAATGCAGGGTTTGTTTGTTTTTTGAGGGGGAAAAATGGTGCTTCAATAAATTTTTGTTATTAAATACATTTGTATGAACATTTATAACTTTTTAAAAAAATCTTCTTGTATTGGTCATGGAATAGCATTTTTCCCACTACCAGTACTCAAATTAAAATTAAAATATACAGATGCCATAAAAATGTAGTGCATAAAATGCCATCTGTACTGTTTTACCAAGGCAGTTTTTAATAAGGACCCTAGTTTTAACAAACTGCTATTGGTTAAAGTGGTTGCATATTTTTGTAATTATTTCTACCTCTAAATATAAATATTATATATATATAGATATATATATATATAGAAACTTGTCTATTTCACTGGATGTGTGGTTTTTTTACATGTGCCTTATTTGAAATGCCCATATTTGTTGTCTCTTGGTTTGTTTTCATTTGAAGTACTGTAATGTTTTATATCAGATTGTTCACATAATAAAAATATTAATCTTAATTCTGTTTTGTTAAATGGTTCTTTTAAAAAAGGAAAAAGAAACAGGAAAGAAAAAGGAAAGAGAAATATAAATCCCTCATATTTTATTTTATCTATGATAGCTTTTACATTAGGGCCTTCCTTATAGTGATGATTTAGAAATTTTCTCCAAACTTTGTTGACCTTTAAGAAAGCTTTTATCATTTTTCCCCTCTATAAATAGACCATTAAGGTTTTCTTTTTTGTTTTTTTAAAACGATACGCCATTGTGCATTTGTTTGATTCCTTTCTAATTGTCATATTAGTTAAGATATTATTTATTTATTTAATTAAAGTCTTCATTAATCTAATGAATCCCTGTTAGGTATATTTCTGTATTTTGGGATAAAAGTTCTCTTAAATTTATGGGAATAGACAGGATGGTAACTCTGAAGTGGTTAAGATTCCTGATGCTGCTCAGAATGCATGAAAGGCATAGGTAGCATCTGGTCAGCTTGCAATGTGTTATCAGTCTAATAAAGTAATATCTATCTTATCACGATGCTGGAGTGATATTCTTTGCCTTCATCCAATAGTGTAATAGAGGAACACAAAATCTTCACAACTCTTAGGAAATGGTAAGCTACATTGGCAAGATGTATAGATTTTAAAAATATGCTTCAATCTAACTTCCTGTATTTTTGATAAAAACAAATTATTTGTAATGTTCTTCATTAAGCAAAGATAGACGAGTTTTGAAAACGAAGGTATTGTTTACCCTGTAGACGTATGATAGTGCATTTTATATTTGATCCAAGCACAACATTGGGCTGTCTGGACAAAAGAGTTAATCATCTAAGTATCTGACAATTATAAATAGATAAAAACTAATAAAAGGAGAACTGATTTTTTTTTTTAAAAAATTGCTCTTTTAATTAAACTCTAAATGATTTTTTTTAATTGCATGATTTGTTAGTATTAAAGTATTAAATTGTCAGTTAAAATGTTCATTGTCAGCCCCAAAAGGACGAAAACAAAGAAATATTTGAACCTTTATTCAAAGATCATACTTGGATATTTACTCTACTGTAAATTGTGCAGAGAGCTGGTTTGGTTTACACATTAAGGCATCAAGCTTAAAACTGGGAGACTATGACTCTAGTCCTGCCTTAGCTGTGTAGCCACTGGATTCCCTTGGGTCAGTCAGACACACTCTCAGCCCTTGGAAGGAGGCAGTGGCAAACGGCTTCCAAAATCTTGCCAAGAAAATTGCCAGGACTACTCCAGGCTGTGACCAGGAGTCCACATATTCAGGAGAATGAAGAACAGAAGAGTCCAATTTGCAGGGAGTCTGGGGGAGGGAGTCCCAACAAATATTACAGGATATGCTGTTCCTTTTTCCTCTCAGTAGATGACAGAAAGAAAGAAGCTAATGCGAAAATGAAACAGCCAGCATGGAATAATTATTATGGTGGTAGAATTAAAGTTCTCTCTCTCCCATGCAGCCTATTTCACAGTTGTGGGAAACATTGATAAAGAGAAAGCCACGGCAGTGGCGTAGCGTGGGTTGTCAGCACCCGGGGCAAGGCAAGTAATTTGCACCCCCCCCCTCCACAGTGGGCGGCGACCCAGCGGTTCGGATCGGATTCGCACAGCCAGCACTGCAGTGAGAGAGAGTGAGTGAGCCAGGCAGGGGCAGAGAGCTGCGAGTGCGAGCGCGCCCCCCCAGATGTTGCGCCCGGTGCGGCCAGCCCCCCCTGCACCCCCCACGCTATGCCACTGAGCCACGGACCCTGCTTTAAGCTCCTGAAGAAAAGACAGGATCTAAATCTATTGCATGAACCAGTCACTAAATAAATGGCAGTTATTTAATAAGAGGAAATTCCATCATGAGACTGAACTAGGTTTTCTATCTGCTTTGCAGACATGCTCTGTTTTGGGTGGCATGCAGGTACACAGATGATTACATGTATTTTCTATTTGTCAGAGGTAGCCCTGATCTTTAATACAATGAATGCCACTTTTCAATGGGCTTCTAACTCTCAAGTAATGTTTTAAAATGTAACTCTTTTTATTGGTTTCTGGTTTATATTAATTTTTCATGGGGGGCATTTAGTTGAGAACACCAGACTAACCAATGGGGTTAGAGTAATGGGTTAAGATTTGGAAAATCCAAATTCAGTATAAGTATCTTCATTTATCAACTACCTTGTTCAGTGACCATTCAAAGTTAATGTTTTTGTCCTTTAGTCATGTAATGGCCATTAAAGTCAGAACTCATTTTCCTCTACTTGGCTTGCTACATTTCCTCCCTTCCTCCAGAGCTGATAGATGAGAGAAGAAGGGATTACAAGACAGTAAACAGGCATGGGGAATAGCTTTAAATGCAATGCACCAGCAGCCACAAGCACACAATGCAAACAGCTCAGTGTATTCCCCATTGTATACCTGCTTACTCTCTTGTAATCCTTTTAACTACAATCTCTTCGGCTTGGGGGGTAAGGGAAAAAACCAAGTAATTGCTGTAAGCAATCTCCTGTGCCTGATACCTCCGACACCCCACAGAGTAAAGAGCTTGGAGAGAAAAATTTTAAAAGAGAGTAAGACAATGGAGAATACGCCAACCAGTTTGCATAGTATGCCCACTGTTTCCAGCATGTTGTTTTCTATGTGTGTGTACAGTAGTGGCCAAAATTGTGGAAACCTTTTGGGAAAAGTGTACAGTAGGAATGCCACCTTTGGTTTAAGTTTCCACCAGTTTTTCTTGTAATTTCTTTATAAATGTAGCCTTGTTCACTTAATAATACTATTTTACATCACTGGGCAACCAGTCAACTCTGCACCATTACTTTAATTTTATTATGTTTTACAAGCTCACTAAATGAAAGGGGAAAAAACCAACCAACTTGATAGTGATCACATAACACACTGACAAATGTCATCCTCTCAGCTTCAATACATGACATCAATAACTGAATCCTACCGTGATCTGATTGGCTCATTGCCAAAACAAGATGACACCTGATTGGCTCTCTAAACATTCATGCTCATTGGCTACAATCAGATGAAGGAAAGCTACCTGATATCAAGCTAAGCAAGTTGTGCTTCCTTTTTCTGGTTATTTGGCTATAACTTCATAGAATACAACACAGATAATTGAACAAACTATGTTGCATTACATTCTTGATTAAATTATCTTTCCATTGATATATAATTTTATGGTACTACTCCAAAACAAAAATGCCGTTATTAGCCATCATACCTCAAAAATACACTTTTCCCAGAAGGTTTCCACAATTTTGGCCACTACAGTAAATACAAACTCAGCTGCTTCTTGCTAAATATCCAAACACTTGGGTAAGCATTCCAAAAATTGTGTAACTGATTAGGAGGCAAACAGTGGAAGTGCGAAGCTGATGAATACTATCAGCTTTTAGCCAGCTATCTAGGAGGGAGTGAGGAGAAGGAAAACACATTTCTGATCATATGATTTCCCACTTAACAACTACCTCACTTAATGACAGAGCTGCTGGTACCAATTATGGATCCTAAAGAAGGACTACCTGTATAACATGTTTGCTTAATTGCCATAGGCCACTTAATTTCATTTAGTCCAACTTAGTTCCCAGCTTGTGTAAAGGATGGAGGTCTTTGGTATCTCAGTGAATAATTCTGACTTGCCCTCTTCCTGACATGAATGGCTGTGCTCGTCACATCCACATTAAAGTTGATCAACAGTGGAAGTGGAAGTTAAACTATTGTAGATAAGGAAGCTACTGTAAGGTCATACCAGTGAGAAAGCACTCAGCTAAGCTCTCAGAGCCTTAGTCACCAATGTAGCCATCCCACCAGACCAGAACCTGGGAAAGAAACTGGGTTTCTATCCCAGGGCTTTTCAACCAGTGGTACGGGTACCACCTGTGGTACATTGGCACCTGGCAGGTGGTACGCGACCATCCTAGAAAAGTGGTAGCGGGGGAGGGGAATAAGCTGAACCAGTGGCAGCACCGCACAAGCCTGAGCGAGAGATGACTGGAGCTGCAGGGCTGTCAGGGTTCAGCAGAAGCGCCAGGATCAGGGCTTCTTCGGGGCTGTCAGGGCTCAGTGGAAGCGCCAAGGGTTCAGGGAGAGAAAAGAAGACATTACCATAATTAGAAACAGCCTGTAGGTATATCTAACATTGTTATGCTTTATACTCAGGATTTCTACAAAGGTCTTAAGTAGGTTTTGTTACACTTAAGTAGAATGCACTGTTTACATCCCTCTAATGCACTAGTGGGGAAACAGTTCTAGAGTTTTAAGCAGAAGCACTTTCTACAATCTGCAATCTGATCTGTAGATTTCAAGTATCGAAGACAAATCTATATACAGGGTTTGGGCTCCCTTATGCTCTCTTCAACTTTTAGCCCTTTACAGTAGTAACATTTTACTCCTAAAAATAATTAATAAAGGTTCCTATTGTTGTGTATCAAAGGAAGCAGACTTATACTGAATCAAGCCATGCAGATCACGGCTCTTTTTCGTCCCTTTTTCAAGATGCCACAGAGTGAGCCTGCTGTCTTTTGCATGCTCAGAATGTGTTGTCGCCAAGCCACGGGCTTTTCAACCAATTCCATGCCTTCCTTCAATGTATACTATAAATTAGGCCATTGTAGTAGAAGTTCTGCAATGGTCAGAGGTTGAGAACATAATAAGCGGAATATAGCCTGTGGAGAGCCATATTAAATTATTGATCTCCAGGTTCTGCTATTTCAGATGGTCATAATACCATAAATGGGGGAAAAATGGGCCATCTCTTTTCTGCAATAGAAAAAGGATAGTTCCAATTTGATTTGTTTTTAAGTCATAGGCAAGTAGGTCTATCAACGCCTGTAGGAGAGGCAGTAAATAGTTGACTCAAAATGTTAGGAAACCCTCTAACTTTAAGCCTCTTCTTCCCTCCTGGTCATGCAAATGATAGCGCAGTTAAGAATTCAAGAAATTACGCTAGGCTTATTTATCTTTCTTCCCCACTTTCTTTTTTGTTTTTGTTGTTCTAAATGTAAAAAACAATCAAGCAAAACCCTTCTTCTTCACAGTTTGTGTCCTATCTAGCACAGGGCTTTTCAACCTTTTCATCCATTGTGCCACTTTTAGGATATGGCAACATCCAAGTACCACCAGTCGCCTAGCAAGGTGTCCAAAACTTGATGAACAAAAAAGGAAAAAAGGGATGAAGTACAGGTAGTCCTCGACTTACAACAGTTTGCTTAGTGACTGTTTGAAGTTACAATGGCACTGAAAAAAATGCCCCCCAAGCCACAGCCAAGCAAGACACCTGCCTGCCCACCCGGCGGCACTCTTCCTCCTGTCCGAGGTTTTCATTGTTGTGAGCATTTCTGCTGAGGATTGGCAGCAGGGGTGGGGTGGGGGGTATTTGGTTTTTATTCCTCCCGTCTGCTGGGTGGTTGCAGAAGGTTTTGGTGACTTCACATGACCCTGGGACACTGTGACCGTCATAAATATGAATCAGTTGCCAAGCATCTGAATGTAAATCACAAGACCCTGGAGATGCTGCAACATTCCAGCTGATTGGCACTTCTTCTGGCCTCAGCAGAAGTGCCAGGATCAGTGCTGAGCTCCAGCTGGAGCCTGGTGCTGATCCTGGCACTTCCACTGAGCCCTGACAGCCCTGCAGCTCCAGCCATCTCTTGCTCAGGCTTCTGCGGCGCTACCACCAGTTCAGCTCATTCCCCTCCCCTGCTACCACTTTTCTAGGATGGTCGCGTACCACCTGCTAGGTGCCAATGTACCACAGGTGGTACCCGTACCACTGGTTGAAAAGCCCTGATCTAGCACACCTGTTGCCTTCTGCATTTCCAGAGAATATCTGATAAGCACTTGTTGCCCAAGCCTCTGGACAAAACCAGCCACTTGGATCCAGTCTTTAAAATGGAAAGACTGGGAATAAGCTTGATCTGAAAGTTCTTGTTTTCTCTTATGCCCTTGCTTGACATATAAGGCTAAAAGCTACAAATAGCATTCACTTCAGAGGATGCAGGTCTCCCTGTTTTTCTCAGGAGAGGCTCATATTGCTTTCACCAAGAAATATGCGCTAACCATTTTCATTTCCCAAGGGGTCCACTTGCTTGATATATGAATCCTTTGTGTCTGCTTATCTCCAGACAATGTATGGTGGTTCTGAGATACACTGCCTGTGTTTTCCTTGCTTTCATTTTCAAATAGTTCTTATGTAACCTTTGGGACTGTGCTATTTTAGGAGCCACAATCTGTGAATACTAAGTAGGAATGGCTGGTGTGGATTGTGTTGTTAAATTCCAGGTGGAAAGTTGGAGGGGGGGGAGAGAGAAAGATTCTTTTGAATTATGTAAATTGGTGATGCTTTGGTGCCTGTTTTTGTAGTCAAATGTATGCAGTCAAATATCTATGTGTATATATCACTGATAATACAGCACAATGCTCTCTCACAGATGTTTCACAAGCACACAACCGCTCTGTTCACTGTTCTAAATACTGTGAATAATTTACTAAATAACACAAAGCAATAATATAAGGTCTGTAAGTTTTGTTTTTACTAAAGTTAAGAGTTGAATTACTATCCTCAGCTGAGATCTAATGGTAGTTTGTTCCCCGATGAGTCCTAATAGAAACAATCAAATAAGATTATAGTTTTCTAAATAAGAAAGTTGAGGAAACAGAATAGTGACAAGACAATATTCAGAAGCGTATTTGGAAAGATGAAAAAGCACATTTTAGTGATGCCCTCAGGAAAGGCAAAAGATTTCAGAATGGGAGAGCACAAGAGTTGCCAGATATGAGCATTTTTGTCAACTGAAAGATAAGGAATCAGTTAGCTAGCAATGGAAGAAAAGATTGCTATGAGGTTTTTTTTTAATAACTTCACTTGGCCATTCCATATTACAGTTAAATGGGTAGAAATTATGGAGCCATTGGAATCTGTTCAGAGTGCTGCATATGACTGGAAAAATATTAAGCTGATGTGAAATAATTCATAAGGAAGAAGCAGATATAGAGGGTATGGAATGAATAAATTTAAAATCAGCATTATATTGGAATGGTATTTTAAAAACTATTAAGAATTGTATCAAATCATAGTAGATGATTTTGTCTAGCTTTGTTTCTACATAGAAACCACTTTGGGATATTTTAGTTAAAATGATTAATGTACTTCATATGTAACTGTATCAAAGTAAGTTGGAAGTTAGCCTTTCTCTAGTTATTTTTTTTTTCTTATTCCTTTACACTTTCTCCTTTCCTATTTTTTCTTTACGTGTTGTGTGAATATCCATATTTCAAAGTGATATTTTTAATAAGCACTAATGCCCTTTCTAAGCTATTACAGATAGAAATGATTCCATCAAGGCTATAGATTGAGCAGTTTAAACTATCTGCTTGATACTTTGATTCAAGTGATCAAAATCATTGACCATTTGTACTTATAATAGGTGATGCAGTGATTCTGGTGTTGGATAGGTACTAGAGAGAATCAGATTTTAATCCAGCCTCAACCCTGGAAGACTCGTCTGGGTGACTTCAGGCCCATCATTTGTCTAATTCTAACTTACCTCACTGTGATAGAATATCTAGCACACAGGTCTTCCACCTTGGCCCTTTTATGACTTGTGGACTTCAACTTCCAGAATCCCTCAGCCAGGCATGCTGGCTGAGGAATTCTGGGAGTTGAAGTCCACAAGTCATAAAAGGGCCAAGGTGGAAGACCTCTGTGCTAGACCAAAGTGACTCTCAACAGTAAGCCACATTTCTGCACTACTATACTCCAGGCTAAATTTCAAAGAATTTTATTCCTGCTCTTCTGGGCAGGAATAAAATGCCAAGACGAAGAAAACGCTGGCTGAGGAATTCTGGGAGTTGAGGTCCACAAGTCATAAAAGGGCCAATTTTGAAGAGCCCTGATTTAGCATATCCTGTAAACACAGCAGGAAATGTGAACACTATAGGAGAGAAGAAAACTCTTATTACAGAAAATATTCCTTAGTCCACGGTAGCAAGGAAACATAAGAGAGACACTTAGTAACTTCTTCTTAATTATACAACATAAGTTGATCAGGAGAATTGGTTTGGCAGACTGTTAAGATTCTGTACAATATCCTGTTTCCTGAGTTTGTCAACACTGGCTCTTATCAGAATGTAAGTTTCTTTAACTTGGCCATTCAGCCAACATTGGCAAACAGAGCAATCGAAGCACTTCTTATTCCCTTTAATCTGGGTACTGATGCTTAATTCAAAGTTGTAGGACAGATACCAATGAACAAGAACACCAAGGGCAAAGCCAAAACAGTAATAAAATATTGAAAAAAAGTTTGTAAAGAAATCACTCCTGAACATACCTACAGCATAGGTAAAGCCAAATAGGGAAGGTTGTGGGGACACAACTCACAAGGAAATTGGGAAAAGGGGGTTATCTTATTACAAGAGAGTGAGCAAGTACATAATGGGAAATACATGGTGCACCGCCTGTTTGCTTAGTGTGCTCCCAGCTGCTTAGAAGGCAAAAGAAAATCTTAAAGTTGAAGCTGATTAGGGACTAGCCAATTTCAGATAGTTAATTAACTTAATTAAGGCTACATCTGAGCTTGTTAACCTGCATTAGCTCCTTTTAGGAAAACTCTTTGCTGGAAGAAATAGCTGGTTTAAGCAATCTCTCTCCCTTGCAAGGGGAGAAAAAGGAAAAATAAATACAAAAATATAATTCAAACACAAGATACTCTGGTCTCATTCACAGAATCTTAGAGTAGTATGTTTGATTTTTTTATTTTTACATCAAATTTAGAAATTGCTCATCTCCTCACAGATTCAACTTCCCCTCTATGCACTCAAGTAAGACCCATTCTCCATTTGCAGGAAACAGTACTGATTACATTAGCCATTCCCCTAGCTATGAGTGATCTCCATGAATCAAGTTTTCTTGTTAATTATTTTCATTATTCATCTGATCACTATAAATGAGGCTGTGATACACTCTCTTCTGAGACTCTTTTGGGGTACTTTATTTTCATGCTAAAAAAAGTAATTAAGAAGCTGTAGTCATCCCATGGGGATCAGTGCCACCGTAGATGAGAAAAATCATCTACCTCACTTTTGCTGTCTCTCATCCTTTCTAAGGATTTTGGGGAAAACAAGAAGACAACCAAAACCATATGCAGTATCTAGAGAAGCACTGCTGTCTTATTTGGAAGGACAATCTATAACTTTGGATTTGCTATGGGCGGCTGAATAAGAAGGTTAATCCTCCAGTGAGTTGATTTGCTGTTCACATGATGTGCTAATTTTCCCCTTCAGACCCAATTAAATGTGCTGTGTGAATAGCACCGCTGAGTTTTCAGGGAGTTAATCTGAGAAAGATGAGTACTGAAGTATAGTTTACAGATTCTTACAATTGTAGACTGAACCTCCAACAGATTTCATTAAATTGACAGAAAGGAAAGCTCATGCAAGCTCCAATTATAATTTCTAGTATCTTCAAGGCATGGAATGCAAGATATGGAGGGGGGGGGAAATCAACATGTTTCAAATTGTTGTCAAAGAGTGAACTAAAGTAATGACCCACTTATGAAATTTCTTGTTCTTTTGTTGACTCCTTTAAGAGTTCTGTTTAATTTCATTGAATTGCTTTTTCCAGGTAGTTATTGGATTCCACCCCCACCCCCCTGAAAATTTCTTTTTTATGATGGATTATTTCAGTTTCATAGGCTTTCTATGATGTTACTATGAACCTCTTGATGTTTGAAAGTATGGCACATTATATCACTGCTCATTCGCTAACAACGGAATACAAGATATGTGTCTTTTGGAGCTACATCTGGTAAGCCAATTTAGCACTTCCAAGGCCTGCTTAAAATTTTGAAAAGAATGAGTATAGACTATCATATAAATCTTTCTGAGCAGGCTAGTCCCTTTACTTACCCTCTGGAAATGTAATTTTGTACTTACTGTACATGAAATTCCTGTACATTACATTGCAGCAATTCATTTTAATTGAGTCTGTTAATCTGATTCATCTAAACAATGTGTGTCTTCTTTATTTCCTTGAAAAATATAAACATTATTCCATATTTAATACATAATACATATCCAAAACTTCAAAGAATCATAATAAAACAATGAGAACAGCTATGGGAAAAATAAAATTTACTCCAGACTATTATCTGAGTGAAAACTGGTATTAAATGATATCTGTAGTTGATCATATCCATTAATTATTGCCAAGATATATAAATCATCTACCAACAAATGTTGGAAATGTTACCACAAAAAAGGAGCCATTACCACATGTGATCATCATGTCAAAAAACCTCAGAAATACTAGAAAGGCACACTTCAAAAACTTTCAGAAAAAAATAAATATTAAATTTTAACTGAAACCAAAAATACTCTTACTAAGAATAATTCCAGAAAATACAAATGAAAAGTAACACAATTCACTAAGACATATGTTGACAACTGCAAGCACCTATTTGGCACAATATTGGAAAGGGAGACCAAAATTGGAGACAGTATGCAATGGCAATGCTAACTAAATATTCATAATAGAAATTAGCTAAAATCAGCAGGGATTCTCCCTTATATACGACACATTAAACAGTGAGGCTAATTCAGATATATTTAGGAAAACAGTGAGGAGACCAATCAAAGACAATATATAAGACTTAAACAGATACGCTGTAATGTTAACATTCAGCAAATTTTAGACAGTGGTTAACAGATGTGCCAATAAATAGGAGAATGTGTTACAAAAAGCGCTCTCTCTCTCTCTCTCTCTCTCTCTCTCTCTCTCTCTCTCTCTCTCTCTCTCTCTCTCTCTCTCTCTCACATGCACACATACACACAACCAGACCTTTTTCTCACTGACAAGATTTGCTTTCTTAGGGATGTAGCTTGATGACAATATTTAGTTAATATTAATTAACAGAGACATCTGAAGCAAAATGGTCCAATGAGATACAGTAGGTAGGTCACAGAGAAAAAAACGTTTTTTTCCCCTTTGCTATCTCTTCTTAAAAAAACAGTAAACCTTTGGGTCTCAATGTGGCCAGTGTTAGTCTGGGGCCTATTCACTCATTATCAAGAGTCTTAAACCTGTCTAGATCATGTAGGTTAAAAATAAGATTTCTCCCCAAATTGGTCTAATCAGCAGAGTCCATCGATTTTTGCTCCTAATTGGGTTGGCAAGAACAACACAGAACACAAAAGAGAACAAAGTTAAACTTTGTGTCTGGTCACACTCAAGAAGCTGAGATCTAAGAAAGTGAATGAATAAAATCATATTAGCTTTGCCATGCCAGAATTGTTCTGCTGGCAGAGAGTTTAAATGAGGTATTAAAATGATTGGCTGCCCATTCATGTTAATGTCAGAGATATTATTGCACTATTCCCATCCTCCCAATGCTTTCTCCAAACATAAAAATGAAGCTGCAGTATTGTCGGCAGCCTTTTTCATAGTAGCAGAAAAGTCATTCAGTCTTTGAAGCATGCTGCAAAACGGCAAAGCACTTAGCAGCATTCTAATTTGATTCACTTCTTCAAAGCAAATCTTGCAAATCTTTTTCAAAGGAGTGATCCAATCAAAGCTTTGTCAAATTAAGGCATTTTGTCAGAACAATGCACAATCCTAATTAGGGATGCATTCCAAACCATAGACGTAGGTAAAATTGAAATACTTCTATTGCTACTATTAATTATATTATTATTATTATTATTATTATTATTATTATTATTATTATTATTATTATTATTATTATTATTATTATACACTTCTATTAATACTAGGGACGCGGTGGCTCAGTGGGTTAGGACGCTGAGCTTGTCGATCGGAAGGTCGGCAGTTTGGCGGGTCGAATCCCAAGTGCCACGTAGCAGAGTGAGCGCCTGTTACTCGTCCCAGCTTCTGCCCACCTAGCAGTTCGAAAGCACGTAAAAATGCAAGTAGAAAAATAGGGACCACTACGGTGGGAAGGTAACAGCGTTCCGTGCGCCTTTGGCGTCTAGTCATGCCGGCCACATGACCACGGAGATGTCCTCGGACAAGCGCTGGCTCTTCGGCTATGAAACGGAGATGAGCACCGGCCCCTAGAGTCGGAAACGACTAGCACACATGTGCGGGGGAACCTTTACCTTTACCTTTTATTAATACTACTCTCAGTATTTCATTTTGTGCTTCCTGATTGTGTTGTTTTGAAGTGTTAGGGGAGGAAAATATTCATATTGACTTTATCCGTGCCATGCAGAATTTTGTAACGTTCCCTATTAGATATGCTTTTCTGAACTCAAAATTCACACTCAATTTCAATGTATGAAAAGAAACTAGACAGAGAAGAAGTGAGGAAGAGGGAGATAAGCCGTGGTGGGATTCAGCTGGTTCGCACCACTTCGGCAGAACCGGTAGCTAATTTTTTGTTGCCCAGGCCCAGAATGGACTTCCGGAAGTGGCATCCACACATAGAACCGGTTGTTCACATATTTGAATCCCACCACTGGAGATAAGGATAAAATATATTTATGGCCTTTTGGTTAGGAGAGTGGAGAAAGTGGTAAACAAAAGATGGGAGAAACTACTGCAAGGGACATCAGGTCAAAAGGCTCCCACATCGCTGTCTGTCTCCTGGACTGGTCTTTCTTTCTTTCTTTTTTTAACAATTTGTAAATTCCCTTGCTGGTTTCTAATGGATGCTTTTCAGGTGCTGTTATGAACTGATACTAAGTTTTCCCCTGACACAAAACTCTCAAAAATACATTGCTTGAGTTGGCTTCTCACTTTTAAAATTAAAAGCTAAACTGTTTGACCTCTGGAAACTTCCACAGGAGAATGCTATATAATTCTGCAGGAAAAGTCTTACAAACCTTCAATGCATTCAGTAAAATCTAACATACTTCAATATGCCCTCTATAGTTCCCATTTCCAAGGACTATATGCTTGCATTCATAATTGTGAATGCACCATCATTTCAGCTTGGCTTTAACTGCTGTAAAAAATTGTTTGGTGATTTTCTACAATTATTTTATGCTCATGATGTTCTCATTTTTCTCACGCACAGAAAGCAAATGATGTGTTTTGGAAAAGACATGATGTGTTTTGGAAGTAAACACAAAATCAAAGTGTTATACTTGGTTTAGCAAGGGCTTGGGCTAAATCCTAAATTACTGGTTATCTTGAGGCCAGTTTTTAATGTAGCTCAAAGAGCTGTTGTAAGATAGCTCCATGAATGGAAAGGAGGCAATTGCATTGGAAGAATTATACTTTAAAATATAGTTGTGAGATTAGGTAGTACAAAAAAGAAAGCTCCATTTGAAAGAGAATAGGTTGTGCAATTGTTATTCTACATAAAACGGATTTAATATAAATGTGTTGAAACCAATGACCAGGAAAAGATGTTTGTGGTAGTGTGCAGATGTTGTAAAAATTCTAGATTCATTATCCTTCACTAATAAGGCCAATCACAAATAGTGAGAAAAGCAATCCAATATCTAGATAACCACAGATTTCTTTCCTGTTTTAAAACTGATGTTTGAACTATACTGGAACCAATTTTTTTTATTAAAAAAGAGCTTAAAGTTTAAATTGTTTAACTTAGCAGATTTTAAGAAATAATTAAGAAAAGACAATAATACAAATGTCATGAAATTCTAATTGTTCAGTGTTGTATTTTAATTAGATCAAACTTATTATTATTCTTTAAGATGAACATTCCCTCCTTGTCCTGCAGTATCATAAATGGATAGAAGTAAAATCAGAAAACTCTTTCTATATACCAAAGTAATGCCAAAAGAGAAAGAACCAAGGGTGAGCAGGGGAAATTTGAGAAGAGATTTTAAAGTCTAGTTGGAAATGGGTTTTGGACCTTAATTTGTTTTTAGTCTAGTGCTTTCACAGTCCAGAGCAAATGTAAGAAGTGTGTACTACATCACATATTTGGCTGGTACATTATTCTACTTACCAGCAATGACAAGTGTTTTGTTTGTTTGCAGTCGTCCTGGATGAATCACATCCCAGCCCTTGACTTGGATTGTATAATGGGGACCTGACTGAGGAAACTGGCTCATCATTCTAGGCTACATGAATTCAGCTAAATAGTCACAAGTATCTATTCAGGGCATGTAGACATTAGGAGTGATAGAATCTGTGATGCACAATGAAATGCCCCATTATCGCTTATTGTATATATTTATTTAAAAGCATTTATATGGTTGCCCAACTCAATCATTGGACAAAAGGAAAATGAACACAAAAAGAGCACATATTAAAACTTCATAAACAATAACAAGGCAATCAGGGCTGAAATCAGGGCCAAATAAAACCCAATTTGCAAGAAAGCAATGGGATCTGCATTAATTATTACAATAATCACAAAGTTGCCCTAGACTTAGAGATTCATGTGAGCTGCAGAAGATATCCATCTTAATTGGTAGCTAACAGTCAGAAATTGAAATATTTTTAATGCTTGATTTCTAACTACATTGTTCTAACAGCTTACAAACATTTTTTGTTGATGACAAATGTACACATAGTCTTTGACTTACAACAGTTCATTTAATGACAGTTTGAAATTACAATGGCACTGAAAAAAGTAACTTTTTTACTGTTTTTCACACTTACAACCATTGCAGCATCCTCATGGTCATGGGATCAAAATTTGGATGCTTGACCACTGACTCATAGTTATGATGCTGCAAACTCAAGAAGGGGAATGGAATGGAATGGAATGGAATGGAATAGAATAGAGTAGAGTAGAATAGAGTAGAATAGAGTAGAATAGAATAGAATAGAATAGAATAGAATAGAATAGAATAGAATAGAATAGAATAGAATAGAATAGAATAGAATAGAATAGTTGGAAGGGACCTTGGAGGTCTAGTCCACCCCGCTGCTCAGGCAGGAAGCCCTCCACCATTTCAGATAAATGTTTGTCCAGTCTCTTCTTAAAAACTTCCAGTGTTGGAGCATTCACAGCTTCTGGAGGCAAGTTGTTCCACTGATTAATTGTTCTAACTATCAGGAAATTTCTCCTTGGTTCTAGGTTGCTTCTCTCTTTGATTAGTTTCCATCCATCACTTCTTGTCCTGTCTTTAGGTGCTTTGGAGAATAGCTTGACTCCCTCTTCTTTGTGGCAACCTCTGGGATATTGGAACACTGCTATCATGTTACCACAGTGGTGGGATTCAGCCAGTTCACACCACTTCGGCAGAACCGGTAGCTAATTTTTTGTTGTCCAGGCCCAGAATGCATCCACACAGAGAACCAGTTGTTCACATATTTGAATCCCACCACTGTGTCACCCCTAGTCCTTTTCTCTTTGTAGAAGCTGGGATTCTCCCTTGTGTCATACCTACCTAGCAAAACCATGCATTTCTTCTTTGTTAATGCATTGGATGACTTAGACTTTTCTAATTCTCTTTATTGAAAAGTTTTAAAATACAATTTTCCTTTAAGAATCCCCCCTTCCCCCTCCCTCCTCCCCCCGCCCCTACCTCCCCCCCTCCCCCCCCCCGACTTCCCAGAGCTAAATACAAGGTATATATATAAAAAGCAATCATAAACAATCATATACTAACAACTATAAACTCTAAAATCCATCACTCTCTAGCTTATAGAGGATAAAACAAGCCTTAATAATATTGAATATGTATAAAAAGAAACTAAGATAAGAAAAGAAAAAAAACGAAAGAAGACTTATTCAAATGCTACGTAAAACTTCTTAACCCTATACTTGTTCTGGATAAACTCAATCCATTTTGTCCATTCCATAATATAGCGTTCTTGCGAATGATCTTTCAAATAGGCCGAGATCTTCGCCATCTCTGCCAGGTCTGAAACCTTTAAAGTCCACTCTTCTATAGTCGGCAGTTCCTCTTTCTTCCAATATTGGCCTATCAAAAGTCTTGCCGCCGTAATTAAGTTCAACAACAACTTGGTGTCCACAACTGTAGCGTCTGCAATTATTCCCAACAAAAAAAGTTGCGGACAAAACTTTATCCTCTGTTTAAAAATCTTCTGCATATTCCACCAGACTTTTATCCAAAAAGCCTTAACCTTCTTACATGTCCACCATATGTGAAAATATGTTGCATCTTCATCACCACACCTCCAACATTTAGGCTGATAATTCGGATACATACTTGCAAGCTTTTTAGGATCTAAATGCCATCTATAAAACATTTTGTAAAAGTTCTCTCTTAGATTTTGAGCTTGAGTAAATTTCACGTTCCTCACCCAAATCTTTTCCCACGTGTCCATTGTGATAACTTCCTGGATATTTTGGGCCCATTTTATCATACAGTCCTTAACAAGCTCTGTTTCTGAGTCAATCTCTATCAATGCAAGATATATCCGTTTGATATGTGCTGGTCCCTGATTTCTAATTTGCTTTATCAAATTTTCATCAGTCATTGTAAATCCATTTTTCTGGTCTTCTTTCCACCTGGCCCGTAACTGAGTATATTGAAACCAATTTTGAACAACCTTCTCTTCTCGCAAGAGGCTATATGATTTCAAACACCAAACATTTCTTTCCAAGCTGAGGATCTCCTTGTACGTAGTCACATCATGTTTAAAGCCAGCATGTATATTTTCTATTGCGTGTTTTGGAATTGCCCACAATGGTATCTTGCAACTTAACTTAACTTTTCTAATTCTCATTTAAAAGAACAGAAATCCACAGAACTTTCTGAAGCCCACTGAAAGGATTAGAAAGCAGATGCTGTGCTAGATCCATGCAACAGAGCTTGGAAATTCTTATGTTTTCCTGTCTGAAGCTTAACTCTGTTAGCAGAAATGCCAGCAGATCTCAGCTAATTTTTCAAGTGGATTTTTCTTACTGAAATTCTGCATCCATCTGAGATTTCCAGAACAGAAGTACATATACAGTCTCACTTTCTCTCTTGAAAGTTCTTAGGGATGTCTTGCTTTCTGAAAACTATTCACACAACTAGATAATTTTTTAAAGTGTCTTAGCTTAGAAGTCTGGCTATGTATGAACTGCAAACACAGTAGTTATGGATTATTGCCAATAATATCTGCAGCAACATCCTTTTTTTAATCTCTCTATTGATGGTATGATGCACAATACAATCTATATTACCCATTTGTTGGATGGATCCTCATGCAGTACAGATAGAATTGATAGCAATATCACTCCTACTAACTGTTGATTTCCAAACTTTAGTATGATTTGATTAATGTTAATCCAACATGATTTTATTTAGGCACAGTGAATTAACTGTTTCCTGCCCCGTTCTTACGAACAGCTGCATCTGCAAAGTTTATTTTCCATATCTACCTTAATTTAAGATAAGAGAAAGAAACCCCACAATAAATTTGGAATAAGAAGCTTGGAATGAATTCTACATACAACACTGAAATTATGAGTGTTTCTGTTGTGTTTGAATAGCAATAGCAATAATACTTAGACTTATATACCACTTCATAATGCTTTACAACACTCTCCAAGTGGTTTACAGAGTCAGCATATTGCCCCAAACAATCCGGTTTTTCATTTCACCAACCTTGGAAGGATAGAAGACTGAGTCAATCTTGAGCCAGTCAGGATCAAACTGTGGCAGTGGGCAGAGTAAGCCTGCAATAATCCATTCTAACCACAGAGCCACAATGGCTGCTAACATAATAAAATTGAGTCATTGTACGAAGAGATCTTTTACTGAATAAACCACAATTAGATCACAGCATTGTGAAATCATGGTGCAAAAACTACAATTAATAGGTTACAAAGAATTCATTCAAGCCAAACAAACTAAGCCACATTAGGTTTAGCATATTGTATACATATGGTCTAAGTAAACAAGATTCAGCAACAAAAAAAAATCAATACAACTTTATTTTATGTGGCCTTAACCCTATACATGGAAAATATTGGCACGCATTTAATTATAATCTTATTACATTTTATAATTAGTTTTGAACAAGTTACCATTTCCTTGTATAAAATACTGTTTCACCACTAGAGGACAGCAGAGAAATAAAGAAATGTAACTATTTAGGATCATTTGATTATTATCAACTATATTTTTATAGTCCACATCTGGTAGTACTAACAAAACTCTATTATATTTTATCACAGCTACAGTACCATCACTACTGCCATGAAATCCATGCCATCATATTTATGCCTTTCCATAAATGTCCTCACATCTGACTGTCACAGTTCCCCACAGTTTGGCTAGTGTTCTTTTCCACTGCTAAGACAAAGCAAACACTTGGGGCTTCACTGGAGTTCTGCCTGCTAAGCTTAGGGTCATTTTTTTGGCATTTTGTGTACTGTAAAAGAAAAAAAAAGACACCCTCATATCATCCAGGACAAAAAAGGGAACACAAGTAGTCCTCAACTAAAAAATATTCGTTTAGCGACTGTTCAAAAATACAATGGAGCTGAAAAAGTGACTTTCAACTGGTCCTCACACTTACAGTATCCACAGTCATGTAATCAAAATTCAGATGTTCACAAATACCAGCATGTATTTATGATGGTTGCAACATCCTGGAGTCATGTATTCGCTATCTGTGACTTTCTGACAAGCAAAGTCAATGAGAATCGCACCGATCCTGTGATTCACTTAACAATTGCAGTGATCCACATGACAAAAAAGATCGTAAAATCGTAAGTTTAGGACTATCTGTAGCAGCAAGGCACCACAACTTCTTGACTTCATGAATGAGAGGGGAAACCACAGGAAGAGAGAGGAAGAAATACTCTTTGTAGCTTTAATCTGATCCTACAATCGACGTAAAATAGCCCTATGGTATTGTTATGATATGGGGGCAAGACACCCCATTTTTAGTTGTTATATTCTTTGTATGTAGAAGCTGGCCTTTTTGCCTACCAAAACCACATCTCGTCTCTAAATGATATTGTATTTTCTGATGTAACTAGTTCTCCAGCAGAACTACAGAGCATGCTGTTAGGAGTCATTCACAATCACTATTATATTAGAAATCCCATAAAGATTCACTTCAAAGCAGCAGGAAACAAAAAAAATATTTGAAATGAAAATCTTGGATTGATATCATACAGCATTAGACGTCATTATGAGCATGGAACTTTTCTTCACAGAAAACATTCAAAAGAGGTGAGATAACCAGCGATGGTATTAATAAGTATATGCCTGGTGAGCTCATAATCATGCATAAGGAGATTTAAAGCAGGGGTGTCAAACTCCCAACATCACGTGACGTATCATGACTTTTTTTCCATTGCCAGCAGTGGGGTGAGCGTGGTTTTGCTATGATGCGTCTGGCCCGTGGGCCGGCAGTTTGACACTCCTGATTTAAAGGAAGCAAAATCAACTTCACTATTTATTTTCTTGCAGGCAATTATCTTCCTGAATATGCTTTTTGGAAGTAGCTACCTAAGAGAAAGAGAACAACTTTTTTTTCCAAATAGGATCATGAAGTCAGAGTAATATTGGCAGATAATTTTGAATATATTCACACAACCTAAGACCCTACAAATGTTATGGGCTGGAACGCCAGACCCAAAATCATGACAAGTGGATATTTTTAAAGCTTAAAATAGTAGAATAGGCTGTTGACCTTCATGCTGAAGGTCAACAGCATGTTGACCTTCAGCATGAAGGTTGTAATCTCCACAAAACATTGCCCTCCAAATTTCATGGGATCTGCTTGTCAGGTATTCATCTAGAACAGTGTTTCTCCACCCACTGATTATAATATCCAGCCAAGTAATGAAACCACTCTTTTAGCATCAATTTTCCTTTTTCTTTGCTCCAAGCAGCATGTGTGATTTTATAACAAAATCATTTTGTTACACTGTGTCTCCAAATGAAGCTCTCAATGGTGTTTGGCAGTTTGGATGTTAAAAGGCTGTTCTTATTACTTGGATCGCTCAAGTGGAAATTATCTCATTTTCTGCTTTGTATATGTGTATGAATATGAAGGAGGAGCGAGAGAGGGTGCTATAGAAAGAAAGAAATGAAGTTTGGGCTTCATTTCCACCAAGAACTAGTTCATATTCCAAGAACTGGTTCATATTTGTAGGATCTTAGGTTGCATAAATATATGCAGTGATCCATAACCAGTATTTTCCAAGTTTCTGGTGGGTCAACTACATCTCCTATGGAATGCTTACTTCTAAATAGCCATATATATTGTTAAGCCATATCTACTGTTCTGATAAATAAGTATCTCTGTTATTCTCAGAATCTTAACCAGAAAATAATATGAATTTTTCATATTTCATTTGAAAAATCCCACAAACTTCATTTAAGCACGTTATACTTTAGATCACAACTTATAGTAAATTATTTTTAATGATATATTTTATCAATATCAATAATATTTCATTTTGTTTCTGTACTATAGCCTTTCCCACAAGCTTTGGATTTAATGCATAATAATAATAAATGATTCCTATTATTATTATTATCATTTAGATTTATGGCAGCCACCTATTCCAAAAGGCTCTGGTAGTTTACTTCATATCAATAATATATTTAAAACAATGAAATAACTTTAAATTATTATAAATAAAATGGCAAAGAAAAGTAAAAGAAACATATAATCATTTAAAGCTCAGGAAATTTATTCTTAGAACAAATAAAGTTTGAATTATATATGCAAATGATTAGCATGTAGTTAATTATTATATCATAAAAGATTTAATTATTTTATTATTATCACCCAAAGACCTTATAGCAACCCACATGATCTCCACTTGACTTCAGAACAGAACTGGAAAGCAACATCGCCTGCTAAGTGGATGTTTGAACCTTTTGACTTAATTCCTAATCAGCCTAGCATCATCAGCTTGCATGCCAGATAATTCCCTCCTGAGAGTTGAATTGATTGACTGCAAAGTAGGCTAAAATTTAAACAATCATTATTTGCCCCCTCTGTGCTGTATGGCTCATGATTACAAATGAATAAAAATTCATCGTTGCAGTGAATACAGAATCTGTTTTAAGTTTCCTAATTGAAACTAATTTGGCATAAGATTTTATAAAAACTTTTTGCAATTCCCCCCCCCCCCCGCCCCAATCTTTCAGGTACAAACATGATTCATTTGTTCTCTCAGAAATCTGCCTGTATCTTTTGATCAATTCAGCCAATATCTGTAGATTACAAAACCCTTCAAAATTTGTTCATTTCCTAAGTTTTCTACTTTGATTATCTAGTCAGAAAATAAGAATTTAAAAATATCAGGGATGAAATGCACAATACCTCAATCACTAAAAAAACAACTTCTTCAAGTCTTCTGTTTATGTGGAAAAGTTGCTTTAAACTGTTCTGTTTCATTGGGTATCCAAACAGATACTTGATCAAACATTATAAAAAACTGAGATTTTCTTGTTTCACATCTCCCGAGTTTACACAACTCACAACACATGTCAAAACGAATCTTGGATTTCTCTTTTCCTGTGAACCAAGGAGAGGTATATTTTCAAGCTACTATCAGTTAGGTTAAAATACACATATTCTTGCCATTTTTAACTTATAGCAAGTTAAATGATTGCTTATACTAATACGTTATTTAGAGTCCTAGAACAGTACCTTGTTAAGTAGGCCATTTGCAAACAGCAACAGCCAAACCTACTAGGTCCACTGCAGTATATCTGACTTGTAATTATATTTTTACATCCCAAGGCAGTCTTGTTTTGTTTTTTTCTTTAGTGTTTTCAGGCTCATATTTCAGATCTTGGATCAAACTGTTCAAGTAATGATATCCCTATGTGGATGTTTGCCCTTTGCTTCTTCTGCCTTAAAATAACTATTTATAGTGTATAGATCTGAAAGGAATTTTCCATTCTTTCTCATTTTAGATTTTTCAAGTAAAAAAGAGACGGCAGAATTGCCAAACTGCCTGTAGTCACATTGACTTTTTCTATCTATCTTTTTTTGTAACATCTTCTGAGACTTTTATAAATATTCTTTCTCAAAAACAGATTATTAAAACCTGGCGGAAATGGCAAAGATCTCAGCGTACCTGAAAGATCATTCGCAACAGAGATATATTGTGGAGTGGAAAAAATGGATTGATTACATCCAGAATAAATATGGGACTAAAAAGTTTCACTTAGCATTTGAATAAGTATTGATGTGATATTTATATTGCTTGTAGTTATTTTATAAGAGTTAAAGTGCGACAGATTTAATAGTTATTGTTGTTTGCATATGGTAGATTATGATTGTTTTTACTGTTATACCTTGTATTTAGCTCTGGGAAGTCGGGGAGGGGGGAGGGGGAGGGAGGGAGGTGTTGGGGAGGGTTGGGAAGAGGGGAGGGGGTTGGGAGGGGTTTTGTTTTGTTTTGTTGAAAATAAAATGTACTGTAAAACTTTTCAATAAAAAAAACAGATTATTAAAAAAACCACCCGTGTTCCAGAAATAGTAAAAACAAAAAAAAGCCTTCCCTTCTAATGATATAGTGGAATAAGTTTTCCATGGGTATCTTTTGTTTCCAGTACTTGTCTTTATTTTTCTTTCATCGTATGGAAACTAGTCCTTCTTGTCTTACTTTCACCTTGATTAAAAGTGAACCCCTTGGAACTTTAGTTTTTATTTCACTTTCCTTCTAGAGAACAACCACCACCACTTTATTGTCACTTTGAATGTACACCAATCGGCATACATAAAAATGAAATTTCGTTGCATACAGCTCTCAAAGGGTCACCACCTCCGATATACACTCCCTGTTCGTGGCCAGCTCAAGTTTCAGAGCATCCATTTTAATCTCTAAGGAGCGAATGATGGCAAACAGGACAGATGGAAATGGAGCTCCATGTGGATTAGCTCTCATATTAGCTTGTATTCCTGCAGAACAACTTCATCTCCTTTCTTTTTTCTGATCCTGTCTCTTCCACCTTTCCCTTTAAGGGGCCTCACTCCTTTTCACCCCTGGAGCACGCTGCCACCACCTCCAACTCCTCCAAAAGCCTATGAGGTCTATGAATTTAGAGATTGCCGGTGGGTGATTCCCAGGGGGAGGGGGTTCTCTGTGAGTGCACCCGCCCTTTGGAACGAACTGCCGATGGAGCTTCGGACTGCCCCCGACCTTCGCTCGTTTCGCCGGGACTTAAAAACCTGGTTGTTCGAATTGTCTGGCCTGGATTGAGGGATTTTAAATTTTTAAAGTATTTTAATTAAATCATATTAATTTGTATTAATTTGAGTGAGCATATTCTTCTACCTTACCTCAGTCAGAGGCAAATTAAATCTGCTTTGTTATTTTTTTGTCTTCAAATTCTTATTCAAAAAAACTATTGGGGTCAATTTTATATGCTCTTTGCTTTTATTTTATATAGCATTACATCTACAGCAATGATAAATTTAAAATTCGGTATACATATATAAAGTCAAATGGTGCATAGTAAGCATGAGTTTATTGCATAGCTGCATTTTTCCAGGGGTGATTCATGTCACTGTAATTAGGTTGCTTATTATTATTAGCAATAGTAGTATTGATAGTTGCACACCAAATAATTACAGTACAATTCACTCAACATTTTCATGATATCTCATAATTTATGCTATACTTTATACACTAGCAAACTACACCAGGTCTTAAACATCCTATTGTTAGATGCAAGAAAACAGGATCATTGGTAAAGTTGCAGCATACAAGATGTTTTCAAACATATAAACAAGAATCTGGTCAACTAATGGTCAGCACTAAATTGGCGCAAGATAGGGTCAATGGAATTCAAGGGAGGGGCAGGACTTGGATGATTTGTGGCAATTGAAGGACTCTAAACTGATGATGGGTTTCACTCCTCCCCACAGTTCCACCTGCTCTTTTCTTACACATATTAAACCATAAGGTGTTTTCTTTATTTTTGGGTCTGCGTGCTAGATATTGTGCACTGAAAACCAGGGTTTATTGCTTAGTATAGCTGTAAATATAAACCTTAACAGAATAACAGAGTTGGAAGGGACCTTGGAGGTCTTCTAGTCAAATGCTGTGCTCAAGGGGACCCTATATCATTCCAGACAAGTGCCTGTCCAATCTTGTAAGAACCCACTTCAACTAACCACCCAACAAAGCAGAACTCTTGAACCAGGCATTGTCTCAAAAGGATACTTTTATTAGGGGTCAGTGACAGTAGGGAAGTGAAGGCGAGATCTGGGGAAAACCCATGCAAACGGTATAGTTAAGCTAGCAATATTCCTCCTCAACCCAAAGTCATAATGTCCATTTGAAATCCAGTCAATTCACAGGTGGCACAAAGTATGGCTGGTTGGTACGATTGGCGCACATCTCAAGGTCTTCTCCAGCTTTCGTTTCTCTGTCACCATGGGTCCGGGATATCTGAGGGAACACCTGCTGCCGGCATCAAATGCCCTTCGCCCAGTGCGCTCCCACAGGGAGGGTCTGCTCAGGGTCCCGCCGGTAAGAGACTGCCGGCGGGTGACACCCAGGGATAGGGCCTTCTCGGTGGGAGCGCCTGCCCTCTGGAACCAGCTGCCGGTGGAGCTGAGAACTGCCCCCGACCTTCGATCATTCCGCCGGGGCCTGAAGACCTGGCTCTTCGAGCTCTCTGGCCCAGGCTGAGGAGGAATTTTTAATTTGGGGTTCTTTTTAACTGACTACAGGGTTAATTTAATATTTTTTAATTTGGTTCTTAATTTTTGTATTTTGGATTTTTAATTCCCTGTAAACTGCCCTGAGTCCTCAGGGAATAGGGCGGTATATAAATATAACTAAATAAAATAAATAAATCTCCCTGATAAGGAGACACATTCCTTTCTCAAGATAGTAGAGGCAGGAGAGAGAAAGTAGAAAGCGAAAGTGATCCCAAGCGGAAAGCATGCTCCCCCTCCCCGGCTTCTATCCATGCAATACTACAAACGAAGAAGATCCGTGCCCACATTGCTCTATCGGAAAAAGTAGCAGTGACAGCAAAAGAGGAAAGAAACTGGCAAGGCAAAATCGTGTAAAATGTACAATGCATTAGGAATCCATCCCTTCAGCGAGGATTTTTATGTTTGGTATTTGCAGCTGTTTGATCTGTAACAGCACTTCCTCCCCTCCTCCCCTCTTATGTTCCCCCCCCCATATCTTTTGAGAAAGTTTGAGTGGTCACCCAGGCTCTGGAAGGTGCAGGGAAAACAATGAGGGTTTGGGGACCTGACAAATCTCTTCTTAAGAGCCTCCAGTGATGGAGCACCCACAACTTTGGAAGGCAAGTTGTTGCACTGGTTAATTGTTCTCACTATTATGAAATTTCTCTTTAGTTCTAGTTTGGATCTTCCCTTGATTAGTTTCCATTCATTATTTCTTGTCTCGCCTTCTGGTGCTTTAGAAAATACATTGACCACCCTCTTCTTTGTGGCAGCCCCTCAAATATTGGAACACTGCTATCATATCACCTCCTAATCAGTGGTGGGATTCAGCCGGTTTGCACCACTTCGGCAGAACCGGTAGCTACTTTTTTGTTGCCCAGGCCAAGAATGGACTTCCAGAAGTGGCATCCACACAGAGAACCGGTTGTTCACGTATTTGAATCCCACCACTGCCCCTAATACTTCTTTTCACTAGACTAGACATATCCAATTCCTGCAAATGTTCTACATATGTTTTAGCCTCCAGTCCCCTAATCATCTTTGTTGCTCTTTTCTGCATTCTTTCCAGAGTCTCTACATCTTTTTTATAATATAGTGACCAAAATTGGATACAGTATTCTAAGTGTGGTCTTACTCAGGCTTTATAAAACGGTACTAATACTTCATGTGATCTTGATTTTATCCCTCTGTTTATACAACCATGGTTGGTATTAGCTATTTTGGCTGCTGCCGCACATTGCTGGCTCATATTTAAGTGATTGTCAGGACTCCAAGATCCCTCTCACAGTTACTGCTGTTGAACCAGGTTTCTCCTAATCTGTACCTGTACATTTGGTTTTTCTTGCCTAAGTGCAAAACCTTACTTCAACTGTTGTTTATTCAACCATTGTACATAGTTAGGAAGCTTGAATGGTATAATTTGTGAACTTAATCTCCTCTTTAACTGTAAATTAATTTGTAATTATAGTGTAATTATAAAACACATATAATTTTAGAAGAATGAAAGTAATTATCCCTGGAGAATACAGAATTAACAAAGTAATAATTCACTAGAAAAAGGGAAGTGACATTCCTCAAAGTTAAGAGCTATAACAAACAAGACACTTGTAGATATATGAATGAAATTTTGCTGATAAGCTACTTTCTTTGTATTTCATTATAATTTCATGATGTCTTGAAATTAATGCTCATTTTATCTAATAAAAAACATAATGCTGGCTAGGCCATTATTATTTTTCTAATTTTATAAGATATAAGTCTGTATGGATTCTGAGTGTGAACACAGCTATCCTGTTTTGGTCCCTTCCAGATGTGCTGGACCTGTAATTCCAGAAGTCACAGCTTTCTACCAACTGGAACATCTGTAGCATCATGATGCTATAATGGTACAAAACAGAATTTTTCCTGCCATAACTAAAGCAGATTATTAAGATTGGATTGCTGGTTAATGATACCATCCTCAAAAACATTATGTCAAAACCTTAAGCTGCTTAGCCAATGACTTAAGTGAGGATTACATGTAGTGAAACACAATTACAATCATTCTCTATACCTTTGCCCCTTTGTATCTGTTCCTGTCAAATTAAGAAATGTCCATTGTGATTTTGCTCATGCAGCAACATGCAGAAAAGCCCACATGTTAAATTTCTTACATAATGCCCTTAAGATGTCTTTCTAAACCAGGGATTTTCAACCTTTTCAGAGATTGTACCACTTTTAGGACATGACAATATTTGAGTACCACCAGTGCTTAGCAAGGTGTCAAAAACTTGATGACTAAAAAAAACGGGGGGGGGGGATTTTGGGTTTTACTGATTAGATTCAGTTGTTGCTATAGAAATGGCTAGTTTATAATATTATGGAAAAGCAAAAAGTTAAGGTTCAGTGTTAGTGCTTCCTTCTCCTGCAACAGAGGATGCATGTTCTTTTTCCCTTCTCCCCCTTCTCCCCACTTTTTCCTCCCCACTGTGTCCTACTATTTGCCCTGTTCTGAACCACTTTCCTGAGCATATAAGTTCATTTCAATGAAGCAAACTTTATTTCAAAAATTCATTTACAGGACTATTCAGCACAAATAAACTGTAGTGACCATTTTTATATCCCATATCTTCAAAGTGTTGTCCTTACATTAATCTCATCTGTAGCTGAAGTATGAAATGAACCTATAACACATGTCAAGGGTGACACATCGCAATGTTTTGGGTGACACACCAGCATTCATCTACACCTGACAACTATTTTCCTGTTCTCAAACAATTTTCAGAGGCTGCAGAGGCCATATGAGAATGCAATATAGGTAGTCTTCAACTTACAACAGTTCAATTAGTGACCATTCAAAGTTACAACAGCATTGAAAAAAGGGGCTTATGACCATTTTTCATAGTTACAGTCTTTGTGGCATCCCCATGATCACGTGATAAAAATTCAGATGCTTGGCAACTGGTTCATACTTATGACCATTCCTGTGTCCCAAGGTCATTTGATCACCTTTTGTGACCTTCTGACAAGCAAAGTCAATGGGGAAAGCCAGATTCACTTAACAACCGGGTTACTAACTTATCAATCGCAATGATTCACTTAACAACTGTGGCAAGAAACATTGTAAAATGGGGCAAAACTCACTGAAGAAATGTCTCTCTTAACCAAAGAAATTTTGGGCCCATATGCTCTCCCATGGCCTCCCAACAAAAATCCAAAACAAAGAACAGGGCACGATTTGTGTGGCTTTTAGAGGCTGAAGAGGCCATGGAAGAACACAGTCCAAAAATGCTTCAAGAATGAAGGCTTCATTTATTTATTTAGTTACATTTATATACCGCCCTATTCCCTGAGGACTCAGGGCGGTTTACAGGGAATTAAAAATCCAAAATACAAAAGTTAAGAACCAAATTAAAAAATATTAAATTGACCCTGTACTCAATTAAAAAGAACCCCAATTAAAAATTTCTCCTCAGTCTGGGCCCGAGAGCTCGAAGAGCCAGGTCTTCAGGCCCCGGCGGAATGATCGGAGGTCGGGAGCAGTCCTCAACTCTACCGGCAGCTGGTTCCAGAGGGCAGGCGCTCCCACCGAGAAGGCCCTATCCCTGGGTGTCACCCGCCGGCAATCTCTTACCGGCGGGCCCCTGAGCAGACCCTCCCTGTGGGAGCGCACTGGGCGAAGGGCGTTTGATGCCGGCAGCAGGTGTTCCCTCAGATATCCCGGACCCAGGCCATGTAGGGCTTTATAGGTGATAACCAGCACCTTGAATTTCACCCGGAGGGCAACCGGAAGCCAATGCAGCTCACGGAGTAGAGGTGTTACATGGGAGTATCGGGAAACCCCCATTACAACTCGCGCGGCTGCATTCTGCACCAATTGAAGCCTCCGAGTGGTCTTCAAGGGCAGCCCCATGTAGAGAGCGTTACAGTAGTCCAAACGGGAGGTCACAAGCGCGTGAGTAACTGTGCGTAGGGCGTCTCGGTCCAGATAGGGACGCAACTGGCGCACCAGGCGAACCTGAGCAAAAGCCCCCCTGGTCACGGCTCCTATATGGTCTTCGAAATTGAGCCGTGAATCCAGGAGGACGCCCAAGTTGCGAGCCCTATCGACTTTGTGGGGCCTAGAGCTACCCCAGCTATGCCACAGGGAACTGTGGACAGAAACACCGCCTGAAAGTAAGCAGCACGCAGTACAGGTAGTTCTCGACTTATGATCACAATTGAGCCTAAAATTTCTGTTATTGAGACATTTGTTAAGTGAGTTTTGCCCCATTTTACGATATTTCTTGCCAGAATTGTTAAGTGAATCACTGCAGTTGATAAATTGGTACCACAGTTGTTAAGTGAATCCGGCTTCCCCATTGACTTTGCTTATCAAAATATGATCGCATGACCTTCGGACAGAGCAACGGTCATAAGTATGAACCAGTTGCCAAGCATCAGAATTTTGATCACGTGATCAGGGGGCTGTTAGAAAAGTCGTAAGTGTGAAAAATGGCCATAAGACACTTTTTTCAGTGTAACTTTGAACAGTCACTAAATGAACTGTTGTAAGTTGAGGACTACCTGTAGATCCTGGGGATCACACACAGTTGGACAGTATTCTTTTAAAACAAATAAATATGTAAAGAATTGTTTCTCTTTTGTTCAGGGTAGGGGTGGCACACCAGTAGAGTCAAATTTTTGACACCAAAAGTTTCACTGGGAAAGGTAAGACTGGAAAGTTACATAGTACATAGTTCTTCACTTACAACAATTTGTTTAGTGACCGCTCGAAGTTACAACGGCACTGAAAAAGTGAATTATTACCATTTTTCAAACTTATGACTGTTGCAGCATCCCCACGGTCACGTGAAGAAAATTCGGATGCTTGGTCACTGACTCACATTTATGACAGTTGCAGTATCCCACCTTTTTTGCAACCTTCTGACAAGCCAAGTCCCTGGGGAAACCAGATTCACTTCACAATTATGTTAATAGTTGAACAACTGCAGGGTTTCACTTAACAACTATGGCGAGTAAGTCATAAGACGGGGCAAAACTCACTTAACAAATTTCTCACTGAACTCAAATTTTGGGCTCCGTTGTGGTCGTAAGTCGAGGACTACCCGCATTCCGTTTTAAAACAGGCTTTGTGTAGGATTGGAATCTTGTCTTTCGCCCTCTACTCAAAAATTGCTTGATCTGAGGAAAGCTGAGAATAGTTCCCGCCATCTTTCCATTCCCTCCCACCCAACTCCTCCGTTCCTCTTGCAGGCGTCATGTCACGGGCGCTTCTTCCCCACCCCAACTCAAACCCCCCCCCCCGCTTTCTTAGCAGCTGCTCATTAAAAGTATCTGCAATCCAAGCTGTAATCGAGCGTCTCTCCCTCTCCCCCCCCCTTGCGTTAAGTGGTACAGACCCACCCGCTCTCTCACTTCCACGCACCGCACCTTGCGCTCCCAGCCCGTGAAATGTCCGCCAAGATTCGCCTGGGACGGGCTGCGCGCCGGTTTCTCGACGCGGACTTTCCTCCGGGCTCCTCCCCGCGCCCCCGCCGCCGCCGCCCCCCGCCGCCTTCCCCTTTCTCCGCAGCGCTGCCCTCATTCGCTTCCCTCCAGACGTCCCGGACCCCGGGGGAGCGGGAGGCGGGAAAAGCCTCCCGCCGCCTGCAGCGCGTGGCGGGGCATCTGCTGGATTCCCGGGACGGGGCCGCTTAAATAGACTCGCCCGGGCGTCGAGTCTCCGCAACTGCCTCCCTCTCCCGGCCGAGCTGGAACTGCCGCCCGCAGCCGGCGCAGCTGGGGCCCTTGGTCCGCTAGGAGGGCGCGCGCGGGACCGCCGGACCGAAGTCGGGAGGAGTTCGTCGGTGGAGCCTGGGAAGTTGGGAGCGGGTTCCTCTTGGCGTCTCCGTTAGCCGGCGTGGCGCAACGGCGGCAGAGGGATCGGATGAGCATTATGGAAGAAGGGTACCGGCAGGTAAGTATGAGGGGCAGCACCAGCTCAAGCCAGGGGAGAAAACGAATTGTCTCTTTCGCTCCCTCCCTCTCTTTCTCTCCTTCCCTCTCTTCCTCCCTCCCTCCCTCCCTCCCCTTCTCTCCATCTTCTCTCTTTCTCTCCTTCCCTCTCTTCCTCCCTCTCTCCCTCCCTCTCCCTCCCCTCTCTTTCTCTTTCTCTCCTTCCCTCTCTCCGTCCCTCTCTCCATCCCCTCTCTTTCTTTCTCTCCTTCCCTCTCTTCCTCTCTCTCTCTCCCTCGCTCCATCTCTCTTTCTCTCCTTTCTCTCCCTCCCTCTCTTTCTTCTCTCTCTCCTCTCCTCTCTTCCTCTCTCCCTTCCCCTCTCTCCATCCCCTCTTTCTCTCCTTCCCTCTCTTCCTCCCTCTCTCCCTCCCCCTCTCTCCATCCCCTCTTTCTTTCTCTCCTTCCTTCTCTTCCTCCCTCCCTCCCTCCCCCTCTCTCCATCCTCTTTCTTTCTCTCCTTCCCTCTCTTCCTCCCTCTCTCCCTCCCCTCTCTTTCTTTCTCTCCTTCCCTCTCTTCATCTCTTCCTCCCTTCCTCCCTCCATCTCTCTTTCTCTTCTTTCTCTCCCTCCCTCTCTCTCTTCTCTCTCTCCTTTCCTCTCTTCCTCCATCTCTCTCTCACTGTCTTCCTCTCTTTGTCTCATTCCGGCTGCTCTTAGCGCAGCCTTTCTTTCTTCAGAGCCCTCCCAAGCACGCTGGGACCGCAACTCCAAAAACTCCACTCATCCATCAAGCAATATCTGAAAAATATCAAGACAGAGAAAGGCTGCCCTAAAAAGAAGATACACTTTGGGGAGGGATGTGTGTGTCATTCGGGCCATCAAGTTCTGCTTGTGGCAGAGGGAATGGTGGGTCCGCAAGCAGCGTCTCTGGGCCACAATTTGCACAGAAATGTCTTGCAAATTCCCCGAATATCTATGAATGAGAGTTGCTAATTGGAAAAGTTTGATTAATCATAGTAGATTTCAGTGCAAAATTCCAAGCACTGCTTGGAAGCACTGCCAATCACTAACCTAGAGTGGGGTTTGAAATCAACTTTTCTTATCCAGAAGAAGGCAATGATAAATCAGAAAGAATTTTTTTTTGAGTCTTTGCTGTAGTTTTTACTGCCTCACTCTTAGCCTTTGAGTAGTTTCAGATGGACAGCTCCTAGCACTGCAAAAAGAAGCAGTTCGTAACTACTGTATGCTGCCTTTTTTTTCCTCTTAAATTTCTGGATGAAATGGTCTTCTTCTTGTAAAACTCCTATGTTTCCTATGGCCTTTCTTAGCTTTTTTCCATTAAAAATGTGTTGAGAAGGAGCAGTTTTCTATGGTGAAAGTTCTGTAGACTTTGAACGGTTGTGTCTGATAACAGTGTTATCCTATTTGTGTTCACATAGAAGTTTAATGTGTCTTACACCTAGTTAAGCAGATATAGGCATCTTTTGGGTTTTAACAAATAGGGATATATTCCTTGCTGAAGAACATACTTACTAAGGCATTACGATTCCTCTCTTATATTGTGAGACAGAATGGGAAAAGGGGGGAATTTCTTAAGGAACAAATTACTTAGCTTCAGGGTTTTATTAGAAAAAAATAGATTGCCACTTCACTGACTTTCAGATTTGTTACCATCTTCAAAAAGAGCTTACAGGGTTTTTTTTGCAGTGCTAGTGAAATGACTTGGTAGGATTAGGAATTTGTGGCATGTTCATTTATTCAATTGGTATAGGCGCCCATCTCACATTCATGATTCACATAATTAAAACAACCATGCACACACAAAAGCAAAATACAGATACCAATAAAACAATAATCCCATTAAAACCAAACTGAATCCATGACAATAAATTGAGCTGGTCTCTCATAACAAGGTTCCCAACACACAGTTTGGAAGAGAAACTCTACATTCTCTTCTGAGAGTAACATCAGGCTAAGGAATAAAGTGGGATGTTTGTGGAGTACATTATCGCATTTTGCGTTAATTGGTTTCCCCGGCTGCAGGGAGAAAAGCAATCTACAGCTAAGGTAAAAAATTTCCTAACAGTGAGAACAATCAACCAGTGGAACGGCTTACCTTTAGAAGTTGTGGGTGCTTCATCATTGGAGGCTTTTAACTGGAGGTTTCAGACAGTCCTTTGTCTGAAATGGTACAGGGTCTCTTGATCAAGCAGGGGGTTGGACTAGAAGACCTGCAAGGTCCCTTCCAACTCTGTTATTCTACGTTCTAATGTGAGCTTTAATATATATATATTAAGTGTGTGTGTGTGTGTGTGTGTGTTTGTGTGTATTTATTTATTTATTTATTTATTTATTTATTTATTTATTTATTAATTATACCTACCTACCTACTCAAGTGACAGTGGGCATATAATACAATTACAAATCAACAAAAGTTTATATAGTTTTCAGGGACTTTCCTGTCTGCCTACATATCTGTTCATCGGTTAGAACTTGGAGCAATTACATCTTTTTGTGCCCTTGATATAATTAATACTGTTGATAGAGGGATGCAAGTATTTATACAACCCCAGAGTATACTCTTGAGAAGTGTAAACTGGAATTCCATTAACTGAACCAAGAGAGAGTAGCAATTATCAGCTGAGTGGAAAGTTTAGAAAATAACTATTGATTAACTTTTAATGGGGATACTTGATATATATTTTTTAAGAATGTAAAAGCGCAATAAGGAATTTATGAGGGATCAGTCAACGACGCAAATTTTCAATTTTCTGTTTGGCTGGGAAAATGATGTAAATTATCATATATGCCATCAGAATCTAGCCTCTTCATATTCCAGGATAATACAGTTATAGATTAAGGTTAACATAGGAACAGTTAAGCATCAGAAATAGAAATGTATCCAGCTTGTTCTATTTGCAGTTTTTAGGTGTGCACCTCATATTTAAAACAACACTGGAAGGTGTACTGATGCATCTCTCGGCATTTCTTCAGTCACTGCAATGAATGGTATGTAAGTTGGTTCCAGTCTATTGCCCTTTCTTTCCAGGATGGTTATATTGCACAGAGTGTGATGTATTATTTTTGGTCATTATCTGAACTGGGAATTAGAGTTGCAGTGCTATTTTTTTCTATAAAAGATTCCATTGCATGTTGTAGACTTGGAAAGATTGTATTAAAGTATTGAAAGGATTTGATACATAACCTAGTCCTGCCTTCTTTTCCATACAGAAATTCACTAAATCTCAATTTCAAGTGTCGCAGCTATCCAGCCCTCGTTTGAAAGCCTTAAAGGAAAGTCCACCCCATGCCAGACATATTGTTCCACTGCTTAAGAACTCTTAATCAGGAAATTTCTTCCAATATTTAGTTGAATTCCTTTAAAAAAAAGGCCTTTGCTTTGCCTTATTTTCAGAGGAGAATAAGCTTGCTGTCCTCTTTACATTCTTTTAGATATTTTGTAGACCATTATCATCTCACCATTTAGTCTCTTTTGCAAGCTAAACATATATATATGTGTGTGTATATATATATTCTCTTTTAAGATGTTCACACTTTTTCTTTTCAATGATGGGTCTCAGAATATTTACAACATTCCAAGTGCCATCTAATTCATGCAGAATATAATGTATGATTACCTTCCATGATCTGAACGCAGTGCTTCTGTTAACACGGTCCAAACTGTTGCATTATACTAGGGGTCTTCAAACATGGCCCTTTTATGACTTGTGGATTTCAACTCCCAGAATTCCTCAGCCAGCGTGCCTGGCTGAGGAATTCTGGGAGTTGAAGTCCACAAGTCATAAAAGGGCCAAGTTTGAAGACCCCTGCATTATACTGATTCTTCAGCTGATCGCTAATTAGATCATTTTCACCTGCACTGTCACATCACTAGTCCTATATCTATGCATTTAAGTCTCCTTGCCCATATGCAAGAACTTGCCAATATCATCCTATTAATCTGAGGCAGTGCCCAACGTGTGGAGATCATTTAAATTTTTTATTTTGCCTCTTATAAGTTAGCCAATGCTCCTAGTTCATGTTTATCATTTTCATTCCATTATCCTTTCAGTTCAGTTCCATCCTGTAGTTTACTTATAAATATCTAATAAAGTGGAATAGCTTTGGGACAAGATCCCTGGAGATTCCACTCAAAGCATAAACATTTACAAGTATTCTTTGGATGCATTTGTTATAGCCAATTGCAAATTCAGCAGACCAAAATAGTCTTATTTGTTTATCTTGTTCAGAGGGATCTCATGAGAGCTTGCAAAACCTTTACTAAGGCCATGTTATATTTCATCAACAGCATTTAAAGTATTTGTCTCAAAGGTGCTTTTTCAACTGCATAGACATTTAAACTATTTGCTCTTAGAAGAGATAAAATAATATGAAACTATTTATTAGCTTCTCCAGAGGTTCAAGGTAGCATATATATGATTTTCTCCTTCAAATTGTCCTACAACAATCCGACAGAGACTGACTGGCTTAGAGTCACCCAGTGAAGTTCCATGGCTGAAGACAGAACTGAATTTAGATCTCTTCAATCCTAATCTAACTCTAATCATTGTAGGATAGTGGTTTTCAGTTTTTAGAAACAGTTAGAAAACATAATATTAGGACTATGCAATGCTTCATATAGCATTTACTTGCAAATGCATTGGAACTACTATGCATTTTTTCTGGCATTGTGAATTTGTCTTTAAAAATATTTTATCTTTGAAAGCTACCTAAATAATTTGGTTTTTTTAAGAGTTCTAGCTTAGCTATGTAAGTGGAATCTGTAGCCAAGCAATGCTTTCAAATTTTATTTACTTTTTTAAATTTTTAATCAGAAGAGAAGTAAAAGTAAAATAAAAAGTAAAATAAAATCCACCTTTCTTTTTTTCTGTTGATAAAATTATGACAGAACTGTAACTGTAACAGAGAATGTCGATTGGTGGCCCCCAGGGGGAGGTCCTTCTCTGTGGGCGCCCCGGAGCTATGGAATCGGTTGCCGGTTGAGCTCCGGATGGCGCCCGACCTTCGCTCCTTCCGTCGCGATCTGAAGACACTCTTATTTGAACAAGCCGGCCTGGCCTGATGGGGGATGGGTTGGGTTTTTATTGTCATTTTTAATATATGTATTTACTGTTTTTACTTGGGCATATGTTTAATTTTTTTTAACTTTTGTATTTTTGTATTTTTTATATATCTGCCCTGTTCACCGCCCTGAGTCCTTCGGGAGAGGGGCGGTATATAAATATTATTATTATTATTATTATTATTATTATTATTATTATTATTATTATTATTATTATTATTTCTAAGTACTAATTAATATATACAAAAATGCTGTATTTTCAAATTATAAAGAGTTTATATCTTGGGCACTAGAATGACATTTTCCCATCATGATCTGTGCCAATACATTTGTACATATATCAAAATGCCAGTGATTAATATGCAGTACTGGATGTTTCAACTTCAATTTCTTTAATAACTTTTCTAATTCCATGTGATCCACTTCCTCTTATATTATACTGTGCTAAGAGGGTTGCTCTTTGAAATACAACAGATGCCAGATAACAAACATTAGTCCTGACTGTCCTATTCTGATCATTTACTCATATTATTGTTTTGTATCTTTATAAAGAATCATTATATAACAGTCTTCTCCAAAATGGTATGGCACTGGCAACCGCTGCTGTTACACCTATGTGATTTGCAGCATGCATCAGGCAGAAGAATATAAAAGCCTGTTCAAATATGGCAAACGGTTAAGGTTTCCCTCTCCAGTCATGTACGACTCTAGGATTTAGTGCTCATCTCCATGGTCATTGGCTATATGCCAAAGGCACTTCAGAGAGGGTAGAAGAATTCAGGATTTCTTTAGCCAGCCACAGCCGACCGGCCAATATGGTAGCTCACTGCTAACTAAGCTTGAAAAAGTAGGAAAGTTTCCACCCCGGTGTAGAAAAACTATCGTTCAGCATCAACCTTATTTTTGTCCCTGTTTAACAAAACAGCTAAAATTGTTCTCTCCATCACTTTTGCAATGTAGTGGGTCCGACGCAAGGAAGAGATGCCAGCCGGAGTACGTGTTCAGCTCTTTATTGGGGGGCGTAGCGTACTGGGGAATGAGGGGTTACCTGGCCTCCTTAAATACCTGGCCAGGTAAGCGGACAGCCAATGGGGTTGGCCCTAGGTTTCCCGCCGAAACTGGGTTTCCCGCCAAAACCATTCAGGCCAACGCCCCCTGGTGGCTGTTGCTATGCAGGTGCCTGCATACATAACACCCCTCCCCCCCTTAGAGAAGAACCACATAACAACTATAGAACAATTGTGCAACTAGCTACATAACTATATACACTGTGTGTCAAGGCAAGGCAACTGTGGGGTGATCACTTGCACATATAGTCCGCCAGGTAGGCAGGTGTCCTGTGGGGCCGGGTGGACCGTCTGGGCGTGGCTTGGCCCTGGGCTTGGACAGCTGGTTCGTGAGGCCTCTGTGCTGGGTTGAACAGAGCTGGGTTCAGGAGGCCCTCCTCCTCTGGTTCCTGTTCTGTGTTGTTCCCAGTTGGGCTGACCTCTCCTGGGGTGTGGCTATCCTGTTGGGCATGTGTGGTGCACTCAGGGACCCTTCCTCTGAGCTGGTCAATGTGTCGCCTTATGTGTCTGTCCCCCTCCACCCCCACGATGTAAGAGAGGGGCCCAGTTTTCTCAACCACTGTCCCTGGAATCCATGGATGCCCTACCCCATAGTTCCTTGCCCAGACCAGGTCCCCCACGTTGAGAACTCTGTGCGCTGGTGATGATGATGATGGTGGTGGTGGTGGTGGCCTATCCGTCTCTGCTGCTACTCGATCTGGGTGTAAATGGTCCAGCTTGGTGATGAGACGCCGTCCTCATCGCAGTTCTGCTGGGCTCTTCCCGGTAGCAACGCATGGTGTAGTGTGTTGGGCAAGTAGAAATTTGGCCAGTCTGTGATGCCAATCCCCGCTGATGATGCGCCGGAGTGCGTCCTTGGTCATCCTTACCATCTGTTCAGCTTGCCCGTTAGTCAGTGGATGAAAGGGCGCAGAGGTGGCGTGTCTAATCCAGTTCGCCTTCAAGAACGCCTGGAAATCAGTAGCGGTAAACAGGCCCGTTATCAGACACTATTACGTTGGGGAGGCCGTGTGTGGCAAAGAGAGCTCTGAGCACCTGGATGGTCCTAGCCGAGGTCATGTTGGGGACAGGGACTACCTCCAGCCACTTGGAGTGGCTGTCCACTACTACTAAGAACAGTTGGCCCTGAAATGGCCCTGCATAGTCAATGTGGATGTGGGACCAGGGTGTGTGTGTGTGGCCTCCCACCTGTGTACTGGTGCGTGTGGCATTTCTGGCCTGGATCTCTGGCACGTGTAACAGGCCTTGACCCGGTCCTCAATGTCCTTGTCCAACTCCGGTCACCAGAGGTAGCTTCTGGCCAGTGCCTTCATCCGAACCACCCCCGGGTGTCCCTCGTGTAAGGATTCCAATACCTTGCCCCGGACTGCGGTGGGAATGATGACCCTGCTACCCCAGAGGAGGCAACCCCTGTGTGTGGAGAGCTCGTGATGCCTGGTGAAGTAGGCCTGGAACTCAGGCCCCGGGGGCTTGTCCTGCCACCCTGTGCAAACCCATGAGTATACCCTGCTCATGATGTTGTTGGTGGCTGTGTTGCTGGCAATGTCCTTGGGATGAACTGGGCATTCTGGTAATTCCTGCAAAGCTAGGATCTGCGTTGCTGGTGCCGGGTCTGGTTCAGTTGTGTCGAGGGGAAGCCTACTTAAGCCGTCTGCGTGGCCCATCTCCTTTCCTGGCTTGTGCACCAGCTTGCAATTGTAAGCTGCAAGGAAGATGGACCACCGGAGCATTCTGGGGGACAGAATTTGGGGCGTCTGCCTGTCCGTTGTGAACAGGCCCAGGAGTGGTTTGTGGTCCGTGTAAACAGTGAACTCCCTGCTGTACAGATAATCGTGGAACTTTTTAATTCCAGCCACGATTGCCAGGGCTTCCCTGTCAATTTGGGCGTAGTTCCTTTCTGCTCCAGACAGCGTCCTAGAATAGTAGGCAATGGGGATTTGAGCCCCATTAGGCTCTAGGTGACTGAGAACAGCGCCCATGCCATAAGGGGATGCATCACACGCAATGCATATGGGCTTTGTTTCTATGAAGTGTGTTAGTGTGGACTTGTCAGACAGTAGTGCCTTTAATGCTCTAAAGCTTTGCTCGTGGACGGAAGTCCAGGCCCATGCTGCCTTTTTATCCAGTAACCTGTGAAGTGGCTCTGCAATGGCTGCCTTGTGTGGGAGGAATGTATGATAGAAATTGAGCAGACCCAGGAATGTCTGTAGCTCTGCCTTGTTCTTGGGTGTGGGTGCTAGTTTGATGGCCCTCACCTTGGACTCTGTGGGGTGGATTCCCCTGGCATCTACCCTGAATCCCAAGAATTCTGTGGAGGAAACACCTATGCTGCATTTCTCCCTCTTAAGTTTGAGGCCAGCTGTGCGCAGCCTGGACAGCACCTCCCTGAGCCTACCTGCCAGCTCTTCTGCTGATGCTCCTGCAATCAGGATGTCATCAATATAGGGGCAGACTCCTGGGATGCCCCTGAGTGTCTTCTCCATAACTTCCTGGAAAATGCCAGGAGCAACGCTGACCCCAAACTGCAGCCTGTTCACCCGGAATGCTCCCCTGTGTGTTACTATAGTCTGAATGTCAGCTGTTGCCCTAGTGACTGTGAGTTGCTGGTACGCCTGCGCAAGATCGAGCCTTGCAAAGATGGCGCCGCCTTGGAGGGAAGCGATAACGTGGCTGACCGTGGGGACCGGGTAAGCGTGCAGGTTTAGGGCGCGGTTCAACAAGCACTTGTAGTCGGCGCAGATCCTTATTTCCCCATTGGATTTGAGGGGGGTGACGATTGGGGTTTCCCACTCCCCCCATCTACGGGCTCTAAGATTCCCTGGGCCACCAGCTTATCCAGTTCACACTCGATTTTGTGTTTGAGCGCAAAGGGGACTCGCCGCGGCCGGACCCTAACAGGGGGAACGTTCGAGTTAAGCTTGAACGAGATGGGGGGCCCTGTGTATCTGCCCAGAGTTCCGTCGAAGACGTCTGCGAACTCCTTGCAGACGGCCTCGATGGAGTCTCCCTGGATCCGATGGATCCCGGAGACTGTGATTCCCAGGGCCTCAAACCAGTCTAGACCGACCAGGCTGGCTCTCCGGCCCTCTACCACTACAACCTCCAGGTGCTCTTCACGACCCTTAAACCCCACCGAAACGGTAGCCTCCCCCTTTACCTTGACCGGTGAATTCTGAAAATTGGTCAGGGTTAATTTTGTTGGCCGTAATTTAATCCGCTGCTTGCTCCGGCTATTAATATAGTTAAGGGTCTCGTCCGAAATGATTGAGACCGATGATCCGGAGTCAAGCTCCATGCTGCAAAGAACGCCTTGCAAACGGATTGTTAATCTAATTTTGGGTTTGAGCAGCCGGCGGCTACTCGTGTGGTTAATGGCCAGCCGGCTCTCAACATAGCCAATTCGTGTTTTGGTTGGGGCCCCAGTACCTTCGAACGGCGATTCCTCCGGTTGCAGCTCGTGGATCTCCTCTCGGGGGCGGCGGCTACGACAGACTGCGGCTATGTGGCCTGTTTTCTTGCAGGCCCGACACGTGGCCGCCCGGAACTTACAGAGGCTGCGCACGTGGTTTCCACCACACCCTGCGCACTTCTGAGGGTTGGTGGCATTGCTAGGAGGCCTGGGCTTGTCTGGGCGTCTGCCTCGCTGGTTGGGGGTCGACTTCCACTGGAGGAGGTCGATGCTCTGCTCGTCCTCGGCTGTGGCGACCTGCCGGTGGATGCTGGCCGCCTGGCTGCCGGTCCGGGTCTCCTGGACTGCTTGGACGGCCCCGCAGGCCGCCTCGTGGGCCAGGATGGCGTCTTCAGCTTCTTGGAGCGAAACCCCCTCTCTTTCGAACAGGCTCTCTTGCAGCCGCCTGTCTCGTAGGCCGCAAACCAGCCGGTCCCGTAGCCGCTCCTCAAGTTCGAAAACTTGCAGGCGATGGCGGCTTCTCGTAGGGCGGTGAGGAATTCGGCACCGGACTCATCGGGGTGCTGGTCCCTTTTTTTGAACTGCGACCTCGCGGCCACCTTGGAGCGCCGAGGCCTGAAGTGGGCGTTGAGCTTGGCAACGAGGTCCTGGTACGTGACGGTATTGATGGCTTCTGGGGCGAACAGGTTCGCGGTGATCTCTAGGAGTGCAGGTCCCCCGATGCAGAGCAGGGCTGCCGCCTTTGCGCCGTCCTCCGAGATCGGGTTGAACCGCATGTACAGTTTGGTGTGAGCCAGGTACCGGGCCCATGTCTCGGGGTGGTGGGTGTCGAATTCGCGGGGGTGTCCGGCCCTTGCCATTGCGGTGTTGTTCGGGTCTTGCGTCATGGATTGCGGTGACCGGCGTGGACCGGTTGGCTGGCGGTCGTGTTGGGAGGAAGGGAAGAGTCCTCCTTCCTTCAGCGTGCGGTGCGCTCCCCAAGTGACTTCAGCTCCTTGTCGGCAGCAAATCCCACCTTTGTCGTCACTGCAATGTAGTGGGTCCGACGCAAGGAAGAGACGCCAGCCGGAGTGCGTGTTCAGCTCTTTATTGGGGGGTAGCGTACTGGGGAATGAGGGTTACCTGGCCTCCTTAAATACCTGGCCAGGTAAGCGGACAGCCAATGGGGTTGGCCCTAGGTTTCCCGCCGAAACTGGGTTTCCCGCCAAAACCGTTCAGGCCAACGCCCCCTGGTGGCTGTTGCTATGCAGGTGGCTGCATACATAACAACTTTATCTCTGCTTCATATAAATCAGTCCTCAGTAAACTGAAGATTTGATCAACCAAGTCTAGTTCAGTTCTCACCAGTTATTTACAGAATAAAATTGGTGTAATCTTTCTATTTCCCCTGATACAGTATTCTTGATCTATTTCTGATATAAACAAAGTTGTGCATAACATAGCCACACGTAGGATAATTTTCACTAACCTTCCAGATACTGGCTGAAAACTCAGCCTTAATATATCTTCTAGACACCAGGATGCAGAAGACAATTACAGATTTTTGTGGGGTTTATGGATTCATTTCATACAAATGATGGGGTTCGTGAACTCATGAAGTGAAAATATGAGTTGCTTCTTTGTGATTATTCTTTTTCTTATTGTGATGGTTTCTGAACAATATTTTATGAGAAGCTAGCTCTGTCACTCATAAGCCATGCTGTGTAGGTTACTGCAATACAATTTTAACTTTTTTAATAAACAGTGTTTGAGTGATTTGTGGAATTACTTTGCTTTTTAGGTAAGTCCTCCTTTTCTATATTGTCCTGTGCAACAGGCAATGCTTGAATTAGGCAAAGGGAGAAGTCCATGGAGGTCTGTGTCATCTAGTAGTTACCATCAAATGCAGAAAGAATGATAAATGGATCTAGCAACACGAAGCACAAAAACACCCATAAAATAATTAAAGCTGATTTGTTGAAAAACGGGGGAAAAAACTTAGTGCAGTTCATTAATAGGCTTGATAAATCAGTGCAGCAGATTAAAATAAATTAAACAGTCACGTCAGCTGCAATAAAACTCAGGCTGTTTACTGTATGCCTCAAAAAATGCCCAGATGGTGGACTAAAAAAGCAAGGACGTTAACTGAATCAGTTACGGAAGAGAATCTTATTCTTGGAATTCTGCCATGCAGAGAAAGCAGTCATGTGTCCCAAATAATTTTGCACCACTGAATATTCCAAGAAACAGGAGAATGTCACCTTCAGACTTGCCGAAGGCATGGAAGGTCATTCTCTCGTTATGGGCCTTTTCCTCCTCTCTCTTGCTGTCTTTTTCATCCAGTACTACTTTCTTAATTCATTATACACAGGCGGAGAGATTATATGTAGTATTTAGCTTAGAGCTGGATGTTTAGAGATGTATTTGGGCATAATCAGCTCCCCAATCTGTTCCCTCCTGCCCTCCACCCCCATTATTGAACATTAAGCTCTACTTTAAGACACAGATTTAGTTTTTAAGCTGCATTTGCTGCTGTTGCCAGCCACTGACTCTTGTGTTCGGATTATTGCAAACTGAATGTTTTACTCTAAATATTCTGTAAGGGTAAAAAACACAGATTGGTTCATTTTTAAACCTGCTGCTGCTTTTTACAGAATAACAGGATTTTAAAACAAATACATTTAGCGGGACAAAACAAAGACAAGAGCAGTCCATTTTATCAAATTTGACTCAGGATATATAAGGGAAGAATTAAATGAGCAAGTTATGCTTTCATCTAATGTCAAATTGGATAGAATCACCTCTTGTCAGTTTGGAATCCGAGCTATAGAAATGACTTGGGTAAGTATTCTACCCTCGCCTCAGAGGGACCCAAAGATGTAATCAAAAAAGAAATTATCTTGAGTTTGTTCAAGGGTTTGTTGTGATTCAGCGTCAGTCTGTGGTTTCGGCAGCTGAGTCGGACAATTCTGAAGAGGAGGAGGAGGAGGGGTTTGGAGAGCCTTTGGTTGCAGAGGAAAGTTCTGATGCACCGCAGAGCTCTCAGCCAGGGCCCTCCCATCTTGTTCCTCCTCAGACCCAGCTGTGTGAGCCTGAAAGATTGGAAGAAGACGATCCACAGCTGGCTCTGTTCAGGGATGCTCGAAGCAGGAGGCAGACTAGCAGAAGTGAACAAAGAAAAGCAATGAGGCACCTCGGGAGAAGGCAAAGAGAAGCCACGCCTTGAGACTGCTGTTTAAAAGGGGAATGTGTGGGAGGTACTGGTTGCTGAAGGCAACTGTTTGAAGAGCTTCTGATATAGTCTCGGTCTGTATTTGTTTAACTCTGTTTTGAACTGTTTCGTTTAGTTTTTGCAAATAAATTTGGTTGGCTTAATTCCAGCCTATTGAATATAAAAAAGGGGTTGTCCCTGACATTCCAACAGGGCCAGTCGTAGGCTGGAACAGAACAGGGTTGGACACAAAAGTGGAGTAGAGAAAGGAAAGGAATTTGCTCCTCTTCTTCTCAGTCTCCTTTTCAAGGATTCTAGGTGAGCCTCATTTTGTGCCCTTGCTGGTTTGAAAAATATCACACACACACACACACACACACACACACACACACACACACACACACACAGAGAGAGAGAGAGAGAGAGAGAGAGAGAGAGAGAGAGAGAGAGAGAGAGCCCTCTGGATCTGCAATCCCAAAGAGAAGAATAGTCTTCTCCTGTCCTCCCACACCACTCCTTTGATGAAGAATTCTGCTGGTTCATCTTCCTTTGGCCTTCTTTTGGTCATGTCCTATTTCAGCTGAAACCAATAGATAAAACACAGGATCCGGTCTGGAAAAAGTGATATGATATGTTGCTCAGACAAAGAGCAACAGAGGACAGTCTGCAGAGGGAAGGAATGGTGAGATCCCCAACAGTTTCCAAGTGAAGAGGCCTAGTTGATCCTGGTGTTCAATACATCAAAGATTGATGAGGATGGGAACATTTGTCCTGTGTGCTGAGCAATAGCATCTTGATTACAAAGAAAGTATACAGTAGCAGGTAGCTTTGATTGCATAGATAGCAAGTAGGCCAGGAACAAACTGCCTCAGCTGCCTCTTTGGGGAATAAAAGGGAGGGAGGTAGAGTTTTGGACCTAAGTTAACAGTACAGAAATATTATTGTTGCACTCCACTAACATCTTCAAAAACAGATTAAGAACCATTCCTTAATATGGAGAGGTTATAAGAGGGTGGAAAGAGGGATTTTTTGTTAGCATTCTTTGTGTATTACATGATAAGTCAATTTCATGGGTTATATAGAACAGTGAAGATTCAGGGAAAGTTATTTGTCTTCCAGTCCTATTTTTTTGGAAGCCATTCTGTTTGTCTTAATCCAAAAAACACTAAGCCAATTTTCCTACACGTCATCTAGATTCTAGACCCTTGAACAAATTGGTTCTATTCAAGTCTGGGGAATGGGCCACCTTTTTTTTCTGCAATGTACTGCAAAAGTGCATGTCATGTACACCCACCTCCAAATGGTTTGGAAAGTCCCATGCAACGTTTTGTTGCAAGCTCCAACTTTTTAGTTGCCAAAATCAAAATAGAATTTTATGCCTGCTGCTCCCTGAGTAGCTAAGTAGAAAATGTCTGTGTGTTTAAAGAAAAAGAAATCCAGCAACCCAACCCATAAGGTCTGTCAGCTGCTATCAGTAGTTATACTATTCACTTCTGTGTTCCATAATGCTTTGGTGTCAACCATGCTTATAGCTGTCATGAACTACTGTCAACCAAATCTAAAGAGTGACTCAAAATATTGATCTTTGTGTGTCAGCATACTAGGAATTATGAGATAATGTTAGTTAGATAAATTGAGCTGTTCTGGGTATTATTATTATTATTATTATTATTATTATTATTATTATTATTATTATTATTATTATTCACAGTTCCTTTAATATACCACAAACTAACCAATGAAATATAAACATTTTTTCAGGTATTTAACATTTGTTATATCAGTAATGCTGTAGGTATTATATATCGCCATACATAAATACATACACGTAAGTTTGGGTGCTGCTCGTCCATTTCCCCTTTCGCTGTATCCACCCCTCCTTCTCTCTCTTCCCTCTTCTCTACTTTCTTTCTCCCTTTCTCCTTTCTTTCCTACTTCCCTCTTCTTCCTCTCCTCTCCTCTTTCCCTCACCACTCCCCTCCCGTTTCTCCCCACTTCTCCTCCTCTTTCCCTCCAACCTTCCTACTTCCTTCCCCCTCCTCTACTCTCTTCCCTCTCTCCTCTCCTTTCTTCCCTCCCATTCCTCTTCCGATACAATTCAGGGGTGATGCCCGAGCATGAGTTGTTCTGTTTGTTCACTGCCAAGCTGAATGTAATATTATGTGGCAGAGCTGGTATTATTAGGACATAGAAGTTATATGTTTTCTGTACCAAGGCAGGGATTGCAGCTTACTTTGTCTGTTTCTCTTGACAATATATTCACATGCAACTGAAAGTCTTTAACTTACATAAACTGTTTTCTTGCCATACTTTCCTTAAGCTCTAGGAGGTTAACTTAAAAATAGAAACATTAAATATGTCAGTTCAACAGTGAAACCGAAACAGTGTCTTAATTTAATCCAAACAAAATTCTATCCAGTTTTGAAATACTAATCCACATTCAAGTTTAGTGTGTCATTCAATAGATTTCTAATTTTTCCATGAAGAAAAAAAATGAATGGGATTTGTAGCTTACACAAGATGTCAAATAGTTTATTAAACTCTCTAGTGGGCAAATGACATTTGGAGTCTACAGTAACAGATGATTGACTGAGGATGTTTTAGTAACACATTTTAAGCACAAACAGTTCAGGTTTCTTTTATGGATTTTGTTTTTCTTTCTATTGTAACATATTTTAAGGTAGTAAGATGTTTTTCTGACCTTTGTTCTTGGGTAACTTTATTTCCTTTTTCTGAATTTTGTCTCTCCAGAAGTACTTTGATATTATTTCAAGCAGAGAAAGAGTAATTTTCCCTGTGTATATTCTAAGTAATATATTGAAGTGTTTAAATATCATTATATTCCAAGCTTCTCCTCTACAATGGTACACTGATAGTGTTCATCCCACTGTTCTAAACAAAAAAAAATCATTATAACATAGTAGTGTAGCATATTTACCCATCTTTACAGACAGTAAAAACATCATTTTGATTGATTAATTACCTGCCATCAAGTTGGTGTTAATGTTAGGATGGGTGGATGGATTACTGGTTGATCATAGATACTGTAGATAGGTACTGGTAGATAGATAGCCTTCCTTCCTTCCTTCCTTCCTTCCTTCCTTCCTTCCTTCCTTCCTTCCTTCCTTCCTTCCTTCCTTCCTTCCTTCCTTCCTTCTTTCCTTTATTTTTCTTTCTTTCCTCCCCCCATCACAGGGGTGTCAAACTCAATTTCATTGAGGGCCGCATCAGCGTTGCGGTTGCCCTCAGGGGGCCGGGTGGGTATGGCCAGGGTGGGCGTGGCCTACTGGGTGGGCGTGGCCAGAGTGCGTATGGCCTACTGGGTGGGCCTGGCCAGCTCTACATCGTTTGCATCAAGGGTGCCTATGGGGGCCTGGGCAGGAGTGGGACAGATCTGAGGGTCTCTGGCAGGAGGAGGGTCTCTGGGCCAGGGCCAAGGCAGTGGGGGCCGTTCCCTCACTGTTTCCAGGATGGCTTCGCGGGCCACATGAAACCACTTCGTGGGCCGGATCCGGCCCCCGGGCCTTGTGTTTGACATGTCTGCCCCATCATGTTGCTCAGGTCGTTCAATATGGCATCTGTCACCACTATAACTGAGTCCCTCCACCTCTTCTCAATGTCCTCTTTTTCTCTTTCCTTTCACCTTTCATAGCATTATATTCTTCTCTAGTGAGCAAGGTTTTCACATAAAATGCATCCAAATTCAAATTTGTGCAGCATGTGGGAACTCTGGTTCGATTTGTTTAATGATTCATTTTGTTTGTGTTCTTGGCTAAAATACAAAGGTAATTTATAACTGGAACAATATCAGTAGGCCTCTTTAAATTTTGAGAGAGTTCATTTGCTGTAGTCTAGGAATTTCTGGCACAGAGACAATTCTTTATAGGGGATGCTTTTGGAAATGGCTGTACCTGTGAACTACACCATACTTCCGTTTTGATTAAAGAGATATAAAATTCTCTCAAATTCAAGCTCATATCCTTGTGACCATATGGACACAGCTGTGTTATTTTCTTGGCAACAATATGGAAGTGGCTTGACATTGCCTTCCTGGATGCTAATCTACAGCCCTGGTATTCCCTTGTGATGTCCTACCCAAGTTCAGTTTCAACCTGCTTAGCTTTCCAAGATCACTTCATCACCCACTAATCTTATATTTATTATTTTTATTTCACAGGAAATTCATTCTTGATAAACTGCATTGGAAATTTCTACAAGAAATGAAGCAATATAGTATATTTTTAATAATTGTTTAATTAAATGATAATAATAATTCCTAAATATCTGTCCTCCGGCTAATCTCAGTTATTACTTGACTGTTGTGTTAGGGTTACTCAGTTTTTATCAGTATCAGGAAGAACCAGTTGTTGCAAATGACTTAGTTCTGCCAATTTTTACACTTTGTAAGAAGTGTTAAAAAGGGAAAGTAAAAAATTGTGTAGTTCTGTGATGGTTCCCAGAAGGGATAGAAGATGAGACCATGAGAGAATTTATGTGGTGCAGTACCTTTTCCTTCCCAGCTTCTTGCCCTTCAAAATTTCTATTAGCAGCTTTTCTCCTTGAGAGCCTTTCCCCCTTAAAAATAGAGTTCAACTTCTTGGTTAAAAACAAAACAGTAGCTTTAAGCCCCATGAAGCATGTAAGCAGCCATTTCCTACATTAATTATGAAGCTCTTTCTCATCTCCCCCATAATGTACAGCCAACCTCATATTGCTCTTCATGGGCCAAAGAATTACAGAAAAGCAACATTCAAATTCATAATCACTATGTGGGGTAGTGAGTCTATTCCATCTTGCTGGTGCCACTGGAAACTGCCCTCTTGCAAGGTGGTTGCGGAGATGAACATAGACCAACTCTCAAGCAGCAGATTTGCAACTGGTCGATCAGCAGTGATATTTAGTGTTGAACACTGCAAGGATGTCCCCCAGAAACAACACATTGGCTTCACTTGACATCTCCCCCCCCAATAAGGCAAAGTTTCCCTATTCAAGAAAATTTCATTTCTATCTTATTGCTGAGCAGTTGAATTCCGCTAGGAGGAAAAAAAAAACCCACATGAAAATTATGATTTTCCAGAAAACATTTTACTCCTATTCTTTTCAATCCTTATAACTTTAGCATCTATTTGGGAGATTCCATAATGGCTTGGACTTGGGATGCTCCTTACTACTGATACAGCATCTGTCCTTCTTAAGAAAAATAATTCAGAATCTCACTTGTGTGCCTAGTGAAATGATACTGTACCATGGTTGCTAATAGATCTGGCTAAATAAATAGCACAGGGCCTGATCATGGTAATAAAGCATTGGTTGACTCAGAGTCTTCTATTGGAATGCATATGCTTTTCTATTAATGTGGGGTATGTGTGTTTGTATGTATTTATGTATATCTATGTATGTGTGTATATGTATGTATAATATACTGTAATACATACTTTAATCACATCTTTGTTTCCAATACTCTAAACAGTTGCAGGATAAAACATGTTTTCTGTTAATTTTACTAATACTTTGTTGTTTTGCTATTTTACTTCCAGAACCACACTACGGCAAGTGGTCGCCCAACAAAAGTGGATGCTCCTGATCATGTCCTTTACACTGTAGGCTCTTGTGTCCTGGCCATTGGTTGTGTGGGAATTATAGGAAATCTCCTTGTCCTCTATGCATTTTACAGGTATAGTTTTATCAAGCTGGGGACAGGGATGAAGGAAGAGGGAGATATTCACAATTAGTGGTCTGTTCATCCAATAGCTCTTCTGTCCTCTTTTTTATGTTGTTGTTAGCTGCGAAGTCATGTCCGACCCATCGCGACCCTATGGACAACGTTCCTCCAGGCCTTCCTGTCCTCTACCATCTTCTGGAGTCCATTTAGGCTCACGCCTACTGCTTCAGTGTCTCCATCCAGCCACCCCATTCTCTGTCGTCCCCTTCTTCTCTTGCCCTCAATCTTTCCCAGCATTAGGCTCTTCTCCCGTGAGTCCTTTCTTCTCATTAGGTGGCCAAAGTTTTAGCTTCAGGATCTGGCCTTCTAAAGAGCAGTCAGGGTTGATCTCCTCTAGGACTGACTGGTTTGATCACCTTGCAGCCCAAGGGACTCGCAGGAGTCTTCTCCAGCACCGTAGTTCAAAGGCCTCAATTCTTTGACGCTCAGCCTTTCTTATGGTCCTCTTTTTTATACTGCTCCCATATAACAGCAGACTGGGTGAGATTAAGTTAGGCAGATCTGTTTGTTGTTCTTAACTGTACAACCATTAGCTAGCAACTGTTTGAAGTTATAAGGGCCTTGAAAAAAGTGACTTACGACTCACACTTACGATAGTTGCAGCATCCCCACAGGTTGTAATCAAATTTGGGCAGTTTGCAAGCAGTGTGTACTTACCACATACCACATTCCACAGTGTTCTGGGGTCATGTAATTGACATTTGTGACCTTTCCAGAAAGTTTGCAACAAGCAAAGTCAATGGGGGAAACCAGATTTGCTTAGTGACCACGTAATTCACTTAAAAGCAGTGATTTGCTTAATAACCGTGGCCACAAAAGTCGTAAAATTGGGAGCGATTCTCTTAACTCTTTGCTAAGCAACGAAAATCCTGGTTCCATATTGTGGTTATAAACTGAGGACTATTTGTATGGCCATCTCATATTTGGGCCTGAAACTTTTTGATTAAGAACAGTGAAATTCCTCATTTCGTTCCTCGTGATAGATGGTGAATATCAATTTCATTTTTTCCCCTGCTGCTTCTTTTTGCAGATCTTTCAAGTTGGACTTCATATTTTAAAAAAACATTACTGCTAACAATACATAGGATTCTACACTATGCATCTCCAAGCATATTTAGTTTTGTTTGTAAATTTGCGTAATATACACATTTTGTATAAACAGTTTCTAATATTACACATTTTCTAAATTTGTCTATTTTAACAAACATCTCAAAAATATACATGTTTCTCTACTATGCATGCCTTATTAACAAACTGCATTGAAAAATTTGAAATCTGTAGATTTCAAACAATAAGTAATATATTATTTCATCTATTCCATACAGAAATGAAATCAGAAAATGCAAGCTTGATTAGTAGTTGAGTCAGTTTGCATGCCCAGAACTTGGCTGACAAATACATCCACTGTACTTAGTTGCAATAACTGCAATCAAAATATCTTTTTTGCCAGACTAATAAGTTTTTTCTTATGAACCACTGAAGCAATGGAATGGGATGGATGAGAATAGAATAGAATAGAATAGAATAGAATAGAATAGAATAGAATAGAATAGAATAGAATAGAATAGAATTCTTTATAGGCCAAGTGTGATTGGACACACAAGGAATTTGTCTTTGGAGCATTAGCTGTCAGTGTACATACAAACAACAAAGTAATATAATCCTAACAACGATGCCAATAACAGAAGGTACTAGATTTTAAATGTTAAATGCTACTATTCACTTGTTTCAATTTTGTCAAATAATTTTCAGTTTCCTAGTGTAGTGTATTATTATCAACACCTGAACTCTTTTATTCAGAACTTACAACATTCCTTAGTCATTAAAAGGTACACTACAAACAATTTTCTAATTTTCATTTTAAACATTGTTATCTGATTACTTAAAAATTATTCTCATATGCCCCAGTGCAGTATATACTGTATACAGACCTAGTTTATGGAAGGAACATAATCCAGAAGGTCTTCTCCACTATCCAAGATACTGGAAGACATATTTCAGCCCAAATATCGTAACACTACTATCCTGTTACTTGCAAACAAACTGGTCTGTTATTGTTTTCTTCCTTTTAGCTTTCATTTTGAAAGGCCTATTGCAGTTTTATTCTGTAAATAATATATATTATTATTCTGTAATATATCTGATGAACGGTAGTTTGTAACTACAACAGAAACTAACAAAGTACTTTCTTCTCCTTTACATGACTGATGATGACGATAATGTTGAAGCAACAAGAGGCTGAGGACACCTGCAAATTATTTCATTATGAATTTAGCTGCAAGTGACTTTCTGATGTCTGCAACTCAAGCTCCAGTCTGCTTTTTCAACAGTATGCACAAGGAGTGGGTACTTGGAGACACAGGTGCTTTCTCAATAGTTTTACATTTTCCAGTTGCATCAAATTTATCCTTGAGGGGATAAATTTGTCTGAATTGGTTAACAGAATCTGTCTGGTTATAAATATACAAACTATAAGCCATATAGAACTTTATAGGTAAAAACCAGCATCTTGAGCTACATAGTCTTAAAATAATAGGCTAAGTTTATATATCATGATCAGTCTATGGCATATGTTTGTTGAACTTAACATTCTTCACTAATTTACACAGTGTATGAAATCATACAAACTACTATCCTAAAATCAAAGAGACCATAATATAGCTCAACTTTTAGTCTTGAGCATTATATACAGTATAGTTGAACTGTGGGACCCACTGAATTACCAGTTCCAAGAGTGTCATATTCTCAAGCCCTTGGCTTTTTGGGAGCATAAAAGTATATGTTTCGGTTGAGCTATACCAAGGCTGTACAATCTTTCTGAACTCTGGTGTGTTCCGTTGTCCTTTGAGATGTTTTAAGTCCTGACATCTGGCTTCAATCCTTCATTTGTGATCTCCTGATGCAAGTCGGTCTTTTCCGGGTCATTCATAATTTAGGCCTATGCATTATATAATACAGTTTTCTAAATCAGCACTTGCATAATAAAAATTCATACATTTCTCAGTGACCTTTTCAACAGAAAAACCCAAAGTTACTAAATTTTGTCCATGGTCATTTCTACACTTTCAAACAGAATTCTTTCAAATGCAGGCACTCTTAACAAACCAATTCACTCTAATTTTTGTACAAGTAGTCCTTGGCTTATGACCATAATTGAGCCCAAAATTTATGTTGCTAAGTGAGACATTTGTTAAATGAATTTTGCCCCATTTTACAACCTTTCTTGCTACAGTTGTTAAGTGAATCACTGCAGTTATTAAGTTAGTAACATAGTTGTTAAGTGAATCTGGTTTTCCTATGGACTTTGCTTGTCAGAAGGTTATAAAACGTGATCACATGACCCCGGGACACTGCAACCATCATAAATATGAATCAGTTGCCAAGTGTTTGAATTTTGATCACTTTATCATGGAGTTGCGGCAATGGTCACAAGTGTGAAAAATGGTCATAAGTCACTTTTTTCAATATTGTGATGAGGTTCATAATAATGCTAAATTATGGTTTGCTTGCCGAATGAAGTACAAATGGATACACTCAAAATATTTGGACTTGAGGTTGCATAATGGGTAGGGCAATAATATACACATCAACAAGAATTCGTATTTGGAAGTTTTTCTTTTTTTAATTATACTAATGCCTATTTTAGGCTTACAATTCATACACTCTCAGTTTTAAAACAGCAAGATACAGTATGGGCATTTTTTCAGCAGTTATGGCCTCCAAGGATCATAAAAAGGAGAATAAAAGCCTCATAGGAGCTTGTATTTGCCAATCACCATGTTTAACAGGCCGGTGTGTGGTGTAGTTGGTTCACATGGTGTGGTAGGATGGAGGGTTTGTTGTCACTGTGTGTTGGGGGGAGAGAGCATGGGGGGAGGCTCAGCTAATCTCAATGTACACATGTTGTACTTTGACAATAAAGGTTTATTATTATTATTAGTAGGTATATTCATACATATCTATTAAATCAAAATCAGACAAACTACAAACGAATTAGCAATCTGTGTGACTTCATGGAAGAATTAGAAATGCAGGAAATATAAACCCTGCCTGAGCCCTGCCTGAGCTTCTTGATATCCTCTCAGGGCTGGTGGTTGAGTTCCCCAAACTTATAGTTTTGGGTGACTTCAACCTACCATCCCTGGGGGGATCATCTGAGTTAGCTCGGGAGTTCATGGCTTCCATGACGGCCATGGACCTGAAGCAGGTTATTCTGGGCCCAACTCACGGGGGGGGGGTCACACGCTCGATCTGGTTTTTCTATCCGGACGGTGGTTAGATGATCTTGGGGGGGGTTCCCCAATTAATTCACCCCGTCATGGACTGATCATCATCTCCTGCGGATGGTCTTCCGTTTTGCCACTCCCTGTCGTGGGGTTGCTGAGCCAACAAGATGGTTCCGCCCTAGACGCCTTATGGACCCTGAGCGGTTCCAAACGGCACTTGGGCCCCCACCTGCCTCCTTTGCTCACAGCTCGGTTGATGCCCTGGTGGAAGCCTGGGAAAGGGCAGCCACAGAGGCACTCGACCAAGTTGTACCCATGCGGCCCTTGACCCGACGCAGATCCCAACGGGCCCCATGGTTCTCCATGGAGCTCCGCGAGATGAAGCGTCGGAGACGGGGCCTAGAGAGCTGTTGGAGGTCCAGCCGATCCGAATCTGACCGGTTACGACTAAGGTCGTTTACGAGAACTTATCTCGCAGCATTGAGGGTGGCTAGGTCTAACCACTTTGCCACCCTCATTGCGTCCGCAGATAATCGCCCGGCCGCCCTGTTTAGGGTAACTCGCTCTCTCCTTAATCAGGAGGTGAGGGAGGAACCCTTGCAGGGTCGAGCCGAGGAGTTTAGTCGATTTCTGTCGGACAAAATCGCTCGGATCCGGACCGGTTTGGACTCCGACTGGGCAGAGTCTGACGAAGAGGATACGGGCGGTCTTGTCGATTTAATCTGGGAAGAGTTCGATCCTGTGACCCCTGAAGAAGTGGACAAGATCATGGGGAAGCTGAGCTCCACCACGTGTTTGTTGGACCCGTGCCCCTCCTGGCTGACTTATGCAGCCCGGGACGGGACACGAGGCTGGCTCCAGGCAGTGATTACTGCTTCGTTGAGTCAGGGTAGTTTTCCCGCCGCCTTGAAGGAGGCGGTGGTGAGACCCCTCCTCAAGAAGCCTGCCTTGGACCCAGCAATTTTAAACAACTATCGTCCGGTCTCCAACCTTCGCTTTTTGGCGAAGGTTGTTGAGAGCGTGGTGGCGCATCAGCTCCCTTTGTTCTTGGAGGAAGCTGACTACCTAGACCCGTACCAATCGGGTTTCAGGCCCGGGTACAGCACAGAGACGGCATTGGTCGTGCTGGTGAATGATCTCTGGCGGGCTCGGGACAGGGGTTGTTCCTCTGTCCTAGTCCTTTTAGACCTCTCAGCGGCTTTTGATACCATCGACCATGGTATCCTGCTGCGACGTCTCAGGGGGTTAGGAGTGGGAGGCACAGTTCTCCAGTGGTTCTCCTCTTACCTCCTGGGACGTTCGCAGTCGGTGTTAGCAGGGGGGCAGAGATCGACCCTGAGACCTCTCATTTGTGGAGTTCCTCAGGGATCGGTTCTCTCGCCTCTCCTGTTCAACATCTATATGAAGCCGCTGGGTGAGATCATTCGTGGTTTTGGAGTTGGGTATCACCAATATGCTGATGATACCCAGCTTTTTATTTCGACCCCAAACCACCCCAGTGATGCCCTCGACGTGATGTCCCGTTGCCTGGAGGCGGTCCGGGTCTGGATGGGGAGGAACAGGCTTCGACTCAACCCTGACAAGACTGAGTGGCTGTTCGTGCCGGCATCCCGGGAAATTCCGATTATTCCATCATTGGCCATGGGGGGTGAGCTATTACCCCCCGTAGATAGGGCCCGCAACTTGGGGGTCCTTCTAGACTCACAGCTCTCTTTGGAAGAGCATATTGGAGCTGTGACTAGGGGGGCCTTTGCCCAGGTTCGCCTGGTGCGCCAGCTGCGGCCCTATATAGACCGGGATGCCTTGCGCACAGTCACTCATGCGCTCGTGACCTCTCGTCTAGACTACTGTAATGCTCTCTACATGGGGCTGCCCTTGAGGTCCACCCGGAAACTCCAGCTGGTGCAGAATGCAGCCGCGCGAGTCATCTTGGGAGTTTCCCGATACTCCCATGTTACACCTTTGCTCCGCGAGCTGCATTGGCTACCGGTTGCTCTCCGGGTGAGGTTCAAGGTGTTAGTTATGACTTACAAAGCCCTTCATGGCATGGGTCCGGATTACCTACGGCAACACCTGCGACCGGCGTCAACTTCCCTCCGTCCAGTGCGCTCCCACAGAGACGGCCTCCTCAGGGTGCCGCCGATCAAAGAATGCCGATTGGTGACCCCCAGGGGGAGAGCGTTCTCTGTGGCCGCGCCAGACCTCTGGAACCGCTTACCGGTTGAGCTCCGGACGGCCCCTGACCTTCGCTCCTTCCGGCGCGATCTTAAAACATTCTTTTTCGAACAAGCTGGCCTGGTCTGACAGGATGGGGTTGGGTTTTTAAAATTAGTTTTTAACTTAATATGTATTGATTTTATGGGCATGATGTTTAATGGTTTTTTTTTTAAATTTTTGTACTTGATCTTTATTGTGTATTGCCCTGTTCACCGCCCTGAGTCCTTCGGGAGAAGGGCGGTATAGAAATCAAATTATTAAATTATTAAATTATTAAACTACAAAAATGTGAAAGAAAGTTCACATGGTATAGTTCTAAGAAGTATGCTATTAAAAAAATTCCTTATCATCTGAACTATGAGAAATATTTGTGGAAGACCTTTTCTTGATTTTCCCACTCTCCTCCTTTCCCACTGCGAACTAAGCATTTTGTCTTTTTGTTTGCTTTTTGTTTGCTCCAGGTTGTAACTTTTATGCTTTTTGTGGAGCACTGTTTGGAATAACCTCAATGATGTCCTTGTTGGCTATTTCGGTGGATCGCTACCTTGTGATTACAAAGCCACTCCAGTCATTAAAAAGAAGTTCAAAGAAACGTTCATTTATAATCATTATGTTTGTCTGGCTCTACTCACTGGCTTGGAGTGTTTGTCCATTATTCGGGTGGAGTATGTTATCAGTTTCCTTCCTTCCTTCCTTCCTTCCTTCCTTCCTTCCTTCCTTCCTTCCTTCCTTTTCCTTTTAGTGTGGTAATAAAAGTGACTATGAAAGATCCAGATATAGCATTTTTAGTAGCTGTGTTGTCCATTCATATAGATTTGGATATGTTAGGTTAGAAAATTATTGTATCTCTTGGATGTTTTCACCAATTAATATTGCATTCGCCTACCCTCCCACCTTGATGGAGAGAGCATATTTTGCAAGTACTCAGAACCATATACTTTAATCACTAATTAATATCTAGTAATATTATTAAAAACTGACTAGGGAAGAATTGATATGAAGGGATTTAATGACTCAAGATGAATTCTAAGCAAATCTCTAATTAGCAGATACTGAATTTATCCTTTTAAATCTATCTCTTTTTTTCAGTATGAAAACATCTGGTTCTGGGTTAAATTAAGGGATTTACTGCAATATCCCTGTTTTCTATAAACAGTAGTTAAGGAAGATGTACTTTTCTCTCCATTGTAACCTGAAGCAATAGGAAAGCACCACACATTGGCTTTGCAATGTATATATATGCTACTCTAAACATGCACCAGTGAATCTTCTTGGCATTTTTTGAGCTACTTGTAGCTCTGGTGTACTTAGCAGAAGGTCTGCAGCTACATTGTTATGTTAACAATCAGCCTTATAATTAAAACTGTACTGCACTAACTCTGTCCAGATGTTACAGGTTTCAGCTCTCTTAAGCTTAAGTAAGTAATGGCAAGGGTGTATGACAGTCAGGATCCCTATCCCAGAATATTCCAATTCTAAGGATGGTGGGATATTTCTTTATGTTCCATGTAAGACTTAGAAACACTTCTTCATGATCACCCTCTTTTGGTTGCACTTCCATCAGAACAAAACCATGAAGAATTTTCACTGAAAGACCATCTTCTCTATATGTACAATCTAACTGCAAATTACAAGATCTCACTCCTCACATCCTGCTTTTAAGTAGAAGTCCTCTCCTGGGAACTCATAAATTAAAGAATAAAATAATATAAAAATAGTCCGCAAATAAAACCTCATTTTAAAAAAAACTTCAAGGCCAGTTTAAATTAGGCAAAATATTTTCCATACATATATGAAAGTGAAGGTATAAACTCAAGCCACTGGGAGTAGAATTGCACAGCTGAAGGATCAGTTGGATCAACTGGCTGATATCAAAAGCTCTGTTGAGCAAAAATGCTGCTTGTATTTTTTAAGTTTAAACATTTATGAACATAGAAGGATTAGAAATGAAATAAAATGATTCCTTAGTTTAGCCAATGCATTCTATGTAGATCATCCACATAGTGAATATACATACCTCTCCTATATTTTTAAAAGATTTAAACCATTTTGTGCATAGAAGAATCTGAAGTGAAGTAAAATAAATCCTGTAGTTTAATCTCTGTGTAGTTTTCTGCAAATATTTTTTTCTATTTCTAGTGATTCTGGTTTTAGGACTAACGTCTGAAGGAACTTTGAGACACAGTTTAATTGTTTGTCTAAAAACTTGCATCTCCTAAATGAGGTTCAGGACCTAGAGCCATGTTTCTAAAATAAATGTCTTATTCAAATGGAAAAAAAATCAACACGTTTCTTTTAGAAACATGGGTCCAGGACTTGAATCTCATTTACGGTATGCATGTTTCTGAATGTTGTAGTCCAAAATCTCTGTAGGAACAAGTTTGGAGATGTCTTTACTGCAAACTAACCTTTTGAGTAAGTTTTTTAATTTATAAGTTCTTATTTCTTACTTTGCAGTAAAGCCATTTCCAAACCTGTTCCTACAACATTCAGAGCCATACTCACTGAAATTGATGGGGATTGTAGCCAATGAAATTAAAAGGTATTCTGTAATATGAAATGTCATAAGATTTCATGGTAAGATTAAGATAACAACATCTACTGAACAGTTTTGCTCTTTCCTTCTTAAATAACAAATTCTTACATCTGTTGTTACTTATTTTATGCACTATATAATAAAAAAAATAATTAATACTTAGGTTCCTATATCCCAGAAGGTTTGATGATATCCTGTACATGGGACTATGTAAGCTATTCTCCAGCAAACAGAAGTTACACCATGTTGCTATGTTGCTGTGTGTTCTTCATTCCTCTTATAATAATCTTCCATTGCTATTTATTCATGTTCCTCACCATAAGAAGTACAGGCAGGTAAGTGTATAACTGAAAAAATATAATTATTAGGAACTCAAGTATGTTCCCATTGATTATAAGCTGTAATCGTGCACTAAGAAATAGAAAGAGATTTATGTTCTTACCAAATAAATATTCCTCCATTATCAGGTAAGAATATCCTATATCCTATCACACAGGAGCCACAAGTAAGTGAATGAGAAAGTCTCAGCCAGAGGAACTTAGGAAATAAAATTAAATTCTAAATGGGGAAAACAATCCAGACTCTAAAAGCTGGTCAAACAAAATCTGTTAGTTGAAAGCTTAGAGATGAAAGATCAGCCTGTGATTCTTAGCTTGTCTCACTTTAATTTGTTATTTAAATGCTGAATATATGCTTTGTATAAATATGAGTTTTATTAGTTTTGGTACATAAGATCAGCGGCCCCCACCTTTTGGGCACCAGGAACCGGTTCTGTGAAGAGAGGTTTTTCCGCGGAGCAGAGAGGGCGTGGTTTCACATGCTGCCTGTATCCCGCGGATGGGGCTTTGCTTGTTTGTGCAGCCCTATGGCTGGCATGCCGCAGACTGGTGCCAGTCCATGGATTGAGGGTTGGGGACCCTTGCATTAGATAAGTACAGAAATGCTTATTGTATTGAACCATGACCCAGTTCCCTTTGTTTTAGTATTTTATTTATTTCCTTTCTCAGTGCTTCTTTATTTTTATTTTTAATTTTACAGTTTAGTTTTCTAAACTTTCTATAATGCCTTTTGAATAGATTAGATTAAACTATATAATCTTTGTATTCAATTGTTATTACGGGTACTATTTAAATAAAACTCAGTACAAATTATAAAAGCAATGTTAAGAAACCAATTATTGTTAGGCTTCATCCAAGCCAGAACATTATTTCATGAAGCCATGAAGGAGCACCCAATGCCTTTCAAATCCCTATGAGTTTATAACCAGGATTGTAAATAATGGGTGACAAAGCTACATTTGCCATCATTTTTCTTATTCTCAAGACATTCTGGCATCACTTCTGAATATCTAAATACAGTCTGCCCAGCAACCTAAGAAGAAGAAAAAAGGTGATTGATCCCCAGCACGGCAAAATGAATTCTTAATTAAAGGCCTGTTGTGTTCTCATTCTTTTACAGGAATGTTCAGAAATTAGGATCCACTTCTAAACGAAAACAGTCAAGCTCACAGAGCATAAAGAGTGAATGGAAACTGGCTAAAGTTGCCTTTGTAGCCATTGTGGTTTATGTTGTATCCTGGTCTCCGTATGCTTGCGTCACCCTGATTGCTTGGGCTGGGTAAGTGGCGAGTCACCATCTCAGTCAAGAGTAGAAGAGGATAAAAGGAGAAAGTAATCCTGTCCATTTGTTCACTAAACTCTTCGACAATTGTCAAATATGACTTTTACTTAGTTACTTGGTGAGTGAAGCATAATTATAATAAGGAGTCCTTGGACTCTCTGAGCTTGATTGTTTTCTTGCAGACATTTCATTATGCAAAGTAAGTAACCCCATCAGTACACCTATGATATTACTTAGTTTGGTGATGAAATATCCTAAAGAAAACAACCAAGCTTGGAGAATACCAAGGACATCTCATTTCAACCCTGGGCTACAATATTCTCCTTTGTCAGTAACTATAGTAAATCTTTGCCAGAGCAAAAAAATCTTGAATATTACTGTTTAAATAAATACCAAGTTAGAGGAAGTATTTTCCCCCCTGAATGTATTCTTTTTTGAAAAAATGATGTATCATAGTTGAAAGGAATAATTCATGGTTTGTCTTGTTACTTGCTTTTTTTTCCCCTAAGAGCTTCCCCTTCCTTCCCTCTCTTTATATTTTTGAATTGTTTGAAAAACAGTATTGTGAAAACATGTAAAATATTCATTGTATGGAACTTGCTGTTTTTAAAATATTTAAAAGCATATAAGGGACACACATGTCATGGAAAGTTTTTCAGTGTCAGTATCTCCCATCTGCCCTTCATATAGATTATAATTTCATATTTCTGTTTCCCCCCTCAAAACTCCCAAAACTAAATTCAGAAAAAGTCACTGAAGACATTGACATATGTGAAATCACTGCAGCAGATCATCAAATATTCAACCATGTGCTTAGTTAAAGGTCTAGTGATTAATCTAAGTTTTTTTTCTTATTTCTAGTTATGCCAGGGTCTTAACTCCATATTCTAAATCTGTGCCTGCTGTTATTGCCAAAGCTTCAGCAATTCACAATCCTATAATTTATGCTATTATTCACCCAAGTTACAGGTATTGTAAATTCTTAAAGTACTACTTTTATACTCTGATAGGTTTGAAGTGAAATTAATCCATTGTTGAATAGTAGGACATCTTTGTTTAAATCACTTCGTTTCTGCCTGGATTCCCATATTCTTAGCAATTTAACTAGTAACAATATTTCTTCTGTCTGTATTTAAAAGAAAAATGAGTTTAAAATGTGAAATTTCCTTATGAAAAGACAGTAGCTCAAGGGCTGAGCTTGTCTGAATTTATAAGCTAAAACAGGATGGACCAGCAAATATTTGAATGTGGGGGCTAAATATCAGAGTTGTAAACTAATCCTGAAAATTAGAAAAACATCAGGGAAGAAGGTTATAACAGTTTCTATACTGCTGTCAAAATCTACCGGATGGAGTATAGAATCAAAAGGATTCCAGTTCAACTTTCTCCTTCTCTTTATCAGGACAAAGCCATATTTTCCCAAACTGATGCACTCCAGATGTCTTGGAGCCAATGATGGACATTAATTGCCCTACTGTTTGCCATAACTAGGGGAAGCATTATTAATGGCAAGAAGTATGGGGCAGTAAAAGAACTTTTTGGACCCCATTTTTTGAAACATGTATTCCCCAAAAGTCAGTTTAGCCCCAATTGTTCTTGCATTCCACAAAGTAAAATGATATTATAGCAATTTGGAATATCAAGTTTTTAATTGCCTTTACTGATTATTTAATTTCTGAGAGTGTGCTTGTTGTTCACTACTAAGAATCTGTCTGGACTGAAGTAGGTGGTAAATATTCTTACATAAATAAATACATTTACAGAGTAATAATAATTATTTGTATAATTCCTTAATCTGTAAGATTAATATGGATAGCAAAATAGATTTACCTTCCACACTTTTTTGAAGAACATAGCAATGTACTGTTTTTATTTCATGCCTAATCTTATGTTATTGTTCCAGAAATTTTTTTTGCCTACTTATCAAAGTTCATGACAATCCATACACACTCATCTTTCAGTTGTTTTGACTGGTTCTGCTTCTCTTAAGTGTTAAAGAACTGAACACATGATGCAGAATTATTCAGACATTAAAAAAAAAGATTAAAAGCATCTGCTAATATCAGCTGACAGCTTTTGAGTCCCAAGTTCATTGCTATATGCTGATTATGTTTGAACACTGAAAAACAACTGTACCATTTTATAGAAAGGCACATCGTTGTCTGTATGTGTTCAAAGAAATCTTAAGACTTCTTTATACACTTTGATTTTGATTTTTAAAATCTAGACAGATTTTATTAAGCATAACAAAAGGATTCATTTCAACTTTAGATCTGTTAAGGGTACTGACAGCTATCAAACTCATTACGTTTTCAGCAAATTTATCTCCAGAACCGTAATTAAAATTGTGAAAGCTTAACATAGAATAGACAAGAATGCATATCCTGTTATCCTGGTCTATACTTTTACCTTTAAAAACTTTAAACATTATCGTTATTCATTATGTAATGAATAATTTAATTATAATGAAAAAGGACATTTCAGAATTTAACATCAAATATTCCTTTGAAGTACAATTATCCACAATGTGTATCTCATCCAAGGCTCAATTTTCTATTTCAGTTTATTGAAATAAATGACAAAAATTGAAAGCAAGGTATTCAATCAGCAATAGACAAAGAACTAACTTTATATGATTAAATACTAGGAATTAGATTTTACATGATCTGAAGACTAAGGTAGTATTAAAATACTGAATTTCAAATTGTACTACCAGGCCAGCTGTCTAGCTTGGATCTGAAGGAAGAAAATAAATTTGCTGCAGTTTGGCTAGTAAAACAGTTAAATCAATTCTTATTTGTTTATAAACAAACAGTTTTGTTAGTTAAGAAAATGTCCCAGATGAACTACATTTGTTTCTTGATGGCCGTTAAATAGGATCCTACATTTAGCTAATTTAATTTATTAATTTAACAGGCATATAACAAAACAGGCATATAAACTTAATAATAAATAAATTGGCAGACATGGGAAAAATGATAATTTATATGTTTTGAGACCTTGCCATACATTTAGGCCAATCCTCACAAAATAAGATTAAGTGAACATGAACTAGGTATCTGTTGATGTGACCATTTCATTTTAGAATCTTATTTCTTTGTTTATTTTCTGCATTTCAGGAAAACCATTCGAAAAGCTATTCCTTGTTTGAGATTTCTCATACGAATACCTGCAAGCGAACTTTCCACAAGTTTTGCAAATTCTTCCTTCAGGTCTTCTATGTCTAGTCGTGTCTCTTTCATTTCCAAGAACAAAAGCAGTGACATTTCTTCCATTTCTGCTACAGAAAAAGTTAAGTTTGTCTCATGGAGAAGAGGCTGATGTTCCAATTTCTATCATATCTCTCTCTCTCTCTCTCTCTCTCTCTCTCTCTCTCTCTCTCTCTCTCTCTCTCTCTCTCTCTCTCTTTCTCTTTCTCTCTCTCTCTCTCATCTATTATCTGTCTTTATATCTTCTAATGGAAACAGGTTCTTCTTTTCAATCACCCCAAACTCTTTGTGAAACATAAGCCTCAATGTTGGGGTATCCCTGTGCAACTGAACAATGCTAGCTTTGTCTTGTTCCAGTATATTATTTTATTCTTTTGTCATTCCTTTTAATTCAAATAACCAGTTTTTCCCCACTTAATCCATCATCCAAGTAAACATAGCTTTCTTTCACTTTCTCTGTCTTGCTCTTACAATACATTTTTTAAGAGGAATTTTAATGTGACCAATGGCAAATTTCCCGGGGATGGGCCTATAACAGATCATCAACATATCATTAGCTATTGATGAGCCTACCAGCCTTCCATAGAAAATGAAGACAACACTTTTATTAATTCAGATCAGGACTATCTCAGAAACGACTAGGTTATGCTAAATATTTCTATAGAACAAAAAATTTTTATACTTCATCGTAACGAATATGTTCATCCAATATTTTCTTTTCTCTTTTCTTTTCTTTCCTAGACTTGGAATGACGTAGAGCTTGATCCTGTGGAGACAGTCCATAAAAAATTGCAGCTACCTGAAAGTAACTCTTTTTCAACAAATGCAGAAGAAAAAACTGAATTGCCTACAAATGTCCTGAGCTGCGATGCACCAATTGAAGAAAAGGTTAAAGCAGTATTTTCTTATGTTCCCTTAACTTTTACTAACAAATCTTTTGTGGGGCAAGCCTAAAGGGGAATCCATCCACCCATCACAACCCTATCCCTAACAAGAATATAAAATATTCTTGGTGGAGCAGTGGGCTAATGCCTCCTTAAGTAACACCAGCTGCCTGCAATTAGTGCAGGTTCGCATCCCACCAGGCTCAAGGTTGACTCAGCCTTCCATCCTTCCGAGGTAGGTAAAATGAGGACCCAGATTGTTGGGGGCAATTAAGCTGACTTTGTAATAATGCCGCTTGGGGTGTGTGTGAAAGCCCTAATAAGCAGGCATATACATAGAATGAAGGCTACTGCTAAGCTTGTAAGCCGCCCTGAGTCTTCGGAGAAGGGCGGGATATAAATGGAATTAAAAAAAAAATCAAATGCCAAGATAAAATACTGACATAATGAGTAGCATCTATAATAAAAGTATAACGTATGTTAGCTAACAACAAAAATATAACTTGAGCTATTATAATATGTTAATTAACTATGCAAAGATAAATCTAAAATATTACAATTTATGAAGCAAAACACGTTACCTAAAACAGGCTAACTACACATAATTTAAAAAAATGAAATGATGACTATAATAGAAGATCTGTCCAATATACCCTTTTATATTTGAATTTAGTTTTTATTCATTTCAGTGGTTATTCATCTTTTGGGCAAAACAACTTGCCTAAACTGGATCCTGCCCTATATTGAGGATACAGTGTAAACTCTAAGAATTATTTCCTCTCCAGTTCTCCTTTTCACTTCTTCACTTCATAACCTCAACCGTTACATCCTTCGGCTTCAGATTTCATACCAGGAATCAAAACAGAATGGTAGAGCTTTCCTTTTAGCTTTTGAGGAGGAACATGAGAAAAGAAAGTGCTCTTTGTCACAGAGAGTGGAAGTCTTTGGAAATTGCTTCATTTAACTAATGAATGCAGAAAGTATCCTGTGCTGAATACTGAGAAGTTGGCTATAGAACGTTTCCTGAAACATCAGGAAACATCAGGTGTATGTAAATATATACTGTAGACCAGGGGTGTCAAACTCGCAACGTCACATGACGTGTCGCGACGTATCACGACTTTTTTGCCATTGCTGGCAATGGGGTGGGCGCGGTTTCACTATGATGCAACCCAGCCCCTGGGCTGGCAGCTTGACATCCCTGCTGTAGATCTTGTTTAAAAAATACTTCATTATCAGAGGATATTGTACAGTTACATTCAACTGATGTCCCCATAAATCAGGGGTGTCAAACTCAATTTCATTGAGGGCCGCATCAGCATTGCAGTTGCCCTTGGGGCCGGGTGGGTATGGCCAGGGTGGGCGTGGCCTACTGGGTAGGCGTGGCTAGAGTGCATATGGCCTACTGGGTGGGCATGGCCAGCTCTACATCGTTCACATCAAGGGTGCCTATGGGGGCCCGGGCAGGAGTGGGACAGATCTGAGGGTCTCTGGCAGAAGGAGGGTCTCTGGGCCAAGGCAGTCGGGGCCCTTCCCTCAATGTTTCCAGGATGGCTTCGCGGGCCACATGAAACCAGTTCGCGGGCCGGATCTGGCCCCCGGGCCTTGTGTTTGACATGTCTGCCATAAATTCTTAGAGGAGTAGTTCAGAGCCTATTACAGCCATTATATGCATTCATTGAAAGCAATTGATACGTGAGATGGTCAATTTTCTAACAAAAATATGTGATTTCTACAGCCAACCTCATCTTCCACCCCATACACTGTTCTTGTTCTTGTCCTCACAATATAAATTGGAAGCAAGTCTCTTGGTGCTCTGATTAGTAATACTTACTAGAAATCAAACTAAAGTTAAAGCACAGAATTCCAGTGAGTACTTTGCCTCCAAATGAATAATCTATATAGAGGCAATTTACAGAAACAAGATTGTATTTTATGCTTTTTTAACATAAAAGGGAGGGGATTTGGTTTCTTTGGAAAGAAGAAAAATCTGTTCCTTGATTTAGAAACTACTCATTTTGGAAACACCTACTAGACTTATTATCAATGTGAGAACAGCTCTCCCACTTTTGGTGGAGAAGACTAATATTTTTAATTTCCACTGTTTTTCCACAGCTTTCAGTATCTCCAGAAGAACCCCTCAAGAGAGCCTTTAAATTAAATGCTCCAAAACTGCTACTCTTAAGCAGCTCCTTGAGAGCATTTGACTTGAATGCTAGCAGCAGAGAGAAGAGTATGGACACTTCACAAGCAGAAATCCATGAAGACCAAATAAATAATAGCCAGGATTCGTTGGAAAGTCTTCCACGCATCATTATCATTTCTACCTCAGAATCCACTCTGTCTGAAGACCAATCTTTGACAGAAAATATAGAGGAAGAAAACATTGATCTGTACTCTGCTCAAGAAAAGAACCACCTGTTACTCAAAGGAAGGCTTCATTCCTCTACTGGAACAGTTGAGACGCTTGTGTCATAAGCTTGGCTGCATCTTTGAATAACGATACCAAAAACAAAATTTCAGAATGGTTTAGATGACACATTTTTCCATGCAATGTTGAGGTCATTTCTGAACTCTATGCACTTTGCAGAAGCCAACTGCAACAATAGGGGCTGAAGGCCCAAAGCACTCAAAGCTTATATATAACATACTGGTCAACAAAACCACCTAGTAAATATGTCTTTATATAATTGGAATAAATTTTAATGCTTCCATTAATTTAACATATGACTGTCCTATCACCAAATTCCAAGAAAAAGTGTTAAAAGTATATGTAACTATTAATGTTAGCTTGCACACAATCTGTGACTTAATCCTTCCTCATTTCAGCTATCAGCTGAAAGATGTTGAGTCAGAAGTACATGTTAAGGAACATGCAGCTCCTTACAACCAGTAACCTGTTGACTTTTTACCTAGTAAAATAGTTAATTTGTCATCTCTCCTGAACTTGAAATAGCAACACAGAAGTAAGAAATTGATTTGAAAATGGATGTCTTTAAGGAAAAATTGATGCATTTAAGGATTTTTAAATTTTTAAACCATCACCATCTTTTATATCTCACTGACCTGCAGTTCTCAGTCCTTTTCACAATATCTGTTTGTATGAGTGTAATTTTTTTAGGTTAACAAAAAGTCCATTTACATTTGGATGATATTTGGGCTATATTCATAAAAGTGAAGGGGGTAGGATAAAATTTGCTAAGCACATTGATTTGATATTGCTAAGCACATTGATTTGTGCTTTAAATTGTAAGCCGCCCTGAGTCTTCGGAGAAGGGCGGGATATAAATGGGTTTAAAAAAAATTAAATTTAAACTAAATTATCACAGTTAATACTGTTACTTCCTATGTATTTAACTACAGAAGAATGGCAACTTTTGTGAAACTGGTGTGTAATCTGGGAGTTCTGCTGGACTCATGAGTCAAGGAACAGGTGGCAGTCATGGCCAGGAGGATCTTTGTGCAACTTTAGGTTGTGTGCCAGTTATTCCCTTTCCTGGACCAACAATCCCTGCTCACAGTCACCCAATCCCTGTCTTGACTATTGCAATATGCTCTACATAGGGCTGCCCTTAAAAAGTACACAGAAGCTTCAATTAGTTCAAAATGCAGCAGCCTGCATGATTTTGTACAAGTCTTGATGTGCTCATATGTCATCTTTCCTGCAGAAGCTGCATTGGTTGTCAGTTTGGTTCCAGGTCCAATTCCAGGTGCTGGTTGTCATTTTCAAAGTCCTACATAGTTTGGGACCAGGTTATTTAAAGGATTATCCTTTCCTAGTCACAACTGCCCAGCCCATCAGAATGGGGAGGCAGGGAATGCTACAGGTCTCTCCCCAAAAGGTCCATCTAATACACCTTCTCCCTGGTGGTTCCCTCTCTGTGGAATATCATCCCCACAGAGATAATATTGGCCCCGTTTTAATGCTCTTTTGCAAGGCACTGAAGATATCATTTTGCCAACAGACCTGGGGATCCCAGAGTGGGATGGAACCCCTCAAATGACTCATCTGATTGTTGTCGCTAGACTGTAGGGCAGTGGTGGTGAACCTATGGCACTCAGCACCCTCTCTGTGGGCATGCACACCTCGCTCTTTGGCTAAGTTTTTGCAGGAAAAAGCAATTTCTCAAGCCCCTTCCTAGCCAAAACAAGCCTCCAGAGGAAGCCCACTGTTTTCAGCTTTGAATTATATCAAGTCTGACACCAGAAACAGACTAACAGATGACCTGAGTGCTGCATGTGTTGCCCTCAAACTTACAAAGTATGAGCCAAGGTTAGACAAATGATCAGCATGCATACAACATCAAAAACCACATTAATTGTTCGAAAGCATGCCAAATGCAAACTTACCTTTCAGTACAAAGTTGTTTGCATCATTGAAAGCTTTGCCATTGTGTTTTTTTTCTTTTAAGACAAAAGATGTTAATGTATGAGTTGTTTTTTTCTAAACTAAAACCTCAGTATTCAGGTTCAATTGCCGTGTTGGCACTTTGCGATAAATAAATGGGTTTTGGGTTGCAGTTTGGGCACTCGGTCTCTAAAAGGTTCACCATCGCTGCTGTAGGGGGTTATTATTTTTTTGTTTTTATTTGGGTTTTTATCCTTGTAAGCCAGCCAGAGTTACTGAGAGTGAATTGGACATCCATATAAATTTTCTTAAATAAATGAAAACCTGGGGCTGCATCCAAAGATTTGGAGAGTGTCAGTTGTCTTAGAAAATGGACATCACTTATTTGGCCAGAATATAACAATCGTTTAAGAAACCTATGGGCCAACTTCCCAATGAATCTGTATTATTCAACTTAATTTACAAAGTTTTAAGGCTTTGCACAGTGTTTTTATTCATACTTCTTTTCATTTCAAATGTAAAGGTGTCAAGCACATGATCAAACACGTCCCCTTTTCCCATTGGCAGGAACTAGACAAAGATATCATACTACCATCTCTTGTATCTCTCTAGAATTATATCAGTAGGAAAATACCAAAAAACCCATAAATGTGTTTCATCATTCTTTGTCAATAGTTATAAACTGTTGAACTCTCAGAGTAGGCTTTACTCAAGGGACAATAAAAACATTTAAGTGCTGTAATATAGTTGTCTCTTTTTGTTGACTGCAAGTTGTTTATGGTTTCTTTCTCATAGACATTTGATTCTGATTGCCAAAACTTTTCACCACTGATCATACTGGGTTTGGATGGTGACAATGTTTGTAGGGCTGCACTAAAGGGCTACAGTATTGTGCACACTTACATGTTAAGACTCTTGGCTAGACGATCAAAATGCTGCTGACATGCAGTTAATTCAGTATGCATGAATTATCTGTTGATGTAGAAACAAAGTTGTGTGAATCAGGAATGCGCAACTGTGAGATATGTATGAATGAAAGTGTTGCTCAACATATATTTAAGGAATATACTGTACTGTAGTAGCCACATATGCTATTATTTCATAGTTAAAGTATTATTCTGTGTGGCTATGATTCATTGAGTCCAAACATCTCCAGTCTTTCTAACCCTAAACTGATACATGCAAAAATATATTTGTTCTATGAGACAGATGGCAAGTAATAAAAAGTGTGTTCTGATGGAAATTAATAATAATAATAATAATAATAATAATAATAATGATGATGATGATGATGATGATGATGGTGGTGGTGGTGGTGGAAAGGACTTTGGCGGTCTTTTAGTCCTATTCAGGAAGGAAACTCTATACTATTTCAGACATGATTGTCCAGTCTCTTCTTAAAAACTTCCAATGTTGGAGCATTCACAACTTCTGGAGGCAGGTTGTTCCACTGATTAATTGTTCTAACTGCCAGGAAATTGAAATTTCCTTAGTTCTAGGTTGTTGCTCTCCTTGACTAGTTTCCACCCATTGCTTCTTGTCCTGTTCATACAATTCCATATGAACAAAACCAAAACAAAAAGGGTAGACCTTATATACTGTGATGCCATGACACACATCCATTTGGAAACATCAAAGCGAAATGGGCACAACCTGAAATGGAAAGAGAGAGAGACAAAATGCAGTCAGATAAATAATTAAAATAATTATTTTAATTAACTAAATAATTAAACACCTAACAAAAACAAAAGTGACTTGTCAAATTCACCTATAACTTACAGTAAATCGCATTGCCACTAGATGTCATCAGTGAGATTATTTTGAAAATAATCATTTTGGAGTTGGTTATATTTCACTAACAAGACAACCTGTTCCTTTTTACTCTGGTTCAAGTCGAGGTATTTAACATAGAGTTGTTCTGCTTCATAGTATGTTAGAAAACCCTGGGACTGAAACATTCAGAGTAAACAATACGTTTGCATGAAAGAGGATACAATATAGAAAAAAGCATCCGTATGGCTCTGATTAAGAATATATTATTAATCCAAAGAAAGGCAGTGCCAAAGAATGTACAAACTATTGCACCATTGCACTCATTTCACATGCTAGTAAAGTTATGCTTAAAATCCTACAAGCTAGACTTCAGCAGTATGTGGATCAAGAACTACCAGAAGCACAGACAGGATTTCGAAGAGGCACAGGAACTAGAGACCAAATTGCCAACATACGCTGGATCATGGAGAAAGCTAGGGAGTTCCAGAAAATCATCTACTTCTGCTTCATTGACTATGCTAAAGCATTTGATTGTGTGGATCACAACAAATTGTGGCAAGTTCTTAAAGAGATGGGAGTACCAGACCATCTTATTTGTCTTTTGAGAAACCTATATGCGGGTCAAGAAGCAACCGTGAGAACTGGACACGGAACCACTGATTGGTTCAAAATTGGGAAAGGAGTCCGGCAAGGCTGTATACTGTCGCCCTGCCTGTTTAACTTATATGCAGAGCACATCATGAGAAAGGCAGGGCTAGATGAATCAAAAGTTGGAATTAAGATTGCCGGGAGAAATATCAACAACCTAAGATATGAAGATGATACCACACTAATGGCAGAAAGTGAAGAGGATCTAAAGAGCCTCTTGTTGCTGGTAAAGAAGGAGAGTGCAAAACTTGGGTTGAAACTTAACATTAAGAAAACCAAGATCATGGCATCCGGCCCTTCTTGGCAAATAGATGGGGAAGAAATGGAGGCAGTGACAGGTTTTATTTTCCTGGGCTCCAAGATCACCGCAGACAGAGACTGCAGCCAAGAAATTAAAAGATGCTTGCTCCTGGGGAGGAAAGCCATGGAAAATCTAGACAGCACACTAAAAAGCAGAGACATCACCCTGCCAACAAAAGTGTGTATAGTAAAGGCTATGGTTTTCCCAGTTGCAATGTATGGCTGTGAAAGTTGGACCATAAGAAAGGCTGAGCGCCAAATAATTGAAGCCTTTGAACTATGGTGCTGGAGAAGACTCCTGCGAGTCCCTTGGACTGCAAGGCGATCAAACCGGTCAGTCCTACAGGACATCAACCCTGACTGCTCTTTAGAAGGCCAGATCCTGAAGCTAATACTCAAATACTTTGGCCACCTAATGAGAAGGAAGGACTCACTGGAGAAGAGCCTAATGCTAGGAAAGATTGAGGGCAAGAGAAGAAGGGGACGACAGAGAATGAGGTGGCTGGATAGAGTCACAGAAGCAGTAGGTGTGAGTTTAAATGGACTCCAGAAGATGGTAGAGGACAGGAAGGCCTGGAGGAATGTTGTCCATGGGGTCGCGATGGGTCAGACACGACTTCACAACTAACAACAACATACACTTTAATCCAGATCTTAGGGTGGAGTAAGACTTAGGAAAATGAGCTATAGACTCTAACAACAATGAACCACACCTAGTTTACATATGCAGGTATCATACGTCTTTATCCTGACAGGCAACTGCCAAATAAAGAATGCATTACTCAACTGGAAAGTACTGGAAAGGCTTTTATTTGTAAAACTATATGTATAATTACCCACAGACATATGCATGTTCGTACTTATATCACTATCATCAAATCTGGCCTATGTTTCCCAGGAATGCCTAAATAAATGAAATATTGTTCTCATAAATGAAAAAAGCATAGTAATTTTAATGGGCTTTGTAGATCTACTTCAGCTTGTTACATGAAATTGGATGTTTCATCATGATGTTCTGGTATCCAGGGTGGATCTAAAGTTTTAAATGTTAGGGTTCCTTGTTAAATGCTTGCAAAAATTGCTTCTCTTCTTCCAGCAGTCATCATTTCCTTGCAGCTGTCTAAGATGCTTAAAGGGGAAAAAAACTTGTTAATACAAAAAAAGAGCTTTTTCTTTTTGTAACACAGAGTAAGAGATAATTTTATAAACTTCTTTGTATATGTTGCAAAGAGAACCTGAAGCTTCTTTTTATTTCTTTTTATCTTTTTCTTTTTGCAGTTGTGTCTTTTCTTTGTCAAACTTTTCTTCTTTTTTGTTTTTTTATATTACTTTGTGTTAAATTTTATCTTTTTAATACTCTTAATAAAATGTATGTGTATCTATAAAAGAGAAATCTTCTTCCATCTCTCATAAATTTCCCACTGATGCAAAACCTCCCCTGTAAGTTTTTTTTCAATTAAGCCTGTGTCTGTCTTGAACAGGGCCATAAAAATTCCTTTCCAGCTCCTATTATCTTATCCATTTCAATAAAACCATTCCAAGGGACGATGGTATTTTAGCTGCAGGTTCTCATGGAATAATCTGTGCTCATTTCAGTCCACTATCAATCTTTTTTTATTTGCACTAATAACTATTGTGGAGAGAAATTGCTGTAAACAGTTCTCATGCCTCTTTTGAATGTAGGCATTGCTTGTTCTCCTAAAACAGTTTAATCAGCACAGATTTAACATTACTTGGTTCATCCACTGTGACAATTTGTGGACGTGGATATCTTACACACGCTAAATTATATTGTAATAAGCTTCCAGGTTGTTATATGTACTATAGTTGAGGTTTCCACTAAATGTGACTTATAAATTCACCTAAAGCAGAACAGATCTGCCAACATTTTGCTTAGCATTCTCAACATTTATGCAGGGCATCAGTTTTAGAAGAATCTATTCTGTTCATTTTCAAGATGAATTCAAGATATTGTATAATACTAGTAATTATAGTACAGAATCAATGTTTATAGTCTTTGAGATAGCATACTAAAGACTATAAGCTAGTTTCTTCTTCCACAAAGATGTCATTGACAATTAATTGTCATGGAAAAATTCTAAAGAAATGTGTGGTGGTGAGTGAGACAAAAGCATTTTTTTATCTGCAAAGTTCTATGTAAAAAAAGGATGGACTACTAATAATTGTGCCACTTCTCATTGCTGGCCAAAACATACTGTACATTGTTTTTCTCCTCTTGGAGAAGCACTACTTTTAAAAATTGAGTAGACATTATGGTAATGAAAAATATTTTCTTTGCTAACATCACCTCCAAAACTAGACTTTGTTATGACTTCTGATGTTTGATTAATTGAATAATCATTTTCTAAGTCATTTTACCATTGTATTTCTTGTTTCTGGCTTAGGCTATGGTATATGCTGTATGGAGATGACCAATTGTATAATTTCCCTTTTTCAAAGACCGATGAAGGCCACAAGAGAATTAATGGAGTCATCAATAGGATAATCCTTTTTTTAAAAAAAAATACTTTATTAAACAAGTTTTAAATAAAAACAACAAGAACATTATTACAAAGTACTGAAAAGTGTGTCAAACAGAAAAACACCAAAACACCCTATCAACAGGATAATCCTCAAAGACATCAAAGATCTACCAGAATATTAATATAATGCCTTACCCCCTCTTGTTTGACATCAGCTGTCAACAACAGCTGAGCAAAATACTGAGAGCAATGTAGTTTTCCTTACTTACAGATCAATATCATTTAGATCTGAATAGAACACCAAATCTAGTGAAAGCCCAGTCAAGTACTTCGTGACAAATGAAGATAGCGTGGCTTATAAAAGACATTAAGCTACTCTGAAAGCCTATTCTCTGTGTAGTCACATGTAGTAGGCTGCTTCAGGCCATTTCATTTCCTTCTATTTTCTATTTGTATATATTTTATTTCTGGTAGGCCATAGTACTTTTAATCACTTATTTTACTCTTTGGCAAGGCATGAGCAATGATTTTGATATCTGACGTGTTAAGTAGGGGAGTGTCCGTCTGTTTGTTTGTTTGGTGGACTCACATCACTAGGGACTCTTTTCACCCTGAATTAAAGTTATGGGTGTGGGCAGCAGAAGGATCAGACCTTCCTTCTCTTGGTATCACATTGTAGGAAAGGATTACAAACCTCTGGGATTGAGTGGGCTCAGGTTCCTTATGAGAAAGGGCAGCTGGGAGTGGCACAATTCTTAGGTCTTACAGTATGTACATAAAAGGCATTGATTGCCTGGATGGTACATCTGATACAGTGCAAAGCCAGTGTTTTCATGAAGATTACAGGCTCATGGTCAGCCCAGTCATGGGGTCAGATGAACATCTTGCAGAAGTGGTAAACGTGGGCAGAGCGTAAGAATGTCACATCATGTACTCCAAAGATTCTGAAGGAGTCTTAGAGTCCTGCTTAGATCTAAAACCTGTTCTGGTGGAAGAGCGTGGAATTATTGTCTACATTGTGTGAACTATACGTTTTTGCTTTATATTTTTAACAGCAGCAGCAGTTTTATTCATAAGAGTAAGCTTCTCTTTTCATTTTCAAACCAAATCAATGTTTCACACGCATGCTAGCCATATGAACCTATTAGTTTAGCCAGATATAATTTTGCTTCTGAAACATAATGGCCCTGGTCTGTTTCGTACAGGTTTTTCTAAACTACGGTAGTACCCTCTCTCAGGATTTTTTGATTTGCTGTCTAAAGAGAAGACTATTCCAACAATTTCATCATGATTGCAAATCTAGTAAGAACATGCAGGCTTTTTGCATGCAATGTATCCATAGATCTTTGGATCATTTTGCTTATTCTCATTTCTTCCAGGACCAATTATAATCTCAGCCAAACTTACCTTGGCCAAACTTATATCAAAAAATGCTACCATCTAACAAATATCTATCCTTGCAGATATTTTACATTGAGCATTAGTACTTTTGAACTAAACCAACGAATAAGCATGCTTTGCCTATGAATAGAATAGAACAGAATACAATAGAGTAGAATAGAATAGAATAGAATAGAGACATCTTCAATCTGAGTTCCAATTATGAGTTAATTAGAGGTAAGTAAAATCAGGAAAACAGAAGCCTTGGGATTTACATTAATGCAAATAGGGCAGTGGTGGGCTTCAGCCAGTTTGCACCACTTCGGCAGAACCTGTAGCTAATTCCTTGTTGCCCAGGCCCAGAATGGACTTCTGGAAGCAGCATCTACACAGAGAACTGGTTGTTCACATATTTGAATCCCACCACTGAAATAGAGTACTATAAAAGAATCTTGAAATCTTGAATAGGGTACTATAAAAGAATCTTGAAATTCTGGCACAGCCCTTGTTGAGTTCAATTTATACTGACAATCAAGACAGAGTTGCTTAGAGGTTTTTTTGCATGCTTTTGACTTTTCCAGGACTCAGATCTCTTTTCTTTAATGGCTTGGCATTCCTTTCCCTCTTCTCCAAATCAAACCCATATTTCTTCATACATATAGCAGGAGGACGTGTATAGACTCCATATCCTTTTTGAAGGCTTAACAAAAAGGCACTTGGCTCCTGTGAAAACATGACCATGGACTAGACTTGGCCTAATCCTTTTAGTCCTATTATTAATCTTACCCATGCCATGCCAAATCAAAGCAAATGATGGAATGTGGCTGTTGCAGTGATGTTCTATTCAGTTCAGTGTCCAAAACAAGGAATAAGCAAAAATATAACGATGGATCTGAATGGATACAAGTAAAGGGAGATTCAGAAGGCAGCATGTAAAAATTTCCTCTAGGTTCACAAAAACTCCATACATAAGACAACATGAATAATAGCAGACTAATCCATTTATTCATGTGATGACCTCTCTTTTTCCACACATATTATCTGCTGTTGATAAGGATCGGCTTCCAATGTTTCCAATCTCACAGTGATGCTACTATTTTTAATTTTAAACCATCATATTGCATTACGTAGAGTGGCGTGTTGGCCTAATGGTGGAGATGCTCCCTTTCCACTTGGAAGGTTGAGAGTTCAATTCTAGGCAGAGACAGATGTTTCTCTATCTGAGCGGAAAGAAAAAATATCTGCTGAAAACTCCGTGTGGCATCAGGAAAGGCATCCAGCCAGTAAACACTTAGCTCCATCTAGTGTCCCCTGACTCAACTCTAGGGGCCGGTGCTCATCTCCGTTTCAAAGCCGAAGAGCCAGCGTTTGTCCAAGGACATCTCCGTGGTCATGTGGCCGGCATGACTAGACACCAAAGGCGCACAGAACGCTGTTACCTTCCTACCATAGTGGACCCTATTTTTCTACTTGCATTTTTGCATGCTTTCGAACTGCTAGGTTGGCAGAAGCTGGGACGAGTAACAGGCGCTCACTCTGCTACGCGGCACTCGGGATTCGACCCGCCAAACTGCCGATCTTCTGATCAACAAGCTCAGCGCTAACACACTGAGCCACCGCGTCCCTTTTATTAAGGGATTACAGGGTCATAAAAAGGGAGCTTTTATATTGGGTTAGATAAGGTGATCTGTAGCCTCTCTCCCTACAACTAATTTTTTTCTGAGGAAAGATCAGCAGGAAAGAACATTGATCTTGCAGTGATTAACCCTTTCTCCATAGGACTTCATGGAGGGGAAATTCTGCAAAAAATTTAATTCACTCTTTCCTTGCCTGACAAGCTGTGGATGTCTTATGGCTCCAACTCCCTGAGTATTAAAATGTTTTAGTACTCATACTTTCCTTTTTACATATACCTGCATCATGCTTCCATTACTGCTCATAGACTCAAAAAAAAATTAAATAAATTAATTTAGTAACATTCAATGAAAAATAAGGCAAAGATGTTAGTAGAAAGAGATTTTAAAGAGGGTTATTTTATTGTAAATATTGTAAAGAGAAGTACAATATTCAATCCCAAAATATCCAGAATCGAAAAACAGTTTCATTTAGTCATTTGGGATGGAAACTGCAAAAGTCCGTAGCAAGTATGAAGCTACAAGAGAAATATTTGGTTTGGCACTTCTATCTTAAAGGGGGAAAAAAAACCCAGTCCACTCTGGTTGAAACCTCATCTATCATTGGATAAATACGATTCCCTGAAGTATGGCTAGATACCTTGAAAAGCATTTCGGATTCTAGATATGTTTGGGGTTCAATCCATCTTTCTATTAAGGATGATTTTATTCTGCTTTGTTTAGGAAAAATGCATTAGGATCCCTTGGTAAGGATTTAGGAAATTATCAGTTTGGTGGACAAATTGAAGAGATTTTAATCATTTCATAATACCAGCATAGTCTTTCCCAGAACTGTTGAGTTTCCTGGCCTAGATTATTAGCCTTCTGAGAAAGTTCTCTCTTTAATATTTTGGCACAGTATATGCACATTCATTTAAGTTGGTAAGGCATTCACAGACAATATAAATTATATGAACTTCCTTTTAACCTTTGAAATTATTGTGCAGGATCCTAATGAGCATGCAGACTTTTCTTTTCTTTTTCTTTTGCACGTCTACCTCTCAAAGAAACTCTCTAGCAGGAAGAATAAATATAGCACTTGTAACATTAATACCCATTAATAATCAAGGAAGCAATATTTTTATTACTTTTTCCTATCCTAAGTGCATAATAAGCAAGGCAGATTTGGCAACAGTGCTTAATGTGAGATTAGACAATGACAAGTAAAAGAAAAGAGAATAAAAATAAATGCATGGTATTAACATATTTTGGACTTTGCTCCTCTGAATAGTCACAGAAGTTCGAAGCTAAAACTTTGATCTTATGTGATCAGAAATGATCTTCTGCAAGTAGTATTAGAAAAGATGAGTTAGTGGGAGGAAGAATCTGTCTGATATTTGCCTTCAGATTTGTCAGTCTTGGTGAGTGGAGTCCATCACTGCTTTTCCTGCACTTATAGGATAGGAAGTGAGAAAGTATTTAGCTTATATCAGGGGTGTCCAACTCTGGCAACTTTAAGGCTTGTGGTCTTCAATTCCTGGAATTCCTCATGCTGGCTGGAGAATTCTGGGAATTGAAGTCCAGGAATCTTAAAGTTACCCAGATTGGACACCCCTGCTTTACACAATCTCATTCTTAAATTACATTATCTTCTTTCTGTTCACAGCTCATTATGTACTATTGTTCTTCCTTAAGCATTATTTCTCCCAAGAACATAAAAGGAAGTAGATATAGATTTATTAGTATCAGCTTAAAAAACATCTGAAGGTATAATTCCAAGAGTTTTCAGAAGGAAAAGGACAGTTGGGAAGAAGGCACTTGGTAGTTGTTTAAAGTTGCTCAGCAAATCCTTCAGAACTGAGATGGGAGAAACAGTACCTGGTGAGACTAGGAAACCTTCATTGTGGACTTCCGCGGAAACGACACAAGTCATCACTTTTAAAGGATTGATAAATCAATAAATCAAGCAGTTGCTCCATTGTAAAATTGAACCTCAAACCCAAATTCAGAATAAATAGCAGAAGTACAATGAGGCAACCCTCCCACACTCAAGGTATCTAAGAATAAGTGGCTTTTTTAATTTAAAAAAAACCCAAACAATTTCTATTTACTTATATTCCGAACCTTCTTGAAAAACTGCTATTAGGTGTAAGCACAATGCTGCCTTACGAACCTAAAAGTCTCATGTTAAATTTATTTTTAAAACAGGCTGGTTTCTTTTGGCGTCTCAGGATATAAAATCTATCCCATTTTTTCCCAGTGTAATGAAAGGAGAAAATAGGACCTCAGCAAAAGTGCCAGTATAGTATGTTCCATGGAACCAAAGTAGGACATATTAATAGCACACATAGCCCTCCTCCATAGGAGCCTGTTAGAATGCCACTCATTCCTGAGATCATTGACCAGCCATTTATCAAATCAGAAAGAATGACATCACCCCTACTATGAGGTTGACTGATTTCATGTTGAAAATGGGTAACGCGTAACTCTCATTCTACTTAAATTAGTTACCTAGTTTCAGGGAACAAACAAACAGGCTTAAAAACAGGACATAAATTTTAACTAGACTCATCTGAGCCCTGGATTCTTCCTGTGCAAGCATCCACTGGAACAGGAAGGGATGACAAATGTCCTCCAGATAGAAGCACATAAATGATTGCTATTGGGGGTATCCAGCTGACAGAGCTGAGGGCAGAATGTGAATGAGTGTGTGCCAGTTTTTAAATTTAGAGCTTAAAAAGAGAGAAAGGGCAGAGAAGTTCCAGATTTTTCTCACTTAAAAGTATGACTTCTCTGGGCATTTTCAGAGGAGTAAATCAGGCAGCTTTTCCATTTTATTTTGGTGTCGTTGGTTATTTTCTGCTAATAAAACATAGAAGAAACTAGATAGAAGACACTTAAAAATGGCAAGACAGGCCAGATCCAAAATCCTACCATCTACAGTGCTCTGTATAGTTTCTAGGTGCATGATAGTCCCACGTTTTAGTTATATTATGAGATCATTTCATTTTTATTTTCTGAACGCTTGTCTGTTGCTGCTAAACCAACAAAGGGCCTTGTCAGCCATTATGGCTTCTTGTGTTTGTTTTGAATTCTGAGATTTGCAGTTCTATCACATCTGGGAATGGCAAATTGGGCAGTTTTCTTATAGAATCTATAACCTTGTAAGAGAATGTTGTAAATCTTTTAATAACAAAATGCAGTTTTTTCCCCCTAGTGTGGTCTTCAGAACAAGAACACCTCTCTCTCTCTTTCTCTCTCTCTCCCCACACACACAACACACACAGAGAGAGACTCAGTGCTTCTCTAATTCCAAAATTTCCCATTACTGTTATGAAACAAATAACAAAATATGCAGCCTATACCAGGGCTTTTCAACTTTTTCACTCATTGTACTGAGATTTGCAGTTCTATCACATCTGGGAATGGCAAATTGGGCAGTTTTCTTATAGAATCTATAACCTTGTAAGAGAATGTTGTAAATCTTTTAATAACAAAATGCAGTTTTTTTCCCCTAGTGTGGTCTTCAGAACAAGAACACCTCTCTCTCTCTTTCTCTCTCTCTCCCCACACACACAACACACACACACAGAGACTCAGTGCTTCTCTAATTCCAAAATTTCCCATTACTGTTATGAAACAAATAACAAAATATGCAGCCTATACCAGGGCTTTTCAACTTTTTCACTCATTGTACCACTTTTAGGATATGGCAACATCCAAGTACCACCAGTCACCTAGTATCAGTAACTGTAACAAAGACCACAAATACATTGTTTAACTTGTTTGGTTCTATAATTCCAATAAACAAACATATAAAAGTTGCACACTAAGTTATCTTTCATCCTGGGAGGATCTCTCTCCCACGTGTGAGAGTTAATTTTTTTCTGATCCAGTGTAATACTTCTGTTTGACAAGATAAATGTCATGGTAAAACCTTCTATTCAGTTCAGCATCAATCCAATAATCCATTTGGAAATACTTGAATTCTCATTGCAACTACCCCGTAGTTAGTGGAAGAGGATGGTAAATCCAAATTCAGCTCACCCTCCAGAAATTTTATGCCTCACAGAAGAAGGGGGGGGGGGGGAATCATGTATCACATTTTATTGTTTTGATGCTGTTTATGGAAAAAATAATAATTTGTTTGTTTTAGTGCCTTTGAATTATTGTTGACTCCTGGTGACTGCCTGGACTATAATCCCTGCAGTTTTATTCAAAATGTTTTTAGAAGTAGTTTGCTATTGCCTCCTTCCTAGGGCTGCTGGGAGAAAGTGACTGGGAGAGAGTGATATTTGTCATCAATATAATCAAGAATGATTAAGATATGTGTGTGTGTGTGTGTGTGTAATTTTTTTTGGATTGCTAACAAAGAATTAAAGGGAGACTGAAATAGCTATTTCAAGCTTATTTGTTCTCATCAGTCATATATATATACACACACATCCAAAACAGTAACTGTGAAAGGGACCTTGGAGTCCTAGTGGATGATCAGTTAAATTTAAGCCAGTAGTGTGTGGCAGCTGCCAAAAAAGCTAATACAAGAGAGGCATAGAATCAAAATCACATGAAGTATTAGTACCGCTTTATGAAGCCTTAGTAAAGCCACACCTGGAATACTGCATCCAGTTTTGATCACCACATTACAAAAAAGATGTTGAGACTTTGGAAAAAGTGCAAAGAAGAGCAAATAAGATGATTAAAGGCCTGGAGACTAAAACACATGAAGAACATCTGCAGGATTTGGGTTTGGCTAGTGTAGAGAAAAGAAGGACTAGGGGTGACATGATAGCAGTATTCCAGTATTTCAGAGGTCAACTTATTTACCAAAGCACCAGAGGGCAGGACAAGAAACAATGGATGGAAACTAATCAAGGAGAGAAGCAACCTGGAATTAAGGAGAAACTTCCTAACAGTGAGGACAATTAACCAGTGGAACAGCTTGCCTTCAGAAGTTGTGGGTGCTCCATCACCGGACGTTTTAAAGAAAAGAGACTAGACAATCACTTGTCTGAAATGGTATAGGGTCTCCTGCATGAGCAGGGGGTTGGACTAGAAAACCTCCAAGGTCCCTTCCAGCTTTATTCTGATTGATAAATTACGCATGTCATGTTATGTTATGTTACGTTACATTATTATATCTCATATTATTGACAAAATCATTATCAGTAAATTGCAAAAGGCAGCTTTATTCAGAACTGCTTACATCCTGTGATGATACCTTTAACATCATCAAACTTCCATATCTGCCTACCGCATTGAGAAGGATTTGATAGGTGGATAAAAATGCCAAATCCAGTCTAAACATCTGGCTGATTGTGTGATGAAACATACTATACTATACTGTACTGTACCATACTTCCTATATACAATACTTCCAGTGACCTTTTCACCTTAACCTTTTGCTTCATGGATTACAAGAGAAAACCTTTTATTTTGAAGTAGTTAAGATTTACAATTAGCCATTACCTACAACTTTGCAGATTCATACATCTATCTTTTTAAAATGTATGCTCAGGTAGTGATTTTCCATCTAGCTCTTTACAGTTATTTCAAATCAAATAACCAATCTCTTCCAGGTAACCTCTGGAATTACAAATGAATACAGGTAGTCCTTGACTTATGACCTCAGTTGAGCCCAAAATTTTGGTTATTAAGCGAGACATTTGTTAAGTGAATTTTGCTCCATTTTATGACCTTTCATGCCACAGTTCTTAAGTGAATCACTGTAATTGTTAAGTTAGTAATACAGTTTTTAAGTGAATCTGGCTTCCCCATTGACCACAAAAGGTGATCACATGACTCTGGGACACTGTGACTGTCATAAATGTGAGTCAGCTGCCAAGCGTCTGAATTTTGACCACATGACTGTGGGGATGCCGCCACGGTTGTAAGTGTGAAAAATGGTCTTAAGTCCCTTTTTTCAGTGTCGTTGTAACTTCAAACGGTCACTAAATGAACTGTTGTTAGTCAAGGACTACCTGTATTCTGTCCTGCTATTCTGTCAGATGATAGACCATGGAAGTTAAAGAAATTCATTTATATAAATGTATCGGAGAAGCCAAAATGATTGAATGGAAAAAAAGAATTCTATCATATACTATATCCAGAGTGCCTCTGCGTGCTTTCATTTCTCATCGAATAGGACTTGGCTAACTGAAATAGCAAAAGCACTTAGACTTGTTGCAGTGTATGCCTCCCAGCATACACAAAGGGACAGCACAGCAGGAGGCTGATGGTGCAGATCAGCAGAGGGGTTGGACAGCTCCGGGCGATAACTGCTCACTCAGGATAAGCCTAATGAGTTAAGCTGTTGACAGCTCCAGGCATGGTCAGCCTGGTGGGAAGCCAGGATCTACACCCATTGTCACCTGCACTGGCAGGAAGCCCAGGTTTGAACTGATTGGATGCCATCCACCTGGGCAGGTACAAATAGACGCCAGGCTTACCTGTTTCCCCAGTTCATTCTGTTCAGAATAAACTCATCTCTACCCCAGCTCTGTGTCCGTCTCTATGTGAAGCATGCGACTTTACACTTATATACTGCTTCATAGTACTTTACAGCACTCTCTAAGCAGTTTACAGAGTCAGCATATTGCCCCCATACCATCTGGGTCCTCATTTTACTGACCTCAAAAGGATGGCAGACTGAGTCAACCTCAAGCCCATCAAGATCAAACTCCAGCACGTGGGCAGAGTTGAAGTCAAAGTTTAAATTTTAAGCTTAGCTGAAATTAAATATAATTACTATTGACCCCTTTCCTCCAGGAATGTATTTAACATTTTCCCTCTTTCATCACATTACAAATTACAATTCTGGGCTTGCAGGCATTCCTTTTAATCCTAGAACTTCTTCCTATGCAGTTGTGCAATCTTGCAATGCTTCATCTATGCTGGCAATTGTCTCCTGATCTTTTCTTTTATTGGTATTAACTGTGCCCTTTCCTTTCCTCCACTTTCCTACAGTACATGGGAGACTTTGCACACCTCCGCATCTGACATTAGACAAAATCAGTCTATTCATTTGCTGCTTTTTATCTACGCTTCTCCATAGGTTTGCATGCAATCTCTGTTTTTCATTTCTCATTTATATATCAAAAGAAGCTCCAGCATGTAAAATCTAAGCCTGCAAAGTTAGTATGACTTTGTTAGGCTTATTTGTGTGTGTGTGGGGGGGGGGAAATGAAACATGTTTCTCATTATTCAACAATCTTATTATTATTATTTATATAATTTCTTGTCTCTGGAGGACTTAAATCTACCCCGAAATCTGAAATAAGTCTGAAATGACTTATATGTGATGCCAAAAATGAAAACATGAAAGAAAAAGCAAAAAAGCAAAATACTTTCGGTTAGGTTTGCAAGCAATCTCTTTGCTTCTTTTTCCCCCCCTCTATGTTTCTTTCTTAAAAATAAAAGAAAATTCTGTTTTTCATTTCTTATTCATATATTTGAAGAAACTCCAGAAAGCAAAATCTAGCCTTCCAGATTACTATGACTTTGTTGGGCTGACCTGGGGGTGAAACATGTTCCTCATTATTCAACAATATCTGTAGTATTATTTCTATAATTGCCTGACTCTAGAGGGTAAGTCTACTCAGAAATCTGAGATAATTATACATCTTAGATTTGATGCCAAAAATGAAAACATGAAAGAAAAAGAAAAAAAAGCTGAATAATGTCAACTTTTTGTCAAGATAAAATCTTCTTTAATGATGCAAGGGCTCATGAAGGACACAGTAGTGGCATTGAATAACATTTTACTATCTTTTATTCTTATTCTGGATTAATGTTGTATTATTTTTATTCGTGAATTGCCCAGAATCATTGTGAAGCAGGAAGTATACAAATTCAATGAACAAATAATAAAAATAGAGATACATCTCAGTAGCATATACCAAATAGCTTTGCAAAGATCATGTACTTTTACAATAATCAGTGGAGTATTCAGTCTATTAAAATGATTAATCATTGATGCACAACCTCTGGTAAAAATTGCATAAGAACAAAACCATACTGGCTAACTTCTGGATAGGTAGATTATAATTCCCAAAATTCTTCAACTACTATGGTTGTTGCTGAGAATTTTAAGAATTGAAGTCAGCATATTTGGAGGGCATATATGTTTACATAAAGAAAAAGGAATGGCTAGAAAAAGATAGATTCTATTTAAATCTTGAAGGGAAAATTTACTTCCTAACAGCAAGACCAATTATCCTGAAAAATGATAAGTTTCTCTTCATTGGATGCATTCAAATAGAAGCTATATTGCCATCTCTGTGGATGCTTTAATTTGGTTTCTTGCTGTAAATAGGAGATAAATTAAATGGTCTAAATGACCCCTCTGTGATTCATTACAGCTTTGATGTTTTCTGTTCAAGATTCTCTAGACATTCATGTTCCATTTTCTTTCCTTCTATGTAAGAAAAAGAAGAGGCATATCCACTTCTCTTTCTACCACACTTATTATATTATCATCACATTTGGGGTATTCTTGGTGGTCATGTAATGTTAAATGGGGAGACAATATATGTCTGAACAACAAAACTAAAATAAATATTGTAGGGTATTGGTGGAGCAGTGGGCTAATGCCTCCTTAAGTAACACCAGCTGCCTGCAATTAGTGCAGGTTTGCATCCCACCAGGCTCAAGGTTGACTCAGCCTTCCATCCTTCCGAGGTAGGTAAAATGAGGACCCAGATTGTTGGGGGCAATTAAGCTGACTTTGTAATAATGCCGCTTGGGGTGTGTGTGAAAGCCCTAATAAGCAGGCATATACATAGAATGAAGGCTACTGCTAAGCTTGTAAGCCGCCCTGAGTCTTCGGAGAAGGGCGGGATATAAATGGAATTAAAAAAATAAAAAAATAAAATGTCTCCAAATGTATGTTAATGATCGGTTGCATGCGTGTGAGTGGGAGTATGGGTAAACATTCCTTCCATGCTATGGTCAAACCCATCAGATTACCTCCTTTTGAACATATGAATGCAGTTTGCTATCAAATTTCTTCTTATACTTGAATCTCCTGGTGGCATTTGATAGGATGTGATGCACGCAGGAATCTTCCAGGCATTTTCCTTAGAGACAAGTTGATTATTTCAAAGGGATTATAACCATCTTCGTTACTTCCCAAGCAATAATTTTTGTCATCTCTTTCATGCTGGCCCAGGAGAATAAACTCCCCATTCTGCATTCGAGATTTTCAGTTCACCTGGAAGAATCTGCCGGAGCTCTTAGCTGCAGTTAATCAAGAGTTGGACTGTTTTATTCATTGCTGCAATCTGGGATGTTATATGCGCTGTCTATGAGCCAGAAATATTGGTCTGATGCAGGTTTCATTTTCTGCTGACAGTGAACAGATCCATTTTACTGTAAACATGGTATTTATCCACCAAGTTAATGAGTGTTTTGATGAATTGTCTAGCTGGGGAAACTGATCTAATCTTGATATTTATGTTCTGTTTAGGACTGGGGTGTCAATGGAGCTTAACTATGTTAAACATTTCTCTTCCCAGCTATTCTTGTCAGCTGCACTTTTATTTATTGTGGGAAAGTAGATTTTGGCCCTTCTCATCTCCTTTCATGTTACTAAGTTCAACAGCCATAAGTATTGTAAACCTTACAGAACAGCATATTGTGTGTGTATGTACATTCTTATACCAGACTGCATATGAGCAGAAAAATACCATTAGGCAGTAACTTATTTAGTCTGGCTCAACTGCTCAAAAGGCCTTTGTATTGTTCAGGTTGCCTTAACAATTAGTTTCAGCATTAACCTTCCTGAGATACTTCCTCCAGCTTTTCCCCAGAGCTGATTTCTCATCTGGAAGTTTCAATTCATTTTGCTACGAATAGCTTAATGTCGGAAAATGAATTACGGTAGGTTTTTACTTTACGAACCGCATTGCAATCTGCGCAGTGATTGAAGTAGTTTCTGATCTCTGTATGAATTGATTGCTGCAGAAGAAAAGTAATTGTCTGCTCTAAAGATTTTGCTGGGAAAGGGTAATAATTCTTGTGCAAGTGCTTTATTTTTATGCTTGTGCAGGCAGACGAATTATATTAGTCCATTCTTTTCTTAATTTTCAGGAAATCTTGTAGAATGGCTTAAAGTACAGTAGGACTTGCTTGGTTAAGGAAAACATAAAGTTAACCACCGGCCACTGCACTGCATTCTTCCTTGACAATGCATATTGTCCTAATCGAAGATATGAAACAGCCAAAATATGTGTCTGGATTGCTGGTAAGGGGCAGGAGTGGGGGAAAAAATGTGCCATGCATATCATGGGCTTTAGACTGTAGAAAAAGTTTTCTTACGGATTATGGATTTTCCGCCTAACTAATTTGACCTATTTATTTACTGTTTAAAAAAATCAGTTAACAGGTAAAGCCAACAACAATTAACCTTTTTAATGTATCACCTTAAATGTTTTTGCAATATAGCAATAGCACTTAGACATATACTGTTTTGTGATGCTTTACAGCCCTCTCTAATCAATCTGGATTTTACCAACCTCGGAAGGATGGAAGGCTGAGTTAACCTTGAGCAGGTAAGGATCAAACTCCTGGCAGTGGGCCGAGTTACTCTGCAATACTGCCTTCTAGCCACTGTGCCATTATTGATCCTAAGTGGCTAAATGAAATGCAATAAACAGAAACACATCTGTACTAATTAGTAACCCAATGATATATTTCATAAACATCTTTCACAAGGTACCTGTGCAAGGTTTAGACTGAACAATTTGAACTCTAACCATTCTAATGAGTCAGGATGACACATTGCTTTGTGGCAGTGATTCTTTGAAATGAACATGTCTTCTCTTGCCATATGATTTTGATTCTATGGAAACATGTTATTTAGTTGTCTGGCTACTTTTTTTCATGACCTGATGAAAAAATTCTATCCCTGTGAAGGGTTAAATGTAAGAAGATACAGCCTATTACTTCTTTCACAGATTTTCAATATGTTGGTATTCATAGTAGACATAATCCTTTTTTTTAAATCTTCAACAACATTTTCATTACTTGCAGCCATCGAAGTAATATGATCAGCATATTGTTGTGGTTGTTGTTTCTCTCAGCAATTTTAATTCAAGCTTCTATTTTTTCTGTTCCACCATTTCTCATGATATATTCTGCATATAAATTAAATAGATTGGGAAATTACATACGTTTATGCATTCTTTTCACAATTATGAACTAATAAATTAGCCATTTTGTTTGCTTTCTGATCAGCATAGAAATATTTTAATATGCAGAGATGCACTTTAAGAAGTAATGACAATTTGTTGCAGTCTATGCAGTCCAAGAACTTAATTTAAATCCAAAATGTCTTTTGGGAACTGCCTTGCATTTTTCATTGTCCATCAGACATTTGTAGTGTAGTGCGCTGTTGCCTATTCTGAAACCAGATTTTAGTTTCGTTAGTTTTCATATGTAGTTGAAGTTGGAATGATAAATTTTTTAGCATTTATTGAACTATTATGTGAAACAAATGCAATAGTCAAGTAGCTACCGCAATATTTAGAGCTGCCTGTCTTTGATACTGAAATGCACAATATCATGAATTACAGTTCTGAATTCTTTATTGCAGACATGTCAAACACAAGGCCTGGGGGCCGGATCCGGCCGGCAAAATGGTTTCATGTGGCCCGCAAAGCGATCCTGGAAACAGTGAGGGAACGGCCCCCACTGCCTTGGCCCTGGCCCAGAGACCCTCCTTCTGCCAGAGACCCTCAGATCTGTCCAGCCCAGGCCCCCATAGGCACTCTTGATGCGAACGATGTAGAGCTGGCCATGCCCACCCAGTAGGCCATACACACTCTAGCCACACCCACCCAGTAGGCCACACCCACCCTGGCCATACCCACCCGGCCCCTTGAGGGCAACCACAATGCTGATGCGGCCCTCAATGAAATTGAGTTTGACACCCCTGCTTTATTGGAATAGATTATCGTAAAACAAAATGTGGAAGGTACCGTAATAAGAATTTGACCAAATCTAAGATCATTACTGTGTTGAAGCAAACAACTATCTTTGAGTATGTTCAGAGTTATTGTTTACTAGATAGTTAAGAATCAAATTAATGGCAATGTTTTGCTAGAATGATCTGTTCATTTACAAACATAATACCAGAATGAACAGGAAGACATTCCATTCCAGTCCAGTCCTATCATATGAAGGATAGGCATGGAGATCTTGAGAAATGAGACCAAATGATCAACAGCCAACTGCTCATTTTGATCAATGAAGTTACTGAGAGATCAGTATCTGAAGATAATGTCCTAAGATCAGAAGAGAACAACCTGTCCTAAAATCTGCCTTCCACAAAGAGATGATTATAATTTTTGTCCAGAATTGCAAATTGGGGTGGAACTATTTAATTTCAGATTTTTCTTCTACAGTATGTGTATGGAACATAGACTTAGATCTCGGTAATATGGAAAAGCATCTTGTGGAAGGCTTTCATTTCAGATAGAGCCTAATCCTGTCACTTGGATAGACTCTATCTGAACACTGACTGTATGCAATCTTTTGATAATGATGATGGCTAACTCATTTCTTATTTGATTTTCTTGTCTACAGCCAAAGGTACAGTGGTTCTCTGCTGTGTAGTATCCATTCCATTTGATTCCTTTTCAGTTCATTGATTCCTAGCAGTGAATGTCAGTGGTCAGTCTTGAAATTTCTGTGTCAAGTTTCCCTGCTTTATGAGTCTGATATATACCAGAGATAGACATACTGTTTTAGTGCTGAACTTTTTGTTTTTGAGCAGAGACTTCCTTTGTGCTTTAATTCAGCCACATCATAAGCACCGTTGCCATTTCTACTTGCCTCCGCTCTTCCCCACCAGCTTGTGACTCTGAAAATCTTTCCACTTCTCACCCCCTGGGATTGTCTTTCTCATTTTGAATTTCTGTGATGCCCTCCCACTGTTCCCCCATTGCTTTCTTGCTGTTCTGAGTGATGACTTTTGTGAGCTCCCACAGAACAAACTCTTGGTTTGATTTTTTTATTTTCCTCTTGCAACAAAGGCAAACCTGATGAGAATGGAGTAGGGGGCCGCAAACTTCCTTGTTTAGCTCTCCACTATTGACCAATTTGGAAACAGCTCTGGCCAGTTCAAGGGAGAAGGTAAGGAGACCAAAGGACCATTGAGAGATGGGAAAAAATGCTGCTGATAACTCTAAAGTGTTTCTCAGCATTACTGGCTAGGATACTCTGGGAACTGAAGTCAACATGTCTTCAAATTGCCAAGGTTGAGAAACACTGCTTCAGAGACCAAACCTATGCAGAAGATGCCTTAATCTTTTTTGGAATTAAGTTTAACATGATTTGTTGTTTTGGTCTAGTACAGGGGTAGACAACGTGGCTCTTTTATGACTCATGAACTTCAACTCCCAGAATTCCTAAGCCAGCATGGCTCAGCATGGAAACCTCTCCCTTTCTCCTCAGCATGGCTGGCTCAGGAATTATGGGAGCTGAAGTCCACGAGTCATAAAAGAGCTAAGGTTGCCTATCCCTATCTATAAGAGTGTCATGTAGCACTCTTATAGAGTGGTGGCAAAAATTATCATAATACAGGACAATAGGAAATAGGAAAAAAATATTGTTAAACAACCTACTAATTACTAGTTTAATGTACCCTTTGAATCATCACTGCAATGATTCAAAGGGTACATTCAGATAGGCAGTTTTAAAAGGGGATTAAAGATTTTAGTCAGCTATGGCTAATCTTGACAATCTAAGTTAGTACTTGTATGGAAGATCACTGTTGTCTAGATCAGAGGTCCCCAACCTTTTGGACACCAGGGACCGGTTTCGTGGAGAGAGGTTCTTCCGTGGACCTGAGAGTGTGTGGTTTTGTGTGCTGCCTGCATCTTGTGGATGGGGCTTTGCTTGCTTGTGCAGACCAGTTGCTGGCATGCTGCAGCCCGATACTGGTCCATGGACCGGGGATTGGGGACCCCTGGTCTAGATAATACTATTAAGTAAAAAAATCAGAATAAGACAATAGCAAACCTTTTTCACATAATTGCAAAGAAAACTATATGGACACATTCATGACATTATCAAGAGCTAAGCCTGAATCAAAGGAAACTTTACATTATATACAAACATACATACATACAAAATTACAAATTTCATTACATACAAAATGATTATCAATACTATTAACCTATAACCTTTAACTACTGCCAGATCTCAACCAAAATGCATTTTCTGTCTCTGTAAGGCATTTATTGTGGCTGAGCTGGCAAGATAGAAGATTATACCATTAATTTATATCACTATAAATTATTAGATTCATTAGCTGCCATGTTATAGCATGCTAATATTTTCTTTTCTCCTAGGGGAAAATAGTAGTTAGATGAGTGTTTCTCTCTCTCTTTTTGCATAGCACCAAACCTAACAGGTATCTGACTATATGTGTGTATTATATTATTGTATGTAGAGATCAATACTGTATTTAAATATTTATTGACTGTGTCATGGTATGCAGCAACAGGATATAACAAACAATCACTCCTGAATTGTGATGACTAGTCTTGCCCTTTAGAAGTGAAGCAGAAGATTGTGTACACCCATCCTTGTTGTCAAGGTGAAGCAATTAAAAAGTCATTTGGCTTCAGTTTTGGAAAGTCTGATGGCAAAATAATGCTATTTCTTTCTTGCTGCACATAAATCCATGCTGGGAATAATCATCTAGCTGTGGGTTCAAAATTCACAAATGCTAGATTTATTTTAACCTATTTCCCTGATTGTCATGAATATGGTGCACAAAACACAATAAGTCCACTTAAAAGTATTTTGGGTGCATGGCGGCCACCCAAAGTAACTTTTTGTGAGATGGGCAGCTACATAAATTTGCTAAGCAAACAAACAAAAATTGTGTGGATTGACTTCACACAGCCTGTGAATAATGATGCTAGCTTGAGATTTTTCTCAGTGGATACGCAAAGTGCAGTTTTTTTCTCTTTTTTCCATTTTCTTTTGAATTCAGAACAGAACAATATAAGGTTTTGCTCTGAGCTATTGTTATGTAGATGTGTATAACACTACACAAACATAAATATATTGGGAAAGCGAAAAACATGGTAAGCATCCATGGCAATAAGCCACGACTGGTCTACCTGTAGTCCAATAATTAAACCATAATGGAATACGGTTAGCCATGAATAAATGCTTAGGCTGAGTTCACACAACCAACTGAGCAAGCAAACCACATTACAGCTTAGTTTACTGTGTGAACAACACTATATCTGGCCTGCACAGATATTTTGTATACAAGGGGTAAAATAATCATAACACTAATAGGGCTGCAACTGGAAGATCAACTGGAATATCATGTAGATAGGAAAAAATAAATGAGCACTCATAGTAATAAATTAAGACAAAACAAAATTGTAGGTTCTGTTGATCACCAAGTTAGGGTTATCAGAACTGCAAAACTCTAGATGGCAACAAAGAAGTAGGTTCCCTGACTCTTTATTAGTGGCTGTCCAAATTGCAGCACAGAGTTGACAACCTTAATTAAGCAGATTTTTCACTGTACTCTATGAATCAACTATAGGTCAGGCATGTTCAGACAGGCGTTTTCTGTGAACTCTGGTTTGATCTTCAAGGACATAACTGGGAGAACTAAATGGACATCATAAAAGAAGAAGGCAAAGATCTTATTACAAAGGGAGGCCGAGGTAGCTCCTGCTCATTCCTGTGTGGCGAGAGGCTAATGTCCTTGGAAGCAAAGAGAATAAGGCTTTTTTGTGCTACAGACAAGTGAATTAATTTCATTCAGGCCAGGAGATGATGAATTTGTACGTCATGGTGGGTGGTTAAACAAGGCAGACGTGACCAAGCATGTTAGGAAGTTATTTTTAAGGTTGGCAATATAACCTGGTTCAAACAAAACTTCTGTCAGCAGATTCAGGACCAGGCTTGCATCTATAGAAGGTTGCATTAAACAGGGAGTATGGACAATTTTTACCTTAACTGATTTGCAGTGATGATTGGTCCTGCCCTGCTGGATCCAGATTCTTGTTCATTCTTCATCTTTGATGATCAATTGTAAATTGAAATTGTGAGCAGAAAGTCTACTTTGAGCTCCTGTATCATGTAAAGCTGTAACTTGGTTGGATTTAGTAAGATCTGTTATTGGTAAAGCATAGTTTATAGCTCAACACAATATGTAAACCTTGTGACTTATTCATCAAATGACATTTAACCCAAATCATAATTTACTCAATGAGTGAACTCACTCCCAATTTTGGCGATGCAGGTAGTTATAATCTAAAACATTGTCTCATACTTTGCAAAATCATCCCCAAGAGCTGAAGAAGCTTCTTGGATGAGAAGCGAAATGTCTTTAAAGAAAAATAATAAAGTCCAGTTACATGTTGAAAAAGCACCCGTGGGACAACCATTATCTGGATGACTGAGAATCTCCATAGACATTTATCATCCCCTTCATGAAGTTTCAGATCCAGTTATTGACCTCCCAAATTTATTATATGAAGATAATAACAAATGCTGGCCTACAAACCAGGAAATGGTAAGTTCTAGTCCTGCCTTAGCCATGAAAGCCGGCTGGGTGACCTTGGGCCAGTCACTCTCTCTCAGGTCAACCTACCTCACAGGGTTGTTGTGGAGGAAATCGGAGGAGGAAGTAAAAATAGGTTTGCTGCCTTGAGTTACTTATAAAGTTACTTATAAAGTAAAAAAAGGTGAGATAAAAATACTACTTCAACTGGGAATTGCATGAATCTGCTTCCTTTAAAGGAGATGGTGGCTTCCAAACTGATTGATCATAGAGATGTAGTTCATTTTTTTCCACTGGACTTTATTTTGTTGTTTTGGCTTGTATTTTTACTATAGACTGCCCAGAGTCTTCATATTAAATGTAATAAGCAAATAGTGAAGAATGCATATAGCTTAGGGCAGAGTTTCCCAACCTTGGCAATGTTAAGACAACTGGACTTCAACTCCCAGAATTCCCCAGCCAGCATGGAGATGAAGTCCAGCCGTCTAAACATTGCCAAGGTTGGAAAACCCTGGCTTAGGGTCCTATTATTGGTTTGTGTTCTCTCAAGTTGGTTTCAAACTTGTTCGTCTGATAATGCAATATCTACAAGGGAAAAAAAAGCTTAATAAAAGTTGTCTACTGCGGTAACCGCAACAAAAGAAACGCTGCCCCTGAGAAAATCCAGACGACCACTAGATGGCAGCAAAGATGGCAATAGTCCGGAATAACAACGACACGCGGGTCCCCTGTTGCACGTGTGTGCGCAAACACGCTATCTACCTAGCCATCTTTCGCTCGCTCGATCGAGTACGCTTTCATGCCCACTCGGAATAAGATAAATTCGCAATCGATTTGAAGAGGCCGCTGGAGTTGGCAGACTCTGCTCAACGCACCAAGTTGGAAACTTCAGCCTGTTTAAACGCGGTTAACGCACGGGAATTTGGGCGAGGGTTTTCAGACCCTTCCCATGAAATGGTGCCTTTATTTCTCCGTCCTGCAGTTCTGGTCTTTGGGCTCCATTGGGATCCGAGGCGAAGCCGCGGGCGCCCAAGAGGCTCCCCGGAGAGCGAGGCGCACGCCAGGGCCGGAAGGTAGCCCGCCGCCCCCCGCCTCCCTCCTCTCGCTCTCAGCTGGAGCCAAGCTCGCCGGCCCTCCTGAGCCGGAGTAGGGAGGAGCCAAGAAAGGGGCGGAAGTGCAAACTAGAGCTCAGGGCGAGAGGACTTCGGCTTGGAGTTTGCCCTCTTTGGCGCACAAGCCAGTCGGTCGGAGCGCTCGCGGTCCTTGCGCGCCTCTCCAGCCTCCTCCGCCTTGGAAGTGAGTGAGTGGTGGACGGGCTTGGCGTTGAAGGGACGGAGGGAGGGGAGCCGCCCGAGGCTGGAGGGAAAGCTTTCCTGGTGAGGTGGTCGCGGGAAATAAAGGGCGTGCGGACGGGGCGAGGGCGGCTTTTGCGCGCCTGGGAGTAGCAGCAGCAGCAGCGGCGGCAGCGGCGCGTCGGCAATGGGGACGAGGGAGGCGAGGCGCTTCCGCGGCACCTTGCAGAATGGGTGGAGGCGTTCGTGCTCTCCCGAGGCGCGGGCTAAAAGTTGAAACCGCGTTCGGGGACGGGAAGGGAGGCCGGGTGATGGGGTGGGAGCGGCTCCTGACGACCCCAGCGCCCTGGGCAGCACCGGACAGAGCTAAGAGAGAGACCCGGTGGAGTCCCTTCGGAGTTCCGTGGCGAAACGTTTCCCTCTTTGAGCTGGCCCCTCCCGTGGGGTGGCTTTTTAACAGACAGTGCCTTTTAAATCAGTGTTTCCCTACCTTAGGAACTTGAAGATGCGTGGACTTCAACTCCCAGAATTCCCCAGCCAGCATAGCTGGCTGGGGAATTCTGGGAGTTGAAGTCCACGCATCTTCAAGTTCCTAAGGTTGGGAAACGCTGTTTTAAATGCTGCTTGTAAGGTATCGCTTCTTCGGTTCCCGCCCCCTCCTCTTTCTTTTAATCTTAAAAGAGTTGAGAAGCGCAACAAGTTAATATGTTGCTTGGTACCCCGAGATTAATTTGCTCAGGTTGCGGTACCTCTGCTTTTCTTTTTTCTTTTTTTTCCCCCCCGGATCTCTTTCACTCTCTCTCTCCTTGTCTTCCTCTCCAGCCCCCCAACTCATTTCATCAACAGGACTTTCCTTAAGTGGCCCGACTGCCTGTTAGTAAATCAGTAACTCCGGGCATGCTAAAAGACAGTGGAAATAAAATAAAATCAACTGGGCCAGTTGTTGTTTTTTTCCGCAGTAGGGCGATGAAGTAAAGCCGAGGTGTGAGAAATTTGCTTTATTTGCTTTTTGTGCTCATGACTTTTTCCTCAGCGGCCAAATAATCTAGATCCAATCCATCCACCAACTTTGTAGCTAGTGATATGTTGGCCTTCAATGCCTGGCACCAATTAGTAAAATTTCTTGAGATTTCTGTTTACCAAGGTTTAACGGAGCTCTGGGATTTCCGCAGATAAATGCAACTTTTGAATATGCTATGTGTGCATAGTTGCACATGTTGAAGCTACCAATTTCTCCCATTGGTCGTCTTGTCATGAAGAAAATGTAGATTTCATAAAAAGGATCGATAGGCAAGCCATTCGAGCAGTTTTGCTTTTTTTAGTAAATTTCTGATGAGTGTTTTTCAGTAATACTTTCAGGTGCTATATTAAGTATGTGCTTGTGAATGGAATGAGAATAAGCATTTGGAAGCTATCACGATGTCCTGGAATAGACAGGATTATGGATTTAAGAACCATTAGTGATATTTAATATTTGATTATTTCCAGTCTCTCTGTTCCCCCACCCCTCCCAGACTTGCATGCTAAAAATCATCAAATGATATCTAAGGCTAGAAGAAAAATATTCCATTTTCCAAGAAACTTTTAAAAGTTTTTCATTAATGCCAAGTAACTTTTGCACTGAGATAGACTGTTTATAATAGTTGTATGCTAGTGTGTTTGTGCTATACATCCTAGTGATTTCCGTATGTTATTCTGAAATCAGCCTTAATTAATAAGACGGTGTTTCAATCCATTAATTCATACAGAGGGAACAGACAGGCTTCTGAAAGACTGTGGCCAAGAATTGATTGAAAGGCCTTGCTATCCCTCTGCAGTTCTGCCTGCATTCCTAGCTATTTGTCAGGTTCACCCAATGTTATGATCCTAATTATTGGATGGTCAATTGGTTATGGCTTAACATTTGCAAATACTGTGTAGCAAATGGTTGCTTGTTCAACAGACTAGGACTGGACAAGGTACCACTCAGCAGATGTGTAAACATGCTCTCTCTTGATTCTATGGCTGAGGCATCAAATATCAAACAGCCACTAGAATGTTGCTAGTTCAAATCATTGTTCCCCAAGACTGTATTTTTTTAAAAAAAAAACATTTGTCCAAGTATATTTCTCTTGGAGATACAATACCTTTAGAAATGTATCATACTAAAAGATTGTGCAGAGTTGTTACACGTTGGGTGGCAAATCTGGTCCATTTTTGAACTTAAGTCTTTTGCTGGCTTCTTTCCTCACCACAGATATGGTCTTATTTTATTCTCTTTTGAACAATTATCCTGCCAATGTATAGACAGAATCACGAACCCCTTTCCATAATTTATTTTTAACATTTTTTTTCTTCTTCCAGTGCCTATTCAAATCTGGTCCATTTTTGAACTTAAGTCTTTTGCTGGCTTCTTTCCTCACCACAGATATGGTCTTATTTTATTCTCTTTTGAACAATTATCCTGCCAATGTATAGACAGAATCACGAACCCCTTTCCATAATTTATTTTTAACATTATGTTAAGTTGGAAAGAAAAAACAAGGTAGGAAAAAAACATGCAAACCAACCTTCTCTGAAATTACTTCCAACCTTTTTGCCAACAATGGCTATAAAAGCTCCTGAATTTTTGTTGTCATGAAATAACAGGTTGCCTCTGCATAGGCACATTTGGAAGGCAGGCTGCATATGGTCCAAGGTGGGTCATAACTATAGAAAGGAAACTACCAGTGTGTTAGTATGGATGAGTGTGCTTTAGAATGGAACCGTTAGCAACATTTGGAGGGGCTATTCAACGCCTGCTCTGCTAGTTATGCACTGCGAGGTTCCTTCACAGCCCCTGTAATGTTATTTGGCCTATTTTTGAACTCCAGCTTTCTTTTGCTGGCACTTCCCTCTATACTAAATTTAGGCACTTCGGTTTTTGGACAGTTATTCTGTGATAGCTAGACAGATAGAAACCAACCTCTTTTAATTTATTTCCAACATTCTGTTAGGCTGGAAAGACTAAAAAGTTTATTTGACATACTGCTTCTTCTTTAGTCTGCGCTGAGAGCCTTCAGCTAAGTTATAGTGTGTTTTGATCGTAGATCATGGTTTGTGGCTTAATGCAAGGAAAAAACACAGTCATTCTCCATCACCAAAAGATGAACCAATGGGAAAGAGTGAACTATACCTCTTCCTGATAAGAGAGTAGAGCTTTTCTACTTTGCAAAACAGACCTCTCCCCTCAACCTTAATTCTGCTTTCCATAGAGAATGGATTGAAAGGAGATACACACAACTAGAGAACAGATTACAATGACACTTGCCATCTGTAATTGTGATGTGTTTAGACTGAGTTTCAGTAAAGAAAAGGCCAAATTACACTCTGTTGAAGTCAATATTTGCATATGAAAAGAGCAGATTTCCTCATAGAGGAGGAAGAAGTCTTAAGCCCTGCCTTCTAGCAGGCAGAGGTGGAGTTAACACTTTCCTATCAGGTTCATTGTTCAATGAACAAAATAGTTTAGGCCACAGTCCTAACACAGTCCTCAAGCCATGGCTAAATAATCTAGAGCTGGAAGGGACCTTGGAGGTCTTCTAGTCCAGCCCCCTGTGCAAAAACAGGAGACCCTATATCATTTCAGACAAGTGGCTGTCCAGTCTCTTCCATGAGTTAAGCTATAATAATAATAAACTATGCCTTAACGTTATTAAGGATAGACTTCCATGCCACATTGGAAGCTAACTTGAATTGTTGGAGTTCTCATCCTGAGTGACATCAGAGTTGCAGAGAACAAATGATATCTAGAAAATTTTGTCTGCTGGATTTTCAGCCCATCCTATTTTGGGCAAACATGAGGCATTTTTATAATGCATCCACATGAAGCATTTCCACTTTATAAGAGAATGAAATACCTTTCATAGAGATAGAGTTGTGGATATTGTTAAATTTAAGTTGTGGATATTTAGAGATTCCAGCTAAGCTTGTCTTAAATTTATTCTGCATTTTATTCCTGAAATCTATTTTCAGAACAACTTTGTTCAAGAAGAAGAAAAATGAAAAATAAAAAAGTGGATGGTAATAATTAGGGCTGGGCATTTTTAAGTTCTGAGATGCAAACGTGTTTGAAGGTTTTTTTTATCCCCAATTTTCTGCTGTTTAATGGCACTATAATAATACAAGTAATGCTACATTAGCACATTTATGTTTGTATGGGGGAGGGGCAATTCATAACCTGCAAAAGGAACTTCAGAGACTTCATATGAGTTGAAAGCTGAGAAGCACTAATTCTGACTTAAGATATTACTCAAGATTTCACTGGCTACTGTGTTGCTTGCATGGAGACTGTAAAAAAGGAAGCTGCTCTCAAAAATCAGGGCAAGGTTGAAAATGCCCATTTTTCCTTTCAAAGATCATGGAAAGCGAAGGATCAGTCATTCTGCATCCGAATTGTTTGTATATTCCAGAATAGACAGGAAGAGAGAGATATCCTTCCTTAGAAGAAAGAAAATAGCCTGGCTTGAGTTATACTTTCTGCTAAGTCGACAATTGTGCTTTCTTTAGTTCAGGCTAGCCGTGATGTGTGAATCCAGTCATTATGGCACATTCAGCAAATAATTAAAACACATCCCCCTTTTTCTCCCCGTTCAAGATTCCTGGAAGAAAGTATATGAAAGCTGATTGCATGGTTGTCCATTATACATTTTGAGGGAAGCTTGTGATTTACCTAGATTATATGCCTTGTAGGGACGTGGTGGCTCAGTGGGTTAGGACGCTGAGCTTGTCAATCAGAAGGTTGGCAGTTTGGCGGGTCGAATCCCGAGTGCCGTGTAGCAGAGTGAGCGCCTGTTACTCGTCCCAGCTTCTGCCAACCTAGCAGTTTGAAAGCAGGTAAAAATGCAAGTTGAAAAATAGGGACTACTCCGGTGGGAAGGTAACAGCATTCCGTGCACCTTTGGCATCTAGTCATGCCGGCCACATGACCACGGAGACGTCCTCGGACAAGCGCTGGCTGTTCGGTTTTGAAACGGAGATGAGCACCGACCCCTAGAGTTGGAAACGACTAGCACACATGTGCGGAGGAACCTTTACCTTTACCTTTACCTTTACTATGCCTTGTACTAAGACATAAGGTGGGTTAGCCACTGTGGTTAGTGCAGTGCATGAACCCAGTCAGAACATTAGCATCTGAGCTGCTTATGATGGGCATTTGGGTTGTATCTTTAGCATTCAGAATCTTCAAATGTCTCTTACAGATTGTTCCCCTGAGAATTACTGCAGAAGATCATGAATAACTACAGTGTTTCACTGGTGGGTCCAGCTCCTTGGGGATTCAGGCTCCAAGGTGGGAAGGACTTCAACATGCCTCTCACTATCTCTCGGGTAAGCATGTTTAAAAAGCCTTTTAAGCATCACCTGAAATATTGTGTCAATACAGGTATTCCTCGACTTACAACTTCAATGGATCCCCACAAATCTGTTGCTAAGCGAGATAGTTGTTAAGTGACTCACTGCAGATGTTAAGTTAGTAACACAGTTGTTAAGAGAATCCAGTTTCCCCATTGACTTTGCTCGTCAGAAGGTCCCTAAAGGTGATCACATGATCCTAGGACATTGCAAGTGTCATAAATATGAGTCAGTTGCCAAGCGTACGAGTTTTGATCACATGACCAGGGGGGGTTTGCTGTAATGACATAAGTTGAAAAATGGTGCTAAGTCATTTTTGTTAGTGCCGTTGTAACTTTGAATGGTCACTGAATGAACTGTTGTAAGTTGACTATGTAAAACATTTGGAAATAAGTATTTTAATACCAATATTTTTGTTGGTTGCTATGATACCTCCTATGAGGTATGCAGTTTTGGAATTTAGCTGCACTTTAATAGAAGTAGTGACCTACTGGATATGCCAGGAGTGGGCACTAAACTAATTTTTCTTATTTAATATTTTATTTCAGTAGCATGCTCATCTCCTGTTGACCTTCATTGAGAGCCTTGGCTCATATTCTGGGTTTAAGATCTGTTTGATTTGCCTAGTTTTGGTTTGAACTATTAATGGTAAACTGAGGTCTGTGGCCTAGTGACAACTAGTGTGATTAATTCTATAAAATCCTATAATTAATTCCATAACACACCATGATTTAGTGGAATCTATACATCCAGACACAGACATTGTTAGCTAAATTTCTGATGAAGCTACCTAGTTTGGGTAATGAAATGTTTGCAAGAAAACAGACAAGCTCAGAGAGCACCAAGGACACCCCTCATTTCAGCCCTGAGCTTCTTTATCAATACATATGTTTTGGGGAAAGACTGCTTTCGCTGAATATCATATATCAATCAAGGAGATGGGTGGAGAATGACTGCTGAGGGAAGAAAACTGTGACCTAATTTGGGCTGGTCTGGTCACTAACTAGAGAAAATCCTACATTGCTTGGGACAAAGAAATGTGGCTATTGCTTGGGAAAGGGCAGCTCTGTGCCGCCTTTAGCCAGAAAGCGTTTCCTGTTGCTATTTCAAGCTACTGCATTACTTTTTGCAAAGCCTGATGCTTTCAATAAAAAGGAAGCTTAAGTTACTATGTCTATAAAAGGGCCCTTATTGTGTGTGATGATAGTCCAGCCGCAGAGGAAAGCATCCTGACCTTATGAGAGCAAGCAGGTGGCTATCGTAGGACAAAGGAAATATGAAAGAAATGCAAAAAGAAAATGTCACAGATTAAAAATGGTTTTTCAGTGAGTCAATACTTTCAAAGAAACTTCAGTAAGATATTTAAATTTGTCCTAGATTGCCTAGTTTTGTGTGCTTTGTAAATACTTCCTTTAGAATAGAAAATGCTATATTGTCCTCTTCTTATTAGTTAAAGAAGAAATTTATGAGCTCATTGTTTTATTTAAGGAAATATAGATAACTAGCAACAGATTGAACAAATCTATTGAAATGCATTCACAATTGTGTTACAGCTTTTTTCAGAAGTTTACAAAAAAAAAACACAAAACCCTGCAGTTCAGAACATGCTGTATCTCATGATAAAGTTGTTAGATCACCAAGAAGGGAATCTAGAACACAAAAGTTTTAAGCAGTTGCAAAAATCATACATATCACTGGTACTGTCTGTTATCAATAAGTACCCATAACTATCTGGTGGATATGCTGAATATGAAAAGTTGAGTAGTTCATGTTTTTTGCCTGTGTCGTGAATAGATCTGGAAAACAGATGAAGTATATTATGTTAGTACCAAGTGTAAAGTTTGGAATTCATTTCTGAACATATTTAGAATTATATTTTAATATTTTGTTCTTTTTGTCCAAAATAGTTTATTGATTAATGCTTGATTCACTAAATGTTTACTATATATATATATCTATCTTTTTATTTCTATCTCTATCTATCTATTCCTCTATTCCTATATCTGTCTATCTGTTTGTCTGTATATCTATCATCATGTATCTATATCATCTATCATCTATCTATCTACCTACCTATCTACCATCTACCATCTATTTCTCCTTCTAGCTAGCTATCGTTAATGTACACATTAACTATATATAAATAGGGAGCAAACACCATCCTCACTTGCACCAATGATGTTACCTAGTTGATTAATAATGGAAGATGCTATATTGACCTCTTGTTATCAGTAAAAGAAGTAACTTATAAGTTTGTTGTTTTATTTAAGGAAATATAGTTAAGCAGCTTGAACAAATTTATTGAAATGCATTCACAATTGCATTCACAACAGTTTTAAGAACAGTTGAACTGCGGTTTATGTTTCAAAACACTGTCCTCAGAGCCTACCTAAAGATTTTCAAAGTTTGGACGATCAAAAGGGTACATTCTAGCTGGCTGATCTGGGGGGGTGGGGGAGCTAAAAAGCTAAATAGGACCAGAAAGTGGTTTTACATCACCAGGAAATCCCAGGACTGCAGGCTTGACTGAGTTTGGAATCTGACCAAACTATATCCTAAATATGTAATCAGTATGTCCCTCTCACCACTCTAGATTAAATTTAACATTTAGTTCATGGGCACTTTTTTAAAGTCTGAAAATAATGTACTTCATTCTGGTATGCCAACCAATTGTTTCTTTGATAATAGAAGGGAACTAGATTGTGCTTCAGGTACATCAGAACAGAGTGTTCAGCATTGTGCTTTCCCTTCCTAATACAGTCAGAAGTGTTAGTAATTAAATGTTGATAAAGAACTGCAAGAACAAAGAAACAGGGCTGTTTATGTTCTCCCACTGTCTGTTGTGACCTTCTGAAGTTTGGAGGACTCATGCATGCAGTTCATTCTGATGTGTGAATACTAGTTATTTTTATGGCCTTTGTCTGGAGTTAGCATCAAAACACTGGTTCAAGCAGAATTATGTTTAAAAACAACAGTAAAAGCATCTGCCATCTTAAGTAAACTGCTAAAACCAGTTGACGATGACTAAAATCTACCAACTGGTTTAGCACCTTTAGTAAAATGTAGTAGTGACTTGTTTGAAACTGAAAGCGTGATCGTAACTTTTGTACTTGGGATTTCTATGAATGGTTGATCAAGTGGGTTTGATGTATGTTAATTGGACATTCATGAAAGCCCATAGAAATATTATAAAATTTTTACCTCCACTCCTGTCACAGCAAATTTCGTATGTTTCTTTATGTGCTTTATGGTACAAGGAAGAGATGGGTTCATTGGATGAAAAAGTCAGATGTACATCTGGAAGACTGATCAAATAAGGCTTAGAATAGGCAAGATTGCTGCATTTAGTAGTAAAGCTTTGTAAAAGCATACTCACAAGGTGAGCGCAGAAGAAAAGATGATTGGATGTAATATAACTGCAGTATGATGCAACTAAAATAGAGACAAAGCATAGTTTAGAATACATTGTCATTTTAAACCTGACGAGATGGCCACAGTCTATCAAGTCTTTTTAACCAACCTTCCTTACACTTTTCAGGTATGGTGGCCTTCATTTTCCAGGATACTGAGCCACTAGCTCCAAGATAGACCAGTTTGGGTAATGGTTAAGGCCCTAGGGTAGAAAGCAGGAGTCTGTGAATTCAAGTTCCACCTTAGTCATGAAAGCCAACGGTGACAGCCCAAAATCTCAGATTTTTAAAATATATTTGGGATATAAAGATAGATGTGTTAAAAGATATTTAACTAGATTAAGTCCTTTGGAAAGAGCTGGACATTAAAAAAGAGTTAGCTTTGTAAAATAATTGCCACTTGTTTTATTTTATTTTATTGACATTTTAAAATGACTTAGTAATAATTATATCCCAGTAGGATTGTTCTTGGAAATGAGTGGAAGATTTATTTATTTTTTTTTTTTAAAAAAGAACCATTATTAATATAACATGAGAAGGCTCCTGGTTTTTGCTTAATGTGTCAGCTATGTTCAATGGTGGGATTCAGTCGGTTCGCACCACTTCGGCAGAACCAGTAGCTAATTTTCTGTTGCCCAGGCCCAGAATGGACTTCGGGAAGCGGCATCCACACAGAGAACCGGTTGTTCACATATTTGAATCCCACCACTGGCTATGTTCATTCTGACACATTTTAATGGACAACAGTTTTCTTATTTTCTCACACTTCATTGTTTTGAAAAGAATAATGTATTGTTGTTAGCTGCGAAGTCGTGTCCGACCCATCGCGACCCTATGGACAACATTCCTCCAGGCCTTCCTGTCCTCTACCATCTTCTGGAGTCCATTTAAGCTCACGCCTACTGCTTCAGTGACTCCATCCAGCCACCTCATTCTCTGTCGTCCCCTTCTTCTATTGCCCTCGATCTTTCCCAGCATTAGGCTTTTCTCCAGTGAGTCCTTCCTTCTCATTAGGTGGCCAAAGTATTTGAGTTTTAGCTTCAGGATCTGGCCTTCTAAAGAGCAGTCAGGATTGATCTCCTCTAGGACTGACCGGTTTGATCGCCTTGCAGTCCAAGGGACTCGCAGGAGTCTTCTCCAGCACCATAGTTCAAAGGCCTCAATTCTTTGGCGCTCAGCCTTTCTTATGGTCCAACTTTCACTGCCATACATTGCAACTGGGAAGACCATAGCCTTGACTATACGCACTTTTGTTGACAGGGTGATGTCTCTGCTTTTTAGTGTGCTGTCTAGATTTGCCATGGCTTTCCTCCCCAGGAGCAAGCGTCTTTTAATTTCTTGGCTACAGTCCCCATCTGCAGTGATCTTGGAGCCCAGGAAAATAAAATCTGTCACTACCTCCATTTCTTCCCCATCTATTTGCCAGGAATTGAGAGGGCCAGATGCCATGATCTTGGTTTTCTTAATGTTAAGTTTCAACCCAAGTTTTGCACTCTCCTTCTTCACCCGCAACAAGAGGCTCTTTAGTTCTTCTTCACTTTCTGCCATTAGAGTGGTATCATCTGCGTATCTTAGGTTGTTGATATTTCTTCCGGCAATCTTAATTCCAACTTTTGATTCATCTAGCCCTGCCTTTCTCATGATGTGCTCTGCATATAAGTTAAATAGGCAGGGCGACAGTATACAGCCTTGCCGGACTCCTTTCCCAATTTTGAACCAATCAGTGGTTCCGTGTCCAGTTCTCACTGTTGCTTCTTGACCCGCATATAGGTTTCTCAAGAGACAAATAAGATGGTCTGGTACTCCCATCTCTTTAAGAACTTGCCACAGTTTGTTATGATCCACACAATCAAAGGCTTTAGCATAGTCAATGAAGCAGAAGTAGATGTTTTTCTGGAACTCCCTAGCTTTCTCCATGATCCAGCGTATGTTGGCAATTTGATCTCTAGTTCCTCTGCCTCTTCGAAATCCTGCCTGTACTTCTGGTAGTTCTCGATCCACATACTGCTGAAGTCTAGCTTGTAGGATTTTAAGCATGACTTTACTAGCATGAGAAATGAGTGCAATGGTGCGATAGTTTGAACATTCTTTGGCACTGCCTTTCTTTGGAATTGGAATGTAAACTGATCTTTTCCAATCCTGTGGCCACTGTTGAGTTTTCCAAATTTGCTGGCAAATTGAGTGTAGCACTTTTACTGCACTGTCTTTTAAGATTTTGAATAGCTCAGCTGGAATACTGTCACCTCCACTAGCTTTGTTGTTGCTCAGCTTTTCTAAGGCCCACTTCACTTCACATTCTAGGATGTCTGGCTCGAGGTCAGTGACCACCTCATTGTGATTATCAGGGACATTAAGCTCATTCTTGTATAGTTCTTCTGTGTAATTTTGCCACCTCTTCTTAATCTCTTCTGCCTCTGTTAGGTCCCTGCCATTTTGGTCCTTTATCATGCCCATTTTTGCATTAAACGTTCCCTTCATCTCTCCAATTTTCTTGAAAAGATCTCTGGTCCTCCCTATTCTATTGTTTTCTTCTATTTCTTTGCACTGTTCATTTAAGAAGGCATTCTTATCTCTTCTAGCTATTCTCTGGAATTCTGCATTCAATTGGGCATATCTATGTTTTTCTCCCTTGCCTTTCGCTTCCCTCCTTTCCTTAGCTATTTGCAAAGCTTCCTCAGACAGCCATTTTGCTTTCTTGCATTTCTTTTTCTTTGGGATGGTTTTGGTTGCTACCTGTTGTACAATGTCGCGAACCTCTGTCCATAGTTCTTCAGGCACTCTGTCTATCAGATCTAATTCCTTAAATCTATTTGTCACCTCTACTGTATATTCAACAGGGATATGATTTAATTCATACCTGAGTGGCCTAGTGCTTTTCCCTACTTTCTTCAGTTTAAGCTTAAACTTTGCAAGGAGAAGCTCATGGTCTGAGCCACAGTCAGCTCCTGGTCTTGTTTTTACTGACTGTATAGAGCTTCTCCATCTTTGGCTGCAGAGCATATAGTCAATCTGATTTCTGTGATGACCGTCTGGTGATGTCCATGTGTAGAGCCGTCTCTTGGGTTGTTGGAAAAGAGTGTTTGCTATGACCATCGTATTCTCTTGACAAAATTCTATCAGCCTGTGCCCTGCTTCATTTTGTACTCCAAGGCCAAACTTGCCTGTTATTCCAGTTATCTTTTGGCTTCCTACTTTAGCATTCCAATCCCCCATGATGATAAGGACATCATTTTTGGGTGTTAGTTCTATAAGGTGCTGTAGGGCTTCATAGAACCGGTCAATTTCATCCTCTTCAGCACCGGTGGTTGGGGCATAGACTTGGACTACTGTGATATTGAATGGTTTGCCTTGGATTCGAACTGAGATCATTCTGTCATTTTGAGGATTGTATCCCAGTATTGCTTTTCCTACTCTTTTATTGACTATGAAGGCTACTCCATTTCTTCTGAGGGATTCTTGCCCGCAGTAGTATACCTGATGGTCATCTGAATTAAATTCACCCATTCCTGTCCATTTTAGTTCGCTGATACCTAAGATGTCGATGTTCAGTCTTGTCATCTCTTGTTTGACCACGTCCAGCTTTCCTTGATTCATGGATCTTACATTCCAGGTTCCTATGGAGAAAAAATCTTTACAGCATCGGACTTTCCTTTCACCACCAGACACATCCACAGCTGAGCGTCCTTTCGGCTTTGGCCCAGTCGCTTCATTCTTTCTGGCGCTACTAGTACTAGCCCTCTGCTCTTCCCCAGTAGCATATTGGACGCCTTCCGACCTGAGGGGCTCATCTTCCAGCGTCATATCGTTTTGCCTTTTGGTACTGTCCATAGGGTTTTCATGGCAAAGATACTGGAGTGGTTTGCCATTTCCTTCTCCAGTGGATCACGTTTTGTCAGAACTCTCGGCTATGACCTGTCCGTCTTGGGTGGCCCTGCACGGCATAGCTCATAGCTTCATTGAATTACGCAAGCCCCTTCGCCACGACAAGGCAGTAATCCATGAAGGGGAATAATGTATAGCTGACGTATTTTTCCTTAGTCGCAGCAGGTGACTTCAAAACCAACCTTGGCAAGGCTATGCAGGACTGTGTAAATGGTAACTGCTGGGATGGGAAACCATCAGGAATGCTGTAGGATAGACTTGGATGCTAAAAAACCGTTTCTTCCATACTGTTGGCAAGAGCTCCATGCCTGGATACCATTATTTTGCTTTTAGGTCAGCTTTCTGAAGCTCTGGGTTGGATCTGTATGCAGTCTTTTGATAGAAGGGCTGTAGAAAAAGTACACGCACACACACTTCAAACTGTATGCAGTTGGAGATAAGAACAGTGAAATTCATGTGCTCTCTTTTTGCTGTATCATGAACGCAACATAAGAAACAACCTTTCTTTGGGTCCGCTTCCAATTTTTATTCCCAGATAAGAACGTCTTCAAGTGGCTTATCAGAAAGCTAGCTGCAAAAAAATTCAAAAGAAATCCATTTGAATTCATTGTGTTTAATGAAAGCTAAGAAGAGTGAGACATTGGTTTTCTTCCTTTTCCTTTCGCCCTCAGGGACTGGCTGGTTCAGTCAGTGTCCCCACCATTTGAAGCGGCTATTTTTAGTCATCCTTTTTTCCTCCTCATTATTCATTTGCTGATGGTTATCTTTAAGGGCATTCATTGTGAAAGGCGATGTGGTGCTGAAAAGTTTGTTTGTTTCTCTTGGTGGACAGCCAGGGCATATATGAGTTTCTAACTTCTTTTAGTAGAAAAAAAGAGAGATTCCACTATCCATAAAAGGAAATGCATGATAAAAGCTTAAAATAGGAAGAATACTGGTATTTCCTTGACCAAACGAAATGTTTTTCATAGTTGGCTTATGAACCTTGGGAATTTATTACGGCAGACCACTGTCAGCTTAGCCCTTAAATGCATGTCTGCAATAACTTGCAAATTGTGCACTGTGTTTTGGTGTCTGAAAAAACTTTGTTCTAAAGGCTGGTCTGCGTTAATTTATTGAATCTAGTAAGTTGCTTAATAAAAATGGGGCGCCACCCATGCTGACTGGCTCCTGCATTTTTTAACAGTAGATTCTTCTTTGTGTGCTCTGTAAATATTTTGGCATACCTATTGTGTCTTTCTTGACCTTTTCATGCAATAGATTAAAATAAAAGTGGGAGGAAGAATGTTTTTCTTTTACATTTTACGTCTCCAGTTCACATAAATGTTTCCTTCACACTTCAGTAAAGACATGCTACGACTTCAGTCAGGACAATTCATATTGAAGTTACATTAACCCTGTTTGCTGCCGTAAGCTAAGACTGAGTTTCTGACATTGTGCTGGATTAGGAGCTGAGGTTTACTTAGCTGCTTGCCTGCCATGGCAGTAACTCAGGGAAGCATGTTTGATATTTCCTCAATTCTTTTAGTTGCATGGTTACTGTTCTTGGTATTCTTGTATCTATAGTAGCAGTAGATCTGTATGTTATGTAAATGCTGATGTCAAAACATTTTTATATGAATAGATATATGCATGTGATTCTAATTCATTCAAGAGAGAGTTTAAATCATAATGGCTTAAAGTGCACCAAAACCCCAGCCACCTACCATTTCTTAAATCATGGTTTGAATGCAGTCTGTGAATCCTGCCATTGAAATGGAATCTAAAATAACTGAAAACTGCTATGAATCTTTCAATTATTTAAGAAATAAATTAGTATTAAAATAAGCATGTCACTTGCATTTCCCTCTAAGACAGGGGTGTCAAACTCAATTTCATTGAGGGCCGCATCAGCATTGCAGTTGCCCTCAGGGGGCCGGGTGGGTATGGCCAGGGTGGGCATGGCCTACTGGGTGGGCGTGGCTAGAGTGCATATGGCCTACTGGGTGGGCATGGCCAGCTCTACATCGTTTGCATCAAGGGTGCCTATGGGGGCCTGGGGGGACAGATCTGAGGGTCTCTGGCAGAAGGAGGGTCTCTGGGCCAGGGCCAAGGCAGTGGGGGCCCTTCCCTCACTGTTTCCAGGATGGCTTCGCGGGCTGCATGAAACCACTTCGCGGGCCGGATCCGGGCCCCGGGCCTTGTGTTTGACATGTCTGCTCTAAGACACGGGTGTCAAACTCGCTGCATCATAGGACGTTTTGCGACGTATCTTGACTTTTTTGCATTGCCGGAGCTGAGGTGGGTGCGCCTCTGCATGATGTGACACCCTTGCTCTAACTCAATATGAGGGCCCTCTTTAAGGGCTGTATGAGGACTTCATGATGATGCTGGGTTGTTTCAGTGTATTTGGATGACTAAAGAAACTTTAGTAGCTTATTAGTACCCTTTGTAAGTAAGGAGACAATAAACCAAAATGAAGGAAAGGCCTTACATGAGAACGGAAGAGGGAAAAATGTTTGCTTAGATCAGGGGTCTCCAAAGTTGGCAACTTTAAGGCTTGTAAGATTTATGGACTTCAACTCCCAGAATTCCCCAGCCCAGCATGGTTAAAGTCCACAAGTCTTAAACTTGCCAGCTTTGCAGATCCTGGCTTTAGATCGCAAGAAAAATCAACTAATAAATAATGATAACTTTACTGATTGGTAACCATGAAGACAATTTCACAGTGAATTTCTCAGCTAAATACTTGGTGGTACTCATAGGTTTCTTCTATCTTGTTAAAAAAAATTGTTTTCAAAGATGTTTCAGTCTTCAGTACCTGTGTCTTCTAAAGATAAAAGTTTCTCTTTGGGCTATCATGTTACAGAAGAGCCTTTCTCCATCGGAGGCTTTTAAGACATAGTTACATTTCCCAGAATTCCTAATGACCATTCCATTTGGAAATTCTGGGAATTGCAATCCCAGCGCATGGCACTGTTATAGAGAGGCTACTCCATATGTTCCCTGAATGTGAATTTCAGGTCTGCAAGAGCCCAGGATGTCTATTACATAACCTTCCATGTATGTTATGGTTAAGTGCTAAAGCAAACACTCTCAGGCAACCCAAATATCTTTTAAACATATGCTTTCTTGGCTTGTGTAGTTTCTTTGTTCTCTCTCAGTTGCAGATGGGACTTAAGGGAATTAACCTTTCCCATTTTCTATCAACTATTTGACAGCACTTCTGTAATATACCCAAAACTCATTAACAAATCATATAAGTAGTGATCAGGAAATCTTTTGCCTTAGAAAAGTAGTAAGCTTTTAAACAGTCTTCTGTGAATTGCTACAGCCAAGCATATGGTGGCCAAATAAAATTGTAATTTTGTTTTATACTTTGGTTGCAACAATGGCTTATAACTAGCAAAAGGCAAGGTATTATTGCAAATTACAAAAAGTAGTAAAAATTAAAATAACTTCAATTTTTTTAAAAAAATCACTTTTTATCAATGTTTCCATAATAAATAAAGCTTATGAAAAAGGGAAAAGTAAACTCAAATATTTTCAGAAAAAGAGGCCAACAGAAGCAGAAGATAATCTTTTTTTTTGTGTAAAGATTTCCCCCCCCCAAGAATATTCCATAATTTTTGATCTGAAATAACAAGATGCATTGAAGTTGTATAGTATGTTTTTTATCAAATTACCCAGTATACATTGTTACACATTATTACACATTCTTTTGAATAAGGAATGGAATAATGTTAAAGATTGTTATTTCTACATATCCTAGCTATAACATTTCCGCAACTTGTTGAATGGAGTTGCAGTATAAAAGTACTGTAACGTAGCTACTTTATGTCCTGTTACTGTAAGAAAAAAGTAACAAAGATGCCTCATTTGCAAGTAAGGTAATTTAATCCCCCCCCAAAGGTATTCTATGTTTTTAGTAGACCAAGTGAGATTATCGCTTGAGTATTTTATCTTGATTCTTTGGGCTAATGATGCTATTTTGGTGAGCAAGGCAATTTTGGCTTTAAAAATACAGATCCTTTGGGAGTTGGATATTTGTTCCTTGAGTCCTTCTGCTCTGATTGAGAAAGTAATTTGTTACAAAATATGTTCCCTCCACCAGTTCTTCTCATTTGTGGTGGAGTTTTTCCTTTATGAGATCATCAATCATGCTATAATGCCATATGGTGTGTCAGGTAATTGATGGATGTGATTTATTACATAAATCATGTAAAATAGCTTTAAATAAGCCAGGGCTTAATATGGGGGTGAAACCAGTGACTGTTTCAGAAATTGCAAGGTACAACAATCAGTTGCATGTTACTTCCTGCCATATGATAGCATCCCCTTAAATTGTATGTTGTTTCTGTGAGAAGCCATTTCTAGGTTTTGCATTAAGGTGAGCAAGTTGAAACATTCTGCACTGCCCTTTCACTTAACCCAGTATTGATTATTTGATGATGGTCTCTCATCTGTGCTAAAGAAAAAAGTACATGATATAAGGTGGGATTGCGGTAATTATTTCCAGATTTGTCAATGTGGTGCAGATATCCTGAATGACCTTGGTGTGTTACTTTTCTCTCCTCTGGTATGCATCTGTTCCCAAGCCTCTTTTAAGTGGCAGACTGGTATCTAACTAGAAAACATTGCCTTTTTTGGGAATTTTGTGAAACTGTCAGCTGAATCTGAGAAAGAAAAAGTGGCAGTTTGCATTTTTGTACTTTGGAAGAGGAAGAATGACTAAAGAAAAAAAGCAGTTCACATTTTGATCCTGTTGTAAAATACACTGTGTGAAGGAAAACAATATTTTTCTGGTTTTCTGATTTAGCTCCTATATTGATGCAAAATTGCTGAGTGGTATTTGCTTAGTATTGGCAGTTTTAGTATTTTATTTTATTTTATTAATTATTGTTATTATTATTGATCATTACACAAGCAGATGTTCAGACCGGATTTGGTATTATTATTATTATTATTATTATTATTATTATTATTATTATTATTATTATTATTATTATTATTATTATTATTATTATTATTATTATTATGTATTATATTTTAGTATTAGCAGTATTAATATTAACTAATCTGATGCTTGCTTACTTTGTGAACATAGTACCAGACTTATTTAATATATTTTATTCCTCATTTTAGATAACTGTTTTCTCTTATTTTCCTTGCTACTTATATGACAAATATGTCTGCAAGTCTGTCATATTTTTAATGCATTAAAAGTGTCCAGAAGCTCTTGAGCAATTTACTTTTTCAATAAGTTTCAGTGGCTGGATTCTGGTGTCGCATTAAACCCCAAACTCCTTGTTTGGTTTCAACTATTTATTTATGCTATAGTTTATGGCTTTGTGTGTTCTGCAAATCCAAGTTTGTGCATTTTTCATTTAGCTTCTTCCATTGTGCCTCTTCTTCTGTTGTGTCTCTTCCATCTGGCTAAAATCAAATCATGACATCTTTCTTGGGGGTGGGGGGTGGGGGGAAGGCAGTGGATATGCATGACCATAACAAAACAAATTAAATAAATTAATTAAGGTGATAGAATTTCACTTTCTCAGGGAGGCATAATAAGGTTAAGCTTCTGCTTACTCACAGAGTTCACTTTCTCAGGGGTAAAGGACAGAAGCAGTTAAATGGAGAAGATGATGAGAGATGAAGGTGTCTTTCTTCTCAATCTTAAGGAGCCAGATTTCTTTGCCTCAGATAAAGCTACGGCAATCATTTTTGCTCCTGCAAGTTAACCCACAACTTTTGTTAATTTTCAGATAACCGTCAGGATTCAACCTTTGTGTTTGTGTGTTGGAAAAAAAAATCTTCTGAAGTATAGCCAAAAAGATACTTGTATTTTGAAATACTTTGCTATTTTGCTTTCTCTTCCTAAAGCAATTTCTTTTCTTGTAACAGAAGGCTGTTAACTATGTAGAGCTGTTGAGATATCAACCTTTGGATTTTGTTGCACAATAACGTTTCTGGGTGCACGCACACTTGATGATTTTTGTGTCATTAGTTACCTATCACAGATTTCCTAAGTGCATTCTTTAAAAGCATATCTTGAAAAAAAGTGTGAAATAGCACTCAACAAACACTGGAGTTCATCTAAGCCCTTTAGCCTATTAATGTGGTGTTTTTCATGTAAAAACATACAGATCTTTGGATCCTGTTGTAGATCTGTTAAAACTAATGGGACAAATTTGTTGTGCCCAGACAAAATCCAGAGTCCATATAACATATTTTTGTAATTATTGGTGATGTGTTATTAAAACACTTCTAATTTCTCATAGCTCTGGTTGGTTGTATTAAGATAAACTAGTGAGCAGAGGTCATTGTACATCAATTTTGGGGGAGGGAGTTAGGATAAATTGCTTGGTGTACAATTGAACTTAATCATAGTGCCAAACTTGCCTCTGATCTAAAACTTCAAGTTAGTAATTATTCACTTCTATAAGATTGAAATGTTTTAAAAAACTTTTTTATGCACATCTCTATTCATAGTTTGGATTCTTTTTTTAAAAAAAATGTACCAAATACATTTAAACGTATTTCTTCTGATATATTAGTTACAGCAATACATTGTGTACATTTATTATAATGTATGTAAAGCAGTTCAGAGCTGAAACATGTTTATTGAATCATTATTGTTTTTTCCTGCAGTGTAAGAACCATTTAATTTTCTTTAGAAGGCACTTATCTTACCACAAATGTTATAAACTTGATAGGAATTAATGAAATAATGAATACCAGAAATGTCATTTTTGGAAAAAATAATCTTGTGATTGGTAAGCCTATTCAACACAGACTCTGACTTTTCACGAAAAGAAAGATAAATGTTATTTCAATGCAGTGTTATAAACTGGCCTTTATATATAAATAAGCTGAACAGGAAATAAGCTGGGTGTTTGAGAAAAGATAAAAAATCTGTATATGTTGCAACTGGTCTGCCTTATTCAGTTTTTTAGTATTATGGATACTAAGTGGATGGTTTCATAAATGGCTAGAGAATATTGCTATGTGTACTTTTTAGATTAAGGAGATAAAAGTTATTCCATTGCAGTTTTAATGAACATTGTTTATTGAGATTATAAAATACATATACCGGTTGATGTGTCTTTATGATCTGATGACTATTGTTAGCTCTCCAGTGCAGCACAGAGACTGGATAATATCCAGGTCTTATGGATGTTCCTAGCTTCCAGTGGGTGTTTGGGGAGTTGTCCTGTCACTGCATGGGCAGCTCTGTGTGATGTCTGGTTGATCAGTGAAAGAGAGCGTTCAGTAGGGTTGATCCTTAGTGACTTCTCTTGGGCACCTGCTTTAGGGATTCCTTGGTTTACTGAGTTATTGAAGGAGATGAACTGCCAGAGGAGTGATAATAGTTACAAGACTAGGAATGAAGATTATCGGAGATGGAACAAGGACTTATTTAGGTCTACAACATGATATAGTAAGGATGGTAGATCGTCAACACCTCTTTGCACGTGATATATTTGCAGCGTTATTGAAAGTATCCTCCTTTTAGATTTTTTGGACACCTTTCTAGCCTTTGTGGAAAGTTAACTTAAGAGAACCCAAGCCTTCATACATAGAATTCTCTCCTCCCACTTTTCCTCCGTGAGGGAGATAGGGCAAAGAGAGAATGACTACTTCTAAGACAACTCAGTACGTTTTTGAGTCCAGTTTAAGGTGTTTTGACCTTTTCTGCTTTCAGGACTGTCTTTTCCTTGAAGAATCTGCCTGCCCTGTACGATTTAGCAGAAAAGAAAAGGATCAGGAGCAATGACTGACATCCTTTAGAAAAGTAGCAGAGAGTGTCTTCTTTCCAAAGCAGGGGTAGGCAACCTTGGCTCTTTTATGACTCATGGACTTCAATTCCCAGAATTCCTGAGCCAGCTATGCTGAGCTATGCTGGCTCAGGAATTCTGGGAGTTGAAGTCCATCAGTCATAAAACAGCCAAGGTTGCCTACCCCTGTTCCAAAGACATTTAGGCAGGGTTTTGGGTTTTTTTTTTGCACAGTGAAATACAGAAATTGCAGATTCTGATAAGGTATTGTCTAGTGATGAAACAGGCAGAAGGTTTTCTTTTAATGTCCAGAATAAGGTTGCTACTTTTAACGTGCATACTGATCTACTCTGGAACGTTGTGTCCTCAGTTGCAGGAGGGTCCACTTATGATATGAATCATCTCTCTGTACAGAGTGATGCAATCTAAATACCAACGTCTGTTGAAATGCTGCAATCAGTAGTACTGCATATAGAATCTGAGCATGTTTCTGAAGGCAGTTGGATTAATCAGAAGCAATTCTGCCCTCATATACAACTTTCTTATCCTCGAAAATGAGTTGATTATAATAGAGTAATGTATTGGAAGAGGGGTTGGAATTGTATGCAGTGCACTACAAAACTCTTGTGGGTGTTTCAATTCCATGCAATCTTATTTGTGAGTCTGATCATAAAACTCCATATACCTGTGCAAAAGTCTCTATGTGTGCAGTGAGGTCTGTTGAAGAGCTTGTGAACTTTAGGAATTAAAGCTAAATCTAGAATTTAATTATGTAGCCAAGCTGAAACTTAATCTGTAAGGCAGTGTGTAAAAGTGAGCTGCCAGCGTGCTAGGGCTCAAAATAACTTTTGCACTCCCTCCTCGGGACTATAATATCCAGCCTCTTTTATAAATTATTGGTGGAAGTAAAACCTATTGCTTGGACTGGGCATTTTGGACATTATTTGTTTTTAAACTTTTCATATATATATATGAAGAGAGAGTGACAGTTTTGTGTGGTGGTTAAGGCATCAGGCTAGAAACTGCAAGACCTTGAGTTCTATTCTTACCTTAGTCACAAAACCAAATTGTCCTAGGAAGGAGGCAATGGAAAGCCACTTCAGAAAAATCTTGCAAAGAAAAATACAGGGAATTGTCCAGGCAGTCTCTGAGAATCAGACATGGTTGAACAGATGTACAGTATATCACATATCGGAACTTGTGTCAATTTTAAGGATTAATACATTTTTAATATATGCTTCCCTTAACCAAAATCTTGTAATATGAAGAATAGTACAAATCTGAAAGCAATGGATCAATTATTAACGTTTTGACTAGTCTAGTATTCTGGGATCTTACCACCCCGTTTGGTAGGACTGAGTGCCAATGATAGAGGTTCTTAATATTTTCTGTAATTTTGGAGTAAGGGAGGAAACTCTTAATTTTTTTTCACAACCACCCCTAAAAATTCATTCTTCCGAAGGTTTGGCATGCAAATTTGCTTTAGCTGCTAGGAAATCTTTCCAAGTGCAGAGATTACCTAATATAAATCCTCAAATTGCTGGGTACGACATTTTGAAGAACTAATAGAAAGCAAATGCTTTTTGCCTTCCTTCAATCATGCAAATACCCTTTAAAGTTAGAGTTCAGGATGAGAAGGAAATAGGCTTATCTGGATAGTCAGGGGTGATCCTTGAATTCATAATGGCACCGAAGTGCTGTGGATGATTGTACTTTCCTGTGTTTACATCCTTAGGAAAGAAAAAATGTGCCTCTGCCATGGTCTTGGTGTGGAGAGCAAACTGTTTTCAGCCCCAAATCCATTCCAGCTGTGTCTCTGAGTAGGCACAGGGTTACATTAGGAAAGTAGCTAGGTTTCCATTGGCTTAGATTTTAAAAGCTGGTCGTTCTGCATGTCTCTGGAATTTGTTGTCCCCATCCCCCACCCCCAAATATCAGGACTGATGGTAAGCCACTTTTGAAACTTTAATGGTTTGAAAACAGTGATGTGGTGTAGCTGTCTGCAGTTGAAAACACCAGATAGGTCTACTAATCCCCTTGTGTGTGCTGAAGGAGCTAATTGCGATACTTATGTCATCTATAATTGCTACTTTAACTTCTCTATATCTCCTGAGGTTATCCTTTGGCTTGCATACTCTGTACAGTGACTGGACTTACAACTGGACTTACAAGTTTGAAGATCAGCTGAAAGCATCATTTAGTGTTTAATGCTCTCAAGGGGATTTCTTATTGGACTTCCTCCAGTTCTTACGAGTAAAATACTATATACATGTGTACTGCATTGTAGATTAAAAACCACAATTAAAGGATTTTTGATTATGCAGAATCTGAATAGCCAGGTTATCTATCCCTAGGTTAGTAAGTGGCTTCATGATTCTAAACTATTATATTTTCCATTGTAAATGAAGGCTGATGATTATTCTCATCATTGTCCATATGGTTTTGCATCCTTCCCAAACTTTTCTCCAATCAGTATGAATTTACCTATGCTGGTTGGGATAATTGTTTTGTTTATTGGCAGCTTCCAATTTAAGGATTGCTGTGGATTTTATTCAGATATAAAGCTGTTCCAATTCTTTTTGTCCTAATGTCTTAACATCCTGTTCCTTTGTTCTAGCTTCATTATCTTTTTGAAACTACCCGCTTCTCTTTCGCTTTTAAGCTTTTCCTGTACTTACAACTATGTAATTACTTATTGTCAGTTCTGCTGCATTAAATGCATAGTTTTGCTCAGTTTTCCAAGACAGTATTCTTGGCCTTTAAAAAACCTGTACTGCCACTCCTTAAGTGTTTAGAACTAACATCTCTATCACTCTTGAAGCTAATTAGTACAGGAAGCTTATATTGTCAACAAGAAATTGAAATTGAGATGCATTGTGTATGCATAAAACATGCTATGAAATGTGAATGCCAGAAACGGCTCCAGGACACATTAGTCATTTGCATGTCAACTGAACGCAAACTTCTAAGGTTCTGTGTTTCATCACAATATGTTCTGTCCTTTGTCTCTTTGAACTTTTCTTTCAACTAATCTTGTTTTTCAAGTGAACTTTCCCAACTTGTAAAAACTAGTAGTTTTTAATTAAAAGAGTTGAAACCATTTTCTCTACAATTTACCCAATTCTGTAATAGGTAATTGAAGGGTCAAGCTTTGCAACAGCATGATTTCATTTATCAGTGTGTATCATTAGGTATAATTAAAAAAAAATCATGCTAGTTGATCTCAACTCTTGGTAACTTCATGGATCCATCCATGTAGTTTTCTTCCCATGCTTCTTCCAGAAAGCTTTTTCGTCTTAACTTCTCAGTGCTAGGTTGCAATCCCAGTGGTCTCTCAAGGAATCTCACTCAAGTACCGATCAGACCTGACCTTGCTTAACCTCTTGAGTACAAACAACGTTGGTCAGCATAGGCTTAAAATGGAATTGCATATCTTCATTTCACTTTATTGTGGACATCTCGTTGCATGAACCAGGCCTCAATGTTAAGCCCTCAAGCCCTTATTTAGGGAGGCATAGCATGTCAGAACAGAAACTGTACTTAATATGTTTAAAGCAGATTTAGCATATTGTATGAACCCCAATGCTAAAAGTCGTGTTGGAAATCTGAGCTGATGCCAGGAAAAGGGTCTTTTTGTATTTACATTCTTCTTTTATACAGTATTGAAGATGAAAATGGAATGTTTTCAAAGTTGAAATATTATCTTGAAATCAGCCTTACTAAATTAAGTGGGGTCAACATAGGATGAGGAATAGCTTATTTCTTTGATGTTATAAACAACAGAATTACATCTGAATTGAGTTGTTTTAATTTTTCTATTACAGCAAGCAAGAAACTGGAAGATGAATAAGATGACATTGGGACTAAAATGGTATAGGATTCGATTATAACATTAGCAATATGAAAGTTATGCTTCCTATTACTTCCTTGCTTAATTTTTCTTATTTTAAAGTAAAATACTTTTTTCTTAATTTGGTAAATTAATTGTATATCAGTGAAGTGATAGGCCAATAATGGTTAAAGTGTCAGGCCAATTCCTGCTAGAAGGTGGCAGTCATATAAATTTGTTTAATACATTTTTTTCATGATATAGAATAACAGTGATATCATTCTAATACCCATAACTATAAGTTATTTTTTCATCTTCATATGCTTTTTCCTTATTTGGTCTTTTTTTTTCTTGGCAGAACAGACACCAGTCTTGTCAAAACCTGAATCTATTGCCTGTCATTGTTTTATTGTAGTTAGTTATTATATTGCTTGAAATATTTTTTTCTTTTTTTGCCTTGTTGCTCAGCATTAAAAATTCCTTCTGTTGACAGCTGATTTAAACTGTTGATGTGTTTTTGGGTTTTCCAATGAAAATGCTTTTTTTTATTTAAGTACATATTGTAAGCCTTGTATATGCATAGCATATTCAAGTATGCACATATAAGAGTGTTTTGCATTGCAAACCCTTTTTAAAATTAATTTCTTTATAACATTTTTATAGCCATGTGCTATCTTATATCCAACTCTGTATGGCTCCCAATCAAAAGTTAAAACAGCATAAAAGCCATATTAAAATTATAAAAACTAAACCCATTAGAAACAAAAACCTGGCTCCCAGTCAGACTTTTGATGTGCAATCTCCTCTTTTTATCCCAACAGTTGGGGGAGAAGCCAGGTCTTCAAACCTTTATGGAAGAAAGATTAAGACCGCAGAGGCCTGCCAAACTTCAGGGGAAGAGTGCTGCCACTGGGCAGGGCTTGCCACTGAAAAGAAAGATGGCAATATTATTTAGGGAAGGGACTATGAATAATTTTATGCACTATTGAGAGTTCCCTTTCCCAATATAAACACAGTATGTGTGGTTGCATAAAAAGAGGATACAGAAATACCTTAAATTGATATATGGGTATGATCACAATTGAGCCCAAAATTCCTGTGGTTAAGCAAGGCAAGTTGTCAAGTGAGTTGCATCTATGTTTTTGACCTTTTCTGCCACCGTTGTTAAGAGAATCAGTGCAGTTGTTAAGCAAATCTGGCCTGCTCCGTTGACTTTCCCTGTGGGAAGCCAGCCAGGAAGGTTCCAAATGGCAATCACGTGACCCCAGGACAGAGCAGCTGTCATAAACACAGTTACCAAGTGCCCAAATTTTGATTGGGGGACTATGTTGATGCTGACATGGTCCTAAGTGTGAAAACTGGCCATAAGACACTTTTTTCAACGCCGTTGTAATTTTGAATGGTCACTAAACAAAAGGTTGGAAGTTGAGGACTACCTGTATAACCCACCCACCCCCATTAAATAAAAATTGCATAGTACTTTTGGTTGAGAACCAGTGTGATAGTGATTAAGCTACTCAGCTGACAGTAGGAAACCTAGTGTCTAATCCAGGAGTAGGCAACCTCGGCTCTTTTATGACTCATGAACTTCAACTCCCAGCTACGCTGACTCAGGAATTCTGGGAGTTGAAGTCCATGAGTCATAAAAGAGCCAAGGTTGCCTACCCCTGGTCTAGTCTTTTCTAAGCTGGGCTTTGAGCCATTTACTTTTTCTTGATGTTGTAGTTGTTAATGGGGAAAAATTGGAAGATGGAGTGCTGTCTAAAAACTAAACAAATCTAAAAACTAAATAAACCTGCCTGAGTACATTTGAAATGAAAGTCCCAAATTAAACATACTTAGCTACTTTCAGGCAACATGCAGAGTTGTTCACTGTGGTCTTATTCTAGCCTCACATTCTGCATTGCACCTGTGAGAAGAAGCATAAGCAGCTCTAAGCGGTCATTGATTTTGGACAATATGGTAAATATTAATATCTGGAATTTGATTATTATTGTTATTATGCTGCTCAGTAGTGGCTACACTGGATATTTGATGGCTGCCAGTAATCTACCGTATTTGTAGTCCCTGACTTATTATTCTGGCTGTGGCCATATTTAAGATCTCTTTGCCTGGCAGAATATTGTCACTAGAATATTTATTTTTGGCTTATCAAATAATGATATATGCTAGAACCACTTACTCAGAGCAGTTTATAGCCACGTTTAAATAAAATAGCAGTTGACAAGTGAATTAAAGCAGAAGTTGAATTAAGTTTTATTTTTTTAAGAAGTTAAACTACCTGATCTATCATGCATGGAGGACGTCAGATTAAGTTCAGTTAATTGAAGTCATAATTTGAGAGAGAGAATAAGAATATGCTGGGGTTCTACTTTTATAAGTACTAAAGGCAGCCTAAAAGAAAAAAGAAATCCAGAGTACAAAATGTTAAAAATACATCAGAAATTGTAAAACATCTGTAAATATTTAACAAAGTTCATAAAAGGTGTGTCTCGCAGGCTTCTTAAATACTGAGAATGCAATTCCCACAGAATGTTTTCCATTGTCAAAGAGCAATTCACAAACAGAAGAAAGAGAGTCTTTGATAGCAGGGACAACTTTAAAGGGACTTTTCATTGGACCTTAACACCTGGGTGGATTTATAATATGAGACACTGGTCTAGCGGTTAAGGCACCAGAGTAGAAGCCAGGAGACTGAGAATTCAAATCCTACCTTAGCCATGAAAACCAACTAGGTGACCTTGAGCCAGTCATTTTCCCTCAGTCCAACCCACCTCACAGGGTGGTTTTTGCAGGGAAAAATAGGAGGAGAAAGAAATATTAGGTATGTTCACTGCCTCGAGTTATTTCTAAAAATGATAAAGGCGGGATACAAATTAATAAATAATGCATGAGACACTTCTTTTAGAGTTTAGGACTTAAAGAACATTATAAAATACCTTGAATTTTCCCCTTAAGTAATTTGACATGGATGCTGGTTTTTTCCCCCAGTAAAGAAACTGTACACTGGTTAGCCACCTCACTGTAGGATTTTGTATGAGACACAACTTCTGGACCTGTTTCAAAGGCAGCCCCATGTAGAAAAGGATCTCTGAGTAGACATAGAGCCTAGGCCCGTGGTGGTGAACCTATGGCACGGGTGCCACAGGTGGCACGCAGAGCCCTCTCTGTGGGCACGTGTGCCGTCGCCTAGTGCTAGGCCTTCAGCTGGGTTTTATAAAACCTTTTCGCTTTAGGCCTCCGCCTAAAAAAGAATCAATAAATTAATTTCAAGTTCTCGCGGGGAAAAAAAGTTCTTGCAAAGTGGAATTGATTGAACTTTTTAGTCCCACCCAGTCTGCCATTACCACTGCAGTCACGCCTACCCAGTGGGCCACACCCACCCAATTGGCTACACCCACCCAAAGGGCCACGCCCACCCGGCACCCGATGATACGTAAGTGGGTTTTGGGTTGCAGTTTGGGTACTCAGTTTCTAAAAGGTTTGCCATCACTGGCCTAGGCATCTTCTTCCCAGGGAACTGGAATCGCCCTAAGTAAGTTGAATTTCAGTCCATGACGTCAATCTCCCTTTTTGATTGTTATCTCAAAGCTGCTTTTTCAAAAGGTAACTGGACTTTCTTGTTTTTTGCTTTTTCTTTGGAAACTTTTAGTTTCTCATCCAAGAAGCTTCTTTAGTTCCGTTCACTTCCCCTCTTCAATTTTTCAGCCTTTGGGGGGACAATCATGACCTGGATGACTGAGAATTTCCGTAGACATTTTGATTGCTAGGTAGAAGCAGAAGCAAAGTTCTAGGGATATCAAGAGACATCTGTTTGGAGCCATGGCTTTTCCAGGAAGAAATCCCCAAATATGAAATTAAAAAATGGAACAAAGCTCTTCTAATACTGAGCATCTTAGTAACGAGATCAGGTCAAGGGAGAAACAAACCAATTTTTATTAATAATGCTGACATTAAAGCATTCTTTCAAAACCCTCTAGACAGCAGTTGTGGTTTTTATTTATCTAAACATGCTCCTTTCAAAAATATGCTAAGTGGCCTTTAATGTATTATTTTGATACCCTGTTGAAGATTGTTTTATCTCAAAAGAAGCTAAGCACAAACAGTTGTGAGGCCGGTGTGTTGTGTGCAATTAGCTCACATGGTGTAACAAGATGGTGGGTTTGTTGTCACTGTGAGTTGTGGTGGTGGGGGCACGAAGGGAGGCTCATTTATGCCATGGCATAAATCTGTTCCTACTGAGGATTTTTAATTCATCCAGGTATTTTTGAATTTGGTGACTTCTTGATTCGAAAATATACATCTGGAATGGACACCGGTGTCCACTTTTAGCTTTCAGCAGTCCCAATTAACATGGTGAAAGATAGATTTGATGCGAGTTTGTACTGAAAAAAATAAGTTGAAGGTACAATTCATGGACAATTGGACCAATTCATCGCCGTTATGGGGTTCAGTTGTCATTAGTCTTGCCGATAGTGTGACTGCTTCTAAAGGTCATCTACTGGGAGACCTCTTGGTACAGTTGGTCAGCTGATGTGAGAACAGATTCCTGGACTACATGGATTGAGGTCTGATCCAGCAAGGGCAGTGATGGCAGACCTTTTAGAGACCGAGTACCCAAACTGCAACCCAAAACCCACTTATTTATCGCTGGGTGCCAGGTGGGCATGAGTGCCGCCTCTGGCACCCGTGCCATAGGTTTGCCACCACTGAGCAAGGCACTACTTATTACTTAGGTTCAATTGTAAATCTTTCATCCATAGAAACTAGGTGAATAAGAGTGCTTTTCTTAAGCCACATATAGGATTAGTTTTTTTAAAAAATTAGCATGTACTAGCTTGTGTAATATACCTCCCATTTTTATACAAAAACGTCATATTATAACCCCATTTTTCTGCTTCTCTGCAGCCTATTCCACTCAGGTTGCAGGTCACAATAATTTTGTTAGCTTTTTTCAGTAGAACTTTCAAAGGCTCATTAGGAATAAACAACAACTTGACAATATGTTTCCTAGGAAAAGTGTATCTTCAATTGTTTTGACAAGTTGCTAGTGGTGTCCTTGTTAGCTACACAACGTGCTTCAGAATGCAGGCATTTGCCAAAAGAAAGTTGGGTTTTTTAGGAAGGCAATGCAAAATTCTTGCAGGAATGATCTACATTTTGATGCCCAGGGATGCAGATAGAAAATTCTTGAATGGTTCTCCATGTCTAGGAACAATAAATAAAAGATCTAGAACAGTAATTCATATAGAAATTAGATTAGGCTGGAATCTTAGGCAGGGGATTAAATCTGAATTGGACAATCTGAGTTCTCTTAGCTTTGTGGGTTAGTTGTATGATCACATTTGCAAAAACTGAAAATATATTTTTGGCATTTTTGATGGGAAATGGATAAGCTAGAGTGTAATTCCTGAAGCAGATATATTGCAGGCAAGCAAATTCTGTCTCCACATGTGGCTGACTCTCTCCTCTGTCTTCACTGCAGCTCTTGACCAAAAAGATTTGCCTCACACAAGGCAGAATATCAGACTGCTAAGTCCGGCATCATTTCCTGAAGAATATATGGGATCTCTATATAGTTTGCCATGAACGAATTTTTAAAAAAATAAAGCTATAAATGAAATAAATAAAATTATCTCTGTCCATATTGTGAAATAGTATAAATTTGCTAGACTACACAGAATACACAAAAGTAGATAAAGGTTTTTTTTCCTTTTTATTTGCATACTGAATTACATGGCACAACAAAGAAAATCACTAATATGACTCCTAGATACATGTTACTTGAAGCTACATTTTCTGGGCAGTGTTACCTGATTATAAATTTATGTTATGTATCTTGGCAAGAAGAATGTATGAAGAGTATTTTGGAATCAGTATTATTGCAGACTGACATACTATGGCATGGTATGTGTCTAATGACATTTACAGTACTAACAAATGTCATGTACATTTGGGCTTTGGGCTTAGGCAGAGTCTTGCCCAGCAGTAAATATACTGCAGTGATGCAGTATCTAAGCTATGAAATACCCAAACCGGCAATATCCTATGTCTCCTGTCCATCTGGGAACCCAAATGCTATCTCAACTGATTTGTTCATTAGTGACTCATTAAGAATCTTTGAGGTGTGAAAAATAGTGCCTTACCACAAATCAGGAAGCTTGAATATCAGTAAGCCTTGAATTGTAGTTCTGATTAGCTAACACTCTTTGCCAAATAATAATAATAATGTAGAACTTTCAAATGCTCATAGCTATTAGAGTTGTCTCTTTGAAAAAGATATTTGATAAATGTCAGCAAGTTGCTAGGGAAGAGTAGGGGAACCAAGAGGCTCTCAGCTTGCCTGGATGAGGAATTCTCGGAGTTGAAGTCCACAAGCCATAAAAGGGCCAAGTTTAAAGACCCCTGATTTAACTAGATAATCAGGTATATCAATGGGAGAGGAACAGCTTAAGGAACAGTGCTCAAATATTTATGCACACAGATCTTATATAATCTTATGTAGAATAAAAATGCACATTTCTCTTACACTTGAAAATAATATTAAAATGTAAGAAATGTGAATTCCAAGTAAACTCAGCATTTGTTAGGTATGTAAAATACTTGGAATTTACATTTCTTATGACATTTTTATTTTGTTTCTAAGTCTAAGAGATGTGTATTTCAAGAGAAGTGAATTTCAATTCAGTTTTTAAAATTCACAAGAATGAATAATTTCAGAGCTGTTTGACTGTAGGCACCCAATATTAAAGACAAAATAAATTGTTTTAACACTTGATACAGAAAATACAAACACTTTTTTTGTCTCTCCTAATTATTAAGATTGGGGTATTGTGTGGCCAATGCTTCTCTACTTGAATTCTAACATCCCAAAGCACTTTAGCGTCTTGATTTTCTATTACTTTATTACTTTATCTATTTTGTGGTCCTACCAGTCCTTGCTTGCAGTATTTCTTGCAGCTATTCCAATGCTTCATTCTTGCTATTTTATAATGTCATTGTTTGTATTCAGTCTGAGATATGTTCTTGCAATAGCTAACTAGGTGGTCCACTGTTTCTTCAGCTTTGCTGATGGCATTTGCTGTCCGTTGCCATCTTCTAATACTGGCCTTGAATGCATTTGTTCTTAAGGCTTGGTCTTGTGTAGCCAGAGTTAGCCTCTCTCTCATTTTAATATTACCCAGAGCAGAATTCTGCTTTTATTCTTAATGATATTATTTTAGCATTAGATTGCACCTGGGGTTTTACATGGTTTGATCCTTTTCCTGGTCTTGAATAATATCATTAACTTCCTTCCTTTCTTTTCCCACAAAGGAATTATTTTATACAAATATATTGGCAGGGACATGGTGGCTCAGTGGGTTAGGATGCTGAGCTTGTCGATCTGAAGGTCGGCAGTTTGGCCGGTCAAATCCCGAGTGCCGCGTAACAGAGTGAGCGCCTGTTACTTGTCCCAGCTTCTGCCAACCTAGCAGTTCGAAAGCACGTAAAAGTGCAAGTAGAAAAATAGGGACCACTCCGGTGGGAAGGTAACAGCGTTCCGTGTGCCTTTGGCATCTAGTCATGCCAGCCACATGACCACGGAGACGTCCTCGGACAAGCGCTGGCTCTTCGGCTTTGAAACGGAGATGACCACCGGCATGTGCGGGGGAACCTTTACCTTTTCCTATTGGCAGTGCCAGTACCAAACTGGAGCTTTGACTCACAAACACACAATTACTAATTGTTCCATTAGCTTCAGGTATACCCAAAATACCTTCTTGGGGATAATTGTCCCCAGTTCATGAGCCACTGGCTTACAAGAAAAGAGTTGAAAGACTGGTGATGAAATTGAATCCACTGATTTGACTAGCTGTCCCTTTCTTATCAGGTTAGAAGAGGATATATGAGAAATAGAGAGTGGGTTCCCTATAAATAGCATTTGGCCGAGTTTGCAGTATCTTCCATAAACCATTCCAAATCAGACATTGAGCATCTACCCTGCCAAAAAGCAGCATGTGCTCACTAAAAGGAACAAACACTGATAGCAGTAAATCTGAATGTGTTGTCATATGAACTTAGCCATCTCTTATGTATTTAGTGGTGTGATGGACACGATCATGTGAATGAGTTACTTTACGTATCCCACAGTTTTCAAATAATATTTAATTGGGCATAATATTTAATTGTTTTTTAACTTTTGTACTTCGTTTTTAATATTTATTGCCCTGTACACCGCCCTGAGTCCTTCGGGAGAAGGGTGGTATAAAAATTTAATAAATAAATAAATAAATAAATAAATAAATAAATAAATAAATAAATAAATAAATAAAATGGTTTAAAGTCAGTGTCCTTCAAAAGCACAGAATCAGTGTGATTCATTTCAGACAGAAGGGGAAAATAACAGTACCAAAGACCCAGCAGAAAATACTGTTAATCTGCTGCTTGAAGGTACGATTAAATGCAATGAACCTAAGATATATAAATGTAATGGACCTAAAACAGTGGAATTTCAGGAAATTTATCTTGAATATCACAGCGGTCCAGCAGTAGAAATAATTATCGAATAATTAGGGCAACCTTTGGTAGAGGTTTTCAGAAACAAGTCAGTTGATGTTTTGACCTTGGACGTCTTGAATTAAATAATGGGAATCCCTTTTTTTTCCCCAGTTCTATCAATTCCTTTTAAGGTTGATAGCAACTAGACAAAGCTTATCTGATTAATTAAATACAAGCCACCAAAATATTAACAAATAACAAGAAGCATTGGATTAAGGCATACAAATCATTTGCACAATTATGACCATCATTTTCCTGTATTTTCCTATTGTTGACATCTCTTGGTTAATTGGATAATTTGAGGCTGAATAAATTGGTGGTATGAATTCAAGTTCACCTTCTGAATGGCATGGAGAAACTGGATGTAGAAAAGGATTTTCTCACCTTTACAGAATTCAAATGGTATAGACTTGGAGGTTTGTGGACACGTAATGATTCTAGGCTGAGTCCTCCCTTGACTTCACCCCCAGGCTTTGTCTGCTCTTCTCCTACAGCTTGGCTATTTTATATATTTGTGCACTAAAATGGAATGGTAGAAAGCCAGCTCAGTTTTTTCTTACATAAAAGAAAGTATTCAGGCATGTGATGCAAACTGATTTAAATCAGCTTGGCAACACATCTTCTCTGATTATGGTTTGATTTTTATTTGGAGTCTGGACCAAGTCTAAAAACACCCTTTTGGGATAAGTTAATGGATTTGTTAATGCCAAAATACGAACCATTCAGATATTTTATTAGCATGCATTTGGATGTACTAATGTTGTAAGCAGGGCTTTTTTTTGTCATAGAACGCTCAGAACGGAGTTCCGACACCTTTTTTGGATGGAACCTTGTAGGGTAGGCAAGGTGGGTTGTATGACATGTGTGAGTTCCAGCACCTTTTTCTTTTACAAAAAAAGCACTGGTTGTAAGTAAATAAAAAATATTTCAGTGTGACTGGATGTACGTGACATTCCTGTGGCCTGTATTCTATGTAATTCAGGTTAGTTTGCTGTCTAGAGCTTTCCAGTGGCATCATGAGTTGGAGCCCAGAAATGCCGAAAGAAGAACTTTTAAGAAAAAAAATGAATCTAATTTATAATCATGGATAAAGTACAAGTACATTGGCAAAATTAAAGACTTGGAACCCGACATGAATCATTATTACATGAATGGTAGCTAAAACAACAGATATAATTGTTGAACAATTGAACATCTTTTTTTCAAAACAAAGATAAAAGAGTTTTATTTAAACAGGATACAATGATTACATTCTCACCAGGAGCTCCTGTGTCTCATTATGGCACTATAATGTTTTTAAGTAAACAAAAAACACATGAACCGTGCTTGAAATTAGATAGGATAGTAGCCCATGCATGATATAGTAGGAAATAATCCCACATTGGCAGTCTACATGGAAAGGATAGTCTGGTTTTTTCAAGTTTTCCTTTCATTTAAAGTTTTTGCATTGTGACGCCATTCATTTATTTGCTGCTTGGACTTGCACTATTTCATTACTTAGCCAAAGAGCCTGTAGTATTGTCTGCAGATGTGAATAGTTTGATTAGAATCTTTCATGTTAATATTCATGCTGCATAGAAGGCTGCTTTCTAACTTTTATAATAAATTATTATGTTATATTGGCGATCATTAACTTTTCTTTCTTGTGTTAGAAGGCTTTACTCAAATCCCAAAATTAATTCAGTTTGTCCAGTTTACTGTTGGATTGCAGGTGCATATAAGCTCCTGTAAATAAATAATATATATACGTTTTGTGCTGTCTGAAATTGCAAGTTCTAAGTAGTGGGAAAATATCATTTTTCTCACTCTGTCTGGTTTGAATGAAAAGAATTAAAATAACTGCATTTTTTTGTACTGTACAAATATAAGAACATGAGAAGATCAACTCAAGATCAAAGGAAACAAGTATTTGAAATTGGACATTTAATTTAGATTTATTGTCGAAGAGATTTAGTTTTATACTTAGGATTTTGATACCAACTAAATGAACTGTTAAATGAAATAACAATTTTATCTGGCTTATATCCTAAGATAAGTAAACTTAAAGGAATTTACAAAGGAATGCTTGCATTTCCTCAGCTATTCTTGTTCTATCTATAAATCTTCTCTTGAAAGTTACCTTTTGGAAGAAATATTGTGTCTGTAAATATCCTTAATAGAGGAGAAGATACATGTCCAAAATCAGACTTGAAGTTTTATAATTAGTTGGCTGAAGAAAATAAGGATGTTTTTGCACTTTTTCTTTCCCCAATGCTCCAATCGGATCCTCCTCAAATGTTGGTTCAGTTCAAAGACCTCCATGGAGAAAGCATTACAAGATACAGTAATTATCTTCTGTGAGTTAATTCACAACTTAATAGCCAATTTCTACATGCAAGCTGAAAACATTTGGACTCCTTGGACCTTTTCTTAAACAACTAAGTTTGAGTTGTCTAATTGGAATTTTTCCTGAACCCAGTGCAAAATAACTTGTATTTCTGTTTATTTATTTGACATGCAAGTCCCGCAATGTTATGTTGTGCTATATCAATTCTTGTGATAATTATTTGATTACTATGATCAAATTGCACTTTATTTTATTCTGTGATATATTTTGTACATCAACTGTAATTAATAAATATGGGCATTTTTCATCTCTGGAAATCTACTACTGTGATCCTGATGGCATAGGGTTGACTTTTCTTAGGATATTCATGAAGTTGTGAGTACCCACAGTAATAGACCTGCATAAGCAAGATGGTTGGGCTTGCAACAAGTTATATGTTTGCCTCCTAGTTCTACTTATTGTTCTAAGAAGGATTGTTTACTAAAATATCTTCTATAAATTTGTAATTGAAACTTAGTAACTGGGGTATGGTTTTCATTAGAAAATTATGCAAGATTATTAGTCCTTAAAATGTATGCAAATGCATTTTGTATTGAGTGATGTGTGATAGACAAACTGTGGCTTATTTATAACCCATAGTTGATTAGTTTAACATAGTAAATTAAGTAAACCAAGCTATACCATGTGTTATGGAAACCACAGTGGCTGGTTACACCAAATAACCTTAGCTAGAACTTAATAGATTAGGTTTTGATTTAATACAACATTGGAACCTGGTTGACTTCATTTACTGTTCACCCCAACGTAAGAGGATCTTATCCCTTTTCTACAGAGTAGATTTGCTGAAGAAAATACTGTAAAAATACAGTATTCTTATCAAAGTTTATTTCACTTTGAAATGTTGTAATTCTTCTTGTTGGCTCTAATGACTCCATTCTCAGAATGAAAATGAGTAATACTTACATTACTATGATTTTGCAGTTGAGCGATGGAGGCAAAGCAGCTAATGCAAACGTCGGAATAGGTGATGTGGTCCTTAGCATTGATGGGATAAGTGCAGAAAGTATGACTCATCTGGAAGCACAAAACAGAATAAAGACCTGCTCGGGTAATCTGGTTATGAATCTGCAAAGGTAATTATCATGATTGTTGGCATTACCGTGACTGTTATTGAATAACATTACCTTAGAAGAAAAAAGTATGCATTCTTCTTTCCCGGAATGCCTATGCTTTTTTTCTAACCTTGATTGTACCCTTCATTTGTAATGATGACAGCTTTGTATGGCACTATCAATTTATTATTTAAAAAACAGTGGGACAGTTGTATGGTGCAAAATTGTAAGCACCTATGTTATACCACTTGCATCTATTTCCCAATCCTTCTATGGAGAACTAAAATGTCATCTAACCTAGCTTTATTCATAACAACTCTTTAAAACGTATTTTGTTAAATCATATATCCATTGCTCCCTTTTTAACTTACTATGAAAAAATTTATTTTTTAGCATATTGTAAAAAAATAAGATTGGTAAACATAGACTCCTTTAAAATATTCTGCTTCCAAGTCTACCGGTATGTGTGACAACTATGAGAAAGCCTTCAATTGTACTCTTATTAGTTTTCTTCAAAATTCCTTTCTGTATTTTTAGCCAATGATTAGGTTCTGTCTGTTAAGGAGTAGTAGTAGAATGCGTTCCTTAAATACAGAATTTAAATCAATACTCTAAATGAAAGCTCAATGTTTAATACTGTATGAGATCTCATCCTTAGGACTTGAATAATAGTATGAATAGATGCAATGAAGTGAATTATACATCCCAGAGACACTACAAACTATATCATTGGGAGTGTTTATTCCCAGAAGTTTTCTTTCCACCCCATTGATAACAAAGGATTACACAAAATAAAGCACACTCAAGAAGGAAATACATCCACTGCAATATTTTTCCAAGAAAATCAAATGGACATTCATAATGAAGAAATGTCAACCTGACACTAGGTAAAGTCTTCATTCAGAAAGTATCCATCAAGTTCCTGGGGAGAACAATATGTATCACTCTTAGGCTGCGACTTGATTAAAGTTGAAAGAATGTTCATCTTCTGATATTTGTCAAGAAGCAGAAATAAAGTTTGATGATGTTGCAAACATACACATGTTACTAGTATGTGAAACTAGTATGTAGTACTAGAACTAGTACTAGGTGGAACCATGACCCAGGACAAACCTGATGTTGCCAGAGCAGAAATGTCAAGACAGAGACATTCTGGGAATCAGTGAATTGAAATAAATTTCAAATCCACTGCAGACAAGAAAAATATAGGAGAAATGAGGTAATTATCATTATATATATAAGTGACAGAGTCAGTGCTCAGATGTGTAAGAATGATTAAAAAGAACGATAGCATGATCTCAAAAAATTTAGAATGATCTCAAATTTGATTCCAAGGCAAGCCAATCAGGTATCATGCTGATTCAAGTCTTGTGTTGCACCTCCAGATGTGAGGAAGTAGAAGTTGAACTGTTCTATAGCAACTTGTCAACACCAAACCCCAAAAACACCACAGCATGTTCATTATATGAGACTGGATGCTAAAGTTAGAACTGAAGTAGCATCTGAAATAATGGAAACATTACGTTTCTATGTATAAGTGAAGCAGGACACAGGCTAATAGTTGTGCCAAGAAAATGTAATATTTATAGCAAATACCTTTTCCCCAACAGCCTAAAGCTTGAATTGATGTACCACATCAACAGATGGATGACACCAAAATAAAATTCATTATGTACCCTGCAAGAAAAATGGAAGAGTTTTATTAAGTCAGCAAAAACAAGATTTAGTACTGCCTGTGGTTCAAATCACACCACTAGATCTTATTTTTTTGCTCCTTGAAAAGATATTTTTAAGTTGTAATTTTGCAAGGAGTTTTTGATATCAGGCTTCTTGAAAAATTACAACTTGAAGAAAATTGTCAAACCAACATGATATGATGGTTTCCCTATGAAAATGTGTTGAAGGTAATAAATTTATAGGCTGAGGTTTTAAAGTGAAGCAAACCAAAATTCCAGACATGCAAAAAGAAAAAGAAGTGAAATGGCTGTTTGCTGATAGGTTAAAAGTATTCTGCCTCTTTCAAATTTAAAGCAAAAGGCGACAAGGGATGTGTGTCAAAACAAATTCATATTCAATACATTGTATAAAATGCTGAGTTTCAGAGAGGAACAGGAAAGCACAAGGTAAATGAGCAATAGAAAAATATGAAGGATCAGAAGTTTGTTAAAGAAAATTACAGAAATCAAGGAGATATCTTATGGAAAGATGGGAACAGTAAAAGACAAATATTTAGGAAGAAGATAGAAAGAAGAAATGGTATGAATATATGAAAGAACTGTAGAAAAATGACAGATTTTAGAAAGTGAAATTAAATGGACCCTAGAAAGTGATGCTAACAATTGTCGTGATTTTATTAAACACTGATCAAATTGTTTAAAGTCTTTCAAAATGGTGCAGTTACAGTGCTACAGCTGATTTGTATGGTGTTCAAACTAGAGCAATGGTCTAGGGATTGGAAAAGAACAATTTAAATCTCAATACCAAGTATGGTCTCTGCTAAAAATATAAAACAATTGTACCTAATCTGGATGTTGTAGGACAGAGCTCAAGAGTGTACAGTGCAGACAACACAATGATGCAAACTGTCAGATGCTATATTCATAAAAATACAGAGAAGGGAAATCCGAATAGAAATGTGTTCATTATTGACTGATTATACAAACACTTACATAGATCACTACATATTGGATAGCCCTTAAAAACCTGGTTTACTAGATCACTTTGTTTGCCTATTGAAAAATCTACAGGATGACCAGGAAGCATCAACTGGAAAAAAGAGCAACTAAATTGTTCGAAATAGGGAAACACTGTATACTGTCCCCTTGTTCAGTTAACATACATGCAGACTATATGATGAGAAATGCTTGAGTAGAAGAAACAGCAATTGGAATTCAATTGTCAGGAGAGCAACTTCAGGTAGGCTGGAAGTGAAGGAAGCCTAAGGAATCTCTGGTTGAAGATAAGAGAGTACAAAAATTGGTCTGATGTTCAATATTTTAAAAAAAACCCTAAGATTCATCAGATAAATAATAGGATCATTTGATCAAAAGTAATAATTGGTCTCTTGAATCTATAGCCAAAGATTGTGTTGATCTGAAGCATGATTAAAACAGAGATTCCATATGGCAGTTCTTTGTATGAATCAATTATACAATGAATTACATATCAATTATTTAACTAGTCAACTAGAATTCAGGCTGTCAAATATATACCTCACCAGAAGTATCTTCTGAAGCTAATAGATCATCTTTTGAAGTTAGTATTTTCAAGAAGTATCCTATGAAATTAGCACCTTAGAGATTTTTTTTCTCTAGCATCAGGTACTTGATTCCTGAAAAACCCATTATCGCAACAAATAATCTTTATGGAGGAGTTTTAAACACGTTCTTTCTGCTTTATTTCAATCGTTGTAAGAATCCATTCAGTCTTCAATAATGAAGGATTTGCCAACCCCAAAATAAATGAATTCAACTCCATTCATTACATGTGATGCCCACTGAGATTTGCAAGTGGAATTGAATTTCTGCTGAAAGCTAACTTATGGATATCTAAGAAGTGCAGTGGAATAATGTTGATTAATATAGGGACAGAAACAGCAAAAACTAGATTTTAGTTTTTATTTGATGACCAGTTTACAAACCCTTGGAGGTTTTTCTTACACTAACTTGATAGAAAATGAGTCAGTGTTTCAGCCCCCATGCAGGATGTGACTCACTAGTGACTGCCACCTTGCAGCTGGAGCAAAGATTCTACAGGATTAGGCTGGTAAAGATCAAATGAAGAGTCCTTGGAACCAGACATGGCATTTTAGCTTTGTTTAAGAGGGAATGTTTTCTTATGGTCTTATGCCAGTTTCCAATCCTACATTTTCCATCTGTTTTTAATCCTTTTTGCATCTGAGAAACATTTGACAATGCATTTTTGTAGCTGTGCCTATGCAGTGGTTTTCTGCCATCACAGATAGAAAGTAAATGCTTTGAGCAACTTTTACAAACCCAAGTAATTCAGAGTATGCTGGACTGTGAGGCGGCCTTAAATATTATTGACTATTCATAGACTATGATTCATTTCATCAGACGCACATATATTTTTATAGTGCAGTATGGTTTTTTTGTCAATTATATTTTTTGAAGAGTTCATTAAAATTATTCTACATGTAAGCCGTGTTTGTTGCCGTATTTCATTTTTCACTGATCCTGATTGCATTTTTATACATTTATTATAATTATGTATTAAATTTATATGCAAACATAAAGGTTGTATGCCTATTGAGAATTATACCACAAAAGCCTAACTTTTGAACGATATTAAATAAAGAGATGGATGTCACTTTATTCTATTTTATTCCAACCTATTCCTATCTTACATTTTAGCTTCATGCTTTAGTTTATTAAACAAATAATATTCTGGGAGGAGGGGGGGTTGTCCTAGAGATATAGTTTACAGTGGTAACAATAGCGACAATATTCTGTATTCTTTTAGCCTATGTTTAATGTTTTGTCTTTTTTTTCTTTCCAAAGTTTGTTAGTTGTTTTTCTTTTTTTTTATTTAAAAAGTTTTACAATACATTTTGACTTTAATCCCCCCTCCCCCACCCCCACCCAACCCTCCCTATCCCTCTCCCCCATTCCCTCCTTCCCCCCCCCCGACTTCCCAGAGCTAAATACAGGGTATAAAATCAAAAAACAAACATAAGCACCCCTATGTTATCAGCAATAAACTATTAATTCTATCTCCCTCTAGCTCATATAAAATGAATACAAACAATATTAATATTACAAATAAAGTAAAAAAGAAAAAGAGGAAAACAGAAAAAGAGCTTTACTCAGAATAGATTTTCTTAATCCCAGTCCTTATTCATATTAATTTCAAAAAAAAAAAGAAAAAAAACTTTCACCTACTATTTACATTCTCCAACCTTTCTCTAATTTCTAAACAAATTCTCAGTTACGCGCCAAAAGCGCCTATCTCTATTAACCTTAATAATCTCCAACCAAATTAAACTATGATCAAAAATAATTCTTGCATGTATCACGCCAAATGTCTCGCAGTTCCAAATCATCCTTGAGTTCAAATAAAAAGAGTAAAAAAAAAAGGTTTAAGCAGTCTGTAAGACAACTTGTTGTTAATTAGGAGCTTGCATACCCATTCTTAGTTCAACACATACTTTTAGTCCATAACCCTAATATACTTTTCTAACAAGCAAATAACATCAATCTTAAATTGTGTTAAATATTAAAAAAAAACTTTCTTTCTCCTCTATGATAAATTTAATCCATTGACATTCTAATTTAAAAATTTAATCACCAATCTTAACACTCCAAAGCTTTTGGAGCACGTCTGTCATGACCCCCAAAACTTCTTTGGACCGCGCCCCTCCCACAGCTTCACTGTAAGTACACTTTGGAGATTCCATAACTTTCTGCTGGTCTTGCTCTTGCTCTCGTCTCGCTCTTCTTAGGGCGGCACGCGTCATCCTCTGGCCTCCTGCAACATCCGATGAAACTGTATCTTGATCCCCTCCAACACCATTGTCCTCTATCTGTCTATCTGCAACATCTTGAAGCTTTCCCTCGCCGTATCCCTTTACAGCTTCCAAAAATGATAGGGGGGTTGCTTTTAACACATTGCTATAAAAATCACGTGCCTGGGCCACAGTAACCAGACGATGTCTTTTACCTTCATGCGTCACCACCAGTCCAACTGGAATCTCCCATCTAAACTTAATATCACATTTCTTAAGTTCCTGTACAAGAAATGCAAAATCTTTCCTTCTCCTTAAAATCTTCGGAGGAATCTCTTTTAAAACCAAGACTTCTTGCTCAGCCACTACCAATTTAGTATCATAAGCAGCTTGAATGACTTCATCTCTAATTACTCTCTTTGTAAAATAGACCACCACATCTCTGGGTAACTTCCTCTGTCTTGCAATCCATGAATTTACACGAAAAATTTTGTCCATATTTCCCTCAATTTCAGATGCTGACTGGCCCAATACCCCTTCCAGAGCCTCAGAAATCAGCTGCTTTAAATCTTCTTTACAATTCTCCTTTAAACCCCTGATTCTAATAGCATACTGCATCTGATGATACTGAACAAGGCTCAATTCTCCGTCCATTTTATCCCTTATATTTTCATTTTCTAATACCTTTGCTTCTAATATAGAGTTCTTTTGACTGAGATCCTTCACTTTTACATCCAGCTGTTGCACACATTCAGCTACAGATTCAATCATAGACAACATGTCCACCCTCATTGCTCTAAACTTCTCTTCCATCTTCTTCTCCAATTTCTCCATTTTTTCCTCCATTTTCTCCTCCAGCTTTTTCAACTTTTCATCCATCATGTCAGACATCAATTGTGAATGCTTTCCAAGAGCATCTTGTAAATCCTTAAGCGTCAATGCCGGAGGAGGTGCAGGAGGAAGCAAAGCTTGCAATGAGGTCTGTTGCACCAGGGAAGACCCCGCACTCCGAAGAGCTTTAGAAGTTTTAGCCGCCATCTTCCCCCACTTTCACTTATTGCGCACTTTCACTTTAAAGCTATAAAATCCATTGAGCTAGAGAGTAAAGATAAGAGTCCACATCACCTTGACCTCCTGTACCGCTCTGCCTGCATCTTGACAATCAAAAGTATTTCCTTTTGGCAGGGGTGGTTGCTAACGCCTGGCTCTGCTCCATAAATCCCGGAGCAGGGGCGCTGCGCAGCTCGGAGCAACCCAGGCTTCGGGGGGGGCTCAATCCTTCAGCCGCCCAAACTCTCAGCTCAGGCGGCCCCGGAGAGCTCAACCCCTACCTGGGGCCTCACCCCCTCCTCTTCTCCCGAGGAGGGGGCTTCAAATCCATCTAAACAGCTGATCGGCGCTGTTTACGATGGAAAAACACAGCTGCGGAGCGGGCAGCCCGAAAACAGCTGTCTTCGGCGTCGCGTCGCCACCGGAAGTCCAGTTGTTTTTCCTCTGTACTACTCTTTCACTGTAATAAAATTGACTGACTATAAGCTTTTACCATATCTCAAGGTTTTTGCTGGAATAAGCTATATTATTGATCACTTTCACAGTAAGACTCATTTACTAATTTGCAATTTGTGCTTGCATTGATTTTTTTAAATGCAATGCCCGTAATTAAAAATACATGGGATTTACAATTACACCATCAAATTATTTACATTTCATTTATTACTTCTATTTAATCCAAGATGTGCATTCCTAATTTGTAGCATAGCTGCTCTGTTAGAATTGAGCCAGATTTACAAGATAAGTAGAAAGCACATCGTGGGATATCAGACTAATGAACAAACTTTAACTTTTGTTCTTATACTTTCTGTGGGTTGATCTCGTCTGTAATAGCCAATCCAGAATGCCTGCTTTGCCTCAATATCTTTTGGTTAATTGAAAGGTGGGTGGCTATTTTAAATGAATAAAATAGTTTTAAGTGATTTTATATGTTTTTTTTAATTTTTGATTGATAGCCGCCCAGAGTTGGTTAAAAAATGGATGGCTAAATAAATATTTTAAATAAATAGATTTAAGTGATATTTATTTATTTATTTATTTATTTATTTATTTATTTATTTATTTATTATTTTATTTATTTATTATTTTATTTATTTATTTATTTATTTATTTATTTATGGTATATTATAAGCATCAGTATAATATTTAAATATTGATAAAATATTGAATTCTGCAAAATGAATTAAATTATTAGGAACCCTCTTTTTCTAATAATTTACTATTAACCAAGTTTCTCTAAGTTTCTACTTCACTTTTAATTACAACATTCTGTGCCAATTTCTGTTTAAAAGTTTTATATTTCTAATAACAAAATGCTGCCTGGGAAAAATAATGTACACAGTCTCATATAAAACTATACAACTGGAAATCACACAGTTTACTGTAAATAACCTTTTAAATTTTGTATTGAAAGACTTTGAGAAGTAATTGTCTTTTATCATCACAGAAAAGTACAGAACATTTCTTTAGTCCAGAACGAGTTTGAATTCAAAACAATTTCTATGCTCAAAACTTTCAAGATTGTTTTGCATTCAAAATCATGCGCTTGGTATTGAAACAGTTTGAATTCAAAACATTTTGTATTACATCGGTGAATGGGCTCATGCTAATTGCTACTTGATAATTTCAAGAAAAACCAATAGTCTTAATTTTCAGATAGTTTTAATGTGAATATACTTACCTGCGAAAGAGAAAATTGTCTGCTTAAACTGCAGATTTGCACATGACTGCAGACCTAAAAAATTATAAGAAAAATAAAACCTGTAACTAGAAGTTGCTAGTTCATCAGATGAATATATTTTTGTTGACATCCTTAAGCACGTATTGTTGGATAAGTTCTAATTTTACCATTTTAAACCACAATTTCAAATACATTGTTTTTTTAACCTTTTGTTCTACGAAACGTGTCTAATAGCATTTTTATTAGCATTAAGATTGTGTCAAGTATTGAGCACAGCACAGCCTAATAAATATTGGCTGGCAAGATGAGAACAACGGTGAAAGTTCCAATATAGTTTGAGTTAAGAATGGATTTTTGATGGTAGGAAATGGCAGCCAGGGTATTCTGCTAAATTTACTTGGAAAAGCCGATTTAAATACTCACTTGCAAAATTGTATAGCTTGTTTTGTTCATGTATCCTGAAACATATGCACTATATTTAATGTTGTGAACAGGCCTAAGCATCTTTCATAGCATTCCAGCTTCCCTAGTGGCATTGTAGCATTTTGCTCTCAGATTTTTGATTTTCCTTTTTCAATGAAAGTTTGATGTTTTCTTTTGTTTCACATAAGAACATATGGAAACCAGATGCTCCTCTGGGGGTAAAGTTTCAGTGATTTAACACAACTTAAATAAATTAAGTTGGTAAGCTACTAAGAAAAATATAAGTGGAATGTGGTTTTGGAATCAGTTGAATAAGGATGAATCTCAACCACTTTTTTCCCCCTGTTCCAAACATTAACCAGAAGGATAGATACCGTAGTTATTCTTATACAGGTAGTCCTCAACCACAATCACAATTGGGACCAGAATTTCCATTGCTAAGCAAGGCAGTACTTAAGTGAGTCATGCTCAATTTTACAATCTTTTTGGGGTTTTTGGCCAGGGTTAAACAAATCATTGCAGTTATTAATCTGGCTTCCCCCATTGACTTTGCTTTGTCAGAAACCTGCTGGAAAGGTCTCAAATGGTGATCACATGATCCTGGGATACTCAACCATTGTAAATGCATGCCAGTTGCCAAATGCCCAAATTTGGATCATGTGACTGGCGATGCTGCAATGGTGGTAAGTTTGAGGATATGTTGTAGGTCACCCTTTTCAGAGCCGTTGTAACTTTGAAGAGTCATTAAATGAATGGTTTGTAAGTTGAGGACTACCTGTATTTGTCCTTTTTTTAAATTCTGTGTTTACTTTTTTTTGTGGATGTTGAGAAAATATTACGTTGATTTTGGTTGTTTTTAAAATGTTAAATAATGGAAGATAGATGTATGAAATTATGCATGGTTTGTCAGAATTGGATAATGAGCACTTTTCTTATTTTTTTTATAGTGATAGAGGTCAAATGTTGGAAGTTTTAGCTCAATCAAAACAAAATATATGATACAGCAAAATTATAAACTGCAGGATATGTTTCCAAAAATGTGGTAATCACTCTACATTTAGAACATTTTGAAGAGGATGAAAAAAAATGTAGAATAAAAGTTGGAAGGGCCAAAAGTCATGAAATATTGGAAACCTGCTTTCTGTTTTAAGGGGCTCCCCAAACAGTTTAGAATAACAATTACTGGGTTCAGTATAAAAATACACGAGACTAAAAGAAATGGAGAATTGGAGGGTATACAGCCAACATAGCAAATAGTTCTTCACTGCTTTTTGTGGCAGAACAGTTGGCTTTGAATTAATCACACACACACATGCACGTGCACATATACACAACCCATCAGTTGTTACTTTCAGTTGTCCATGCTAAGGAACAGCAGTTGGACATAGTTAGCCTTTGACTTCTTGCCCTGCTTGAAAGCGTTTTTTAAGCATCAAATTGGTTCAGGGTTTCCCTATGAGAAATAAGACAAATGGTAGGCCTTTTGGTCTGTTTTTAAGTTTGTGTCCCTTTTGTATAACATTTATAAACATTTTCTGTGGAGCTTGGCAAAGAAAACAAATCAAACATGATTACTGTACTGTGGAAGCAATTCAATTGAAGCGATGCCTGCAAAACGCTCCTTAGATTGGGGCTGAAAGGCAGATTACCCTGTCCCATATTTGGGTAGACCGGGTGCTCTGTCAGACACTTAATCTTTCCTCCCTGGTTTCAGCTGACAAAAAAGCAAAGAGAACCTGTGGCCTAGAGGTTAATACAGCTGCCGAATATGCAAGCAGCCCAGGTTTGAATCTCAGAAGGGCATGGCTAGTTAATGAGAGCTAAATAGCTTGAAATAGCTATACTAGTCTCCCTTTAACTCTATGTCAGTAAAATTTAACGTATATTTTATCTATCTATCTCTATCTGTATATCTGTCTATTCTCTGGTCAGAATAAAAAAAATCTTAATTTGAACAATAGTTACTATTGTTGCTATCTCAGTAATAGCTTGTATATTTTCTATTTCATTGAGTATATTTGTATATTTTCACTAAGTGATTTAGGTTTTTTCCATTTTCTCCATTTCATGGAGAAGTAAAGGGGGAAAAAGTTTTACATTGTGAAACTTCCTTACTTGTACCACCCAGTTTTCTAATGAAACAAGGCTGAAATATGAATTGCCATATTTCTCATATAATGGTGGTTTTTTTATTGTTGTCATTGTTGAGGGATCTCTTTAGGAAATTTTACTTCCGCAATTAGAATTGGAATTTAATGAAATGTCTTTCGTTTGAGTTGATCTGTAGCCATTGGGCATACAAATTGGATTGCAGTGTTGTTTTGTGAGAATGTGCACTGATTAGCATGCTCCTGCAGCTGAATGAAAAAAAATACCTGCGCACAATACACATATAGCACATACATGCTGTATTTCATTTTGGTAGAATAGAGAATTGCATAAAAGTTACTTACCAGATAATTGTGTTACTCTAACCCTAACTTTTTCGCATATTCGACTAAGGATATCACTTGGAAATTGGATAGCAGAACCTCTGCTAATGAAGACTTTGAATAGAAAATATGTGATAATCATCATTTTCCAATTACTTAAATATCTTCAGTTTCCAAATGAAGGCATGCTTGATTCTCTTTTTGGAAGCGAGTCCCAATCATATCATAGCTCCTCTGAAGTACTTCCCTTCATGGTAAAATAAATGTAACATTCTCATATTTGTCAGGAATTATTATTAATAACAACAACAACAACAATAATAATAATAATAATAATAATAATAATAATAATAATAATAATAGTAATAATTTATATTCATGCCAGTGATTCCTCTAGATTATAATTCCTACTATTTTCTTTAGTTCCTATCTTGAGTACTGCAGAGTTACCTCACAGTAACATTTTGTGATTTGTCTTCATGTATTTACTACTGTTCTGCTTGGAAAATATAGTCTTAATTTAGAATTATAATTCAATATTTATATGTTGTACCCAGCCAAGTAGCAGTCAGATGGTAGCACTGAGCCATCCTTGGTTGATCTCAAAAACCCAAGTAGGTTGAGCCCAATTACTACTTGGATGAGAGACTGGTCGAGAAATTCTAGGCATGTAAACTTAAATAAAAAGTTGAAAAAACATGATAAGTAAGACAAAGGCAACCTACTTTTGAACTAATTCCAAGAAAACGATATAGAGTCAGCAGGAGTCGCTTTATATTCTCATTATTGACTGTAAATAATTTGGGTTCCATGGTTGATAATATACTGTTGGATAGAATTGACCCTGTTTACTCTTTCTCCCCCATATTCCTTATCATTATTTGTGTAATTTGGATAAATTCCAGTTGATGTAAATTGAGTAGATTCCAGATGATGAGCTACATTGAATTTGCATGTACATCTGGATAGAACTCCAGATCCTGTTGCTTTTGTTAATATATGAACAGCATTTATTTTGCTGATTTTTAAATCCATCCTCCCATTAAGATTTTGGGGAGATATGGGACTTTAATACGCCAAGTGACTTTTAATAACTGTGCACTGATGATGTTTGATACCATATTAACTCAAGACATATGGCATCCCTGAGCTACACTGATTAATTTTAAAGGAGAGGCGCAACATTGGAGTCTCCTAAACTTTACCACCTTAGCTTAAAGCTGGCTTTAACTTGGACATCTAGTGCTACAGCTATGACTTTCATGTTTGGTTTGGGGTTTTGTTATAGAATCCTGAACAATAGTAATGAAGATGTGACAGGATGGGAAGATGGTCCCATCCTGTAATCTAGTAATCATCTTCATGAGAGTGTGTTGCACTTGTGTGTATGCATGTTTTGTAGAAGGATTGGATAAAATTTTAATCTTTGCAATTCTTTTGCAATCGAAGTTCATTGTTTCTAGTTTATGGTAATCTTTTGCTTTATATATTTGCTCCACTATTAAACAAGAGGTTACTTCAAAACTTAAAAAAAGAAGGAAACTACTTTACACTGAGCAACATACATGCAATACAAAGGGATTTTTATTAATGCTTCTCATATTGACTAATTAAGTCCTGCCCAAGGTTAATTTACCAAAGTATACTCAGTGATGGCACACAGCATTGTTATTTCCAAAGGGCTGGCCCTGAGAAAATCTCTGAGTATGTTATTTCTTTATTAAGTTCTTTGGAAGTGAAACTCCTGACCCATAGCTGGCAGGCAGTTTTACAATCAGGCAAAATTGTTTCCTGTTATGAAGTGAAAGGACCTTTTTTCCCCCAGTAACTCTGGAATGTGGGATTAGCCATTCTGAAGCCAGCCTGTTCCTGCATTTAGGCACCAGACTTGCTGTAATGAGCCAAAGATTAATTCACTTGATGCCTGAATAGATATCTGCTTTTGTTTCTCTAATATAGTGTTTTTCAACCTTGGCAACTTTAATATGTTTGTACTTCAACTTTAAGAATTCCCCAGCCAGCTGGCTGGGGCATTCTGGGAGTTGAAGTCCCTGTACCTTAAAGTTGCCACAGTTGAGAAACGCTGCTCTAATGATAAACATTGATCTGAAATGCACCCTTTAGAACAGGGGTGTCAAACTGCCGGCCTGTAGGCCGGACACATCACACGGAAGCCGCGCCCTCCCCATTGCTGGCAATGGCAAAACTGTCCTGATATGTTGCACGATGTCACGTAACATCGCGAGTTTGACATGTCTGCTTTAGAAGCATTGTAAGTACCACTGACATTTTTTCCTCACCTCTTATTCTCTAGTTTGTTGAATTGATACATTCTTGCTAGTCAGTAATAGAAGAAATCTTACACTTCGTGGACCTCTGAAAATGTTCATTTATTTAATGTGTGTGCCATCAAATTAGTAAAACTCCTAAAAAGCTGCAGATGATAAAAAATTTTAAAAAAAGACATTTGAAATTCAACTTTGCATCTTTTAATTAAGAACCCAAGAAATTGAACAAGAAAATGTCTTGTTTAAGTTTTGCTTCTACATTTTTTAAAAAAAGGCTAACATTTTCTTTCTTCAAAACTAGCCTAATGCTTTCATTGATTTTGTGAACAACATTTATCGGTGAGTCATTCTGTGTTACCTAATGCTAAAATAGAAACATTATGCAATGGCATAACCTTCAACTGCCTCAGTTTAATTAAAAGGAAAAGAGATTTAAATGTTGGTGCCTGGATCAACAACTTTACACAGCAGCAACATCATCCACGAGATTTGCATTTACAGCTTTGTGTCAAATTCCTCTTAGATTACATTCTGAAAGCTGTTGTTTACACTAGAATTTATAAAAGGTCAGATAGAAACTGGACATAACATAGAATCACTGAGTTGGTTAGACCATCAGATCATCTGCTTGCTCAGTGCAGGTCCCCAAAATGAAACAACAGCAACATGTGACTGTCCAGCTTCAGCAGATCCTGTAAAGGGAACCTGCCACCACCTTCAGAAATTGGTCCCATTGATGAATCACTCTTTTTTAAAAACAAGTTTATTATTTATTAATGCTTAGTTCCGAAGATAAAATATAAAGCAAAAAAAAAAAATTAACAAATGTCTGATATCAACAACAAAAACATGTACAATAAAAGCTCAGACATCAAATACATCATTGACAACTAACATTAAATGTATAAAAAAAATCTAACCCAGCTGAATGCTGACAAATATATATAAAAATATAATGTATTCTCTTCCCCTTACATCAGTGGCCCCCAACCTTTGGGGCACCAGGGACCGGTTCCATGGAGAGAGGTTTTTCCGTTGACCGGAGGGTGTTGTTTGTGTACTGCCTGCATCCCGCTGGTGGGGCTTTGCTTGTTTGTATGGCCTGGTTTTTGGCATACCGGAGCCCGGACCAGGGGTTGGGGATCCCTGCCTTACATAACAGGTCTATAAATAATTATAAACTTTCCCATCTATATTTGACAAAAATAGTGTATTACACAAAAAAGATGAAAACAATCCTCGCAGTGGTCACCATATAAAGAAATAATGTCCCGAACTGTTTTTCAATTGGTTTGTCACTGTTAACATTAGTATTTTTTTAACAATCAGAATTGTCTTCCTCTGATTTAGTGTTCCATTTATGCCTGTGTATGATGTCTCCTCAGATACTTAATTCCAAGCAACCTGGTTTCTTCAGCCCCTCCTAATGGGAATCAAAGCTCTCCAAGTCCATCCCTTGCTTTTCATATGTAGGAAATCAGATGGTGAAATTATTTATATCACCTTTAGGGAACTGATCAGGGTAACCATTTCTGCTCATTTCTATAGAAACAGACATGAACAGAAAATAGGTGTTCACAGTGCTTTTTTTGTACTCACACATGTCATACAATCCACCTTGCCTACCCTACAAGGTTCCATCCAAAAAAGGTGCCGGAACTCCGTTCTGAGCGTTCTATGACAAAAAAAGCCCTGGGTGTTCAGGCTTCTGAGCCACCTAGAATTAACCCTAGATTTAAGAAGAAAGCCATATTAATTTGTGGTGGCCACTAATCAGGCAGGGTCTGGTAGAGTCCTTTACAACTCAAACATTTATTAAAAGGCATAAAGTTTCATGGATCACAGCTCACTTTACCAGATGCAGTAACTAGTGATTGGGACAACATGTAGACTTAAAAATTAATTTCTGATTCTCAAATATTTGACAATGAATTATTATTATTATTATTATTATTATTATTATTATTATTATTATTATTATTATTATTATTAATAATAATAATAATAATAATAATAATAATTTTATTTGTATACTGCCCTTCTCCCGAAGGACTCAGGGCGGTGAACAGGGCAATACATGTTAAAAGACAAGAGTACAAAAATTAAAAGAGATTAAACAAGATGCCCAAAAACTATAACAATAAATTAAAATACATAAAAAGCAATAAAACCCAAACCCATCACCCATCAGGCCAGGCTGGCTTGTTCGAACAGGTACGTCTTTAGATCGCGCCGGAAGGAGCGAAGGTCGGGTGCCATCTAGAGTTCAACCGGAAGATGGTTCCATAAATCCGGCGCGCCCACAGAGAACGCCCTCCCCCTGGGGGCCACCAGTCGACATTCTTTGACCGGTGGCACCCTGAGGAGGCCCTCTCTGTGGGAGCGCACTGGGCGGAGGGAAGTTGATGCTGGCCGCAGGTGCTCCCTGAGGTATTCCGGACCCATGCCATGAAGGGCTTTGTAGGTCATTAGCAGCACCTTGAATCTCACATGGAAGACAACTGGAAGCCAATGCAGCTCGCGGAGCAGGGGTGTAACATGGGAGTATCGGGAAACTCCCAACACAACTCTCGCGGCTGCATTCTGTACCAGTTGGAGCCTCCGAGTGGTCCTCAAGGGCAGCCCCATGTAGAGAGCGTTGCAGTAGTCCAAACGAGAGGTCACGAGCGCATGAGTGACCGTACGCAAGGCATCCCGGTCTAGATAGGGCCGCAACTGGTGCACCAGGCGAACCTGGGCGAAGGCCCCCCTAGTCACATTTACTATATGGTCTTCTAAAGAAAGCTGTGAATCTAGGAGGACTCCCAAGTTGTGAGCCCTATCTACGGGGGGTAATAACTCACCCCCCATAGAAAGAGATTGCTTGCCTTACTGAGTATTAGGTTCAGACATGAAAATTTTGAGGATAAGGAGGCTTTGTTCTGAATCCACTGGTGCATTCAGAAACAATTTCAGGAGTCAGTATATTCTAAATAAAGATATTGCTCAGTAGCCTGAAATATGCCCGCTCTGTTGTAAAACTAAAGATCCTGTTATGGCTGTACTCTCAATGACAGGATTTAAAAGTATAAATTTCTTGTCAGTTCAGCTGGAAAATGTGTTTACTTTGGTTACAGCCCAGCAAGTACTTTCTTAAATGTAGATATTTCATAACACACGAGTCCACAAATAAAGTTTGCAGTTCTCCTCTTCTTAACTTAATATTTATGCATTTTTCCTAATGCCTTTTTTAAGCTAAAAAGCTCATAAATCCAGGTTATAGTGCTTTGAAAGATATTTACTTCTATGCCATCTGCTTCTAGTCTACCTTGGCTAATGTTGAAGAGCTAAGCAGGGTTAGTTGTGGTTAGAACTTGAAATACCAGGAAAGCCAGGAAAACTAGGAAATAAAGAAATAAAATACTGAAAGCAAACAATTTCTTTATTGTTACTATGGAAAATACACGGATGTGTCCATGAAATCATCTGATCTCAAGCTGATGAGACTTTTCTGCAAGTAGATAAATCTTTGTGTGGGTGGACTAAACGGATATAAATTGTTTCTGCAAATGAACAGAGAATTAAAATGCCCCAGAGGATGCTGAATTCTCTTTTTCTTTTGCTAATTTTCAGAGACAGCTGAGCTTTTCAAACTGAATGCATAAACGCATTGTTTTTCTAGCCAGTTGTAGCTTTTATCTGTTATCAGAAATGTGTCTGTTTGGCATGTTGCAAGATAGGCGTGGCTCAAACTATGGCCAATGATTCATTTGTAGATGTGGATTTTATTCAGACACACAATTTTCAGTTGAACAAAGTCTTAAAAGCTACAGTTTGAAATGTTCTACTTTGTAAGCTCCTCACTTGCTGTCCCTAAATTCTATATCCCTCTCCCGTTAAGAGGTCTTCAGTAATCCATATGGCCTTATGTCTGGCATTTTTTTGCTGTTAATCCATGGAAAGCTTGAAGAAACAGAAAGAATTCAGTCTCTGATATTCAGGTAGAGCTCGATTTTTAATAGTTGCTTTAGTGACCAGTGGCACTGAAAAAAGTCACTTAGGACTGTTTTTCACAATTACGACCATTGCAGCATCCCCATGATCACATGATCCAAATTTAAATGCTTGGCAACTGACTCGTATTTATGACGGTTGCAGTATCCCAGGATCATGTGATCACCTTTTACGACCACCTGGCAAGCACAGTCAATGGGGAGGCCAGATTCACTTAACAACCGTGTTACTAACTTAACAGCTGCAGTGATTCACTTAACAACTGTGGCAGAAAAGGTCGTAAAATGGGATAAAATTCACTTAGCAAATGTCTCACTTAGCAGCAGAAAAATTGGGCTCAACTGTGGTCATTAATCAAGGACTATCTGTGTAGCATTAATTGACCACTATTGTTTGTGAATACTTTAAACTGTACCAAATCAACTTTCACTCCACCCTTTGTCCTCACTTAGTGATGTTCTCACTTAGGAAGAATTTCCACCTAATTCATAGTTTCTGATAGAGAATGCAGATGATTAGTTGGCTTAGTTGATTTGCTAGATAGCATTCAGAACATGGCACTATTGTCCTTGTACATTTATTTTAAGCTCAGCTTGTTTGGATATGGAGAAGATGACAAAGGGAAACAATGTAAGTTTGGCTAGCATTTATCATAACTTCTTAAAATAATACGGATGACTTGGTGCATGAGCTCTGGTGACATTTAGTCTTGCTGGCATTCTTTTTTTCCCTTTTAAATAGTTAGTTGGTATCACAAATAACATTGAAGTTAAATTACATGTTCTTTGAACTAGGAAACAATATATTTTTATCCAGATTGGATATCTTTATCTATGAATGTGTTTAATCCCTAGACATTGATGGTATGTATGTCAGAGAAGACAATTTACAGTCAAGAATGTCCTACAGTGTCATAAATGGATATAGTTATGGACAGGTTTTACCTATAGCCTTACTGTGAGGCAGCCAGAGTAGTTGAGGCATGGAAAGTACAATGAAATAGCAACAGATTTTACTATGAATTAGAAGTATAGAAGCAATTCAAGAATGAATTAAATTGCTAAGAGAGCAGGGGATCAGGAAATTGAATGACCTTATTTTACTAATACAGATAACTGAATTAGAGTAACCTTTTCTTAAACATATGTGATGAGTGAGCAGCAGTTCCCTACTATGGATTATGATCACTTAGTATCTCTTAGTTGATTAGTGCAATTTTAAATTTAAATTTAATGTCATTAAATCAAGTTAAATAAATACTTTTAATGTTACTCCTTACACATTTCATAGATTCCCATTTCCAGTACATAAAAGATGACAGATTCAAAGTTTTAGGGAATTTTCCTGAGACAAAGCCTGCACCCTGCCCTACACATTCTCGTCACCACCCTTACTCCCCTGAGTAACAGCTACCTCAAACTGAACTTGACTCTTGGTGATTACATCAGCTTGGTTGGTGGATGGTTTTTTTCCCCTCCCAAGTTTGTGCTATTGCCTTTTTATCATTTTACTCCTTTGCCTGTAGTGCTGGGATTCCTAAGTAGTTACCATGTCCTAATCATGTCTGACCCTGCTTAGCCTTTTGGAGTTCAGTCAAGGTTGACTATTTGCTGCCACTTGATGAGGCCCTGGGATCAGAGCCTACATCCTTGTCAATTGTGCAAATAAAGAGAAATTGATATTGAAGATAAATTCTTCTAGAGGGGCATATTTAATGTATATTTGCCTTTTATGTTCTCAGTCTAGTAATGACTAAAATAGATTTTTTTTGTTAGTAGCGGCTAGAGAGCAAGCTTCTAGCAGCAACTTTTCCCCATGATCAAAAGGGAGTCAACTGTAGTCTTCCCCATGATGATATATACTTTAAATATATTAGATAGTACATACGTTTACTAAACACTAAATATATATGAATAAAATTGCACTATTTGCATGTTCTTTTTTTAAATACCCCATGATAGTAACAGTTTCTAAAACAAATCACACACAACTCCCAAGAATATTGAAGGAAGGCAATTAAGACTGGTTTTTCTGCAGTATACAGACCAGGGATTCTATTGATAAGTTTCCCGTATGTTTAAGTAACATAATATTTGCAAGAGATACGGTGACAAATTGGACTTTGGGCTGAACAAAGGAAAGATTTAAAAGAACTTGAGGGTCCTTGAATATAAGACAGAAGTTTTTGATGTGGGGAAATTGTAATCCCTGTCCTCGTTGTATATTGCTTTCAAAGCATTCTCAGATCTTCGATTTTTGCATAGTCAGATATATGAGACATTCTTAGGTGGGGGAAGCGTTAATATCTATATCAAATCTGGTATGGAGCCAGGATTTTCACAGTGACCTTTTAGTAGCAGTGTTTCATTATAAAGAAATAACCCTTCAGTGGGGCTGTTATTTGTCTGGAAAACTGTAAGGGAAGAAACTGGTTATCCTTAGAAGAAGCAGTCTGTTTTTATTATCTCCTTTTTGTATCACAAAACCTAGGAAGATGTAGAGATCAGAGAAAGTCACTTAGTGGATTTTTATTTTTTGTTGTTAAATTTTACCATTCTAATTTAATCAGATGTTTTATTTGTAAATAAGTTTGCTATTTTGGATACTTTTGTAAGCCACCTGACATCTATGGAATGAAGCAGAGTAAAAAAACGTAACAATAAATAAATTCTACCTTTTCTAATTCTAAAGTTTGTTTTGCATGTGAAACAAGATTAACTTCATAAACCAGTTGTCATGTTATACCCACTAATTGAACTTCCCTGAGTGTAAATTTTATTCCAGACTAATTACAGAAACCTGCCTACTTCTAATGTCTTCCATAGCCTAAATGCACCCTATAAATATGCCAGGGAGAAAAAAGAAACCTGTGGTGGTTTCTTGGAGTTAAATATGTTTGTAATATCAGTAGACAGCTCAAATGCCTTTTTAAAGCACTATCCTTCAGGGAAATTGCTTGTTTCTGCCATGTTTGGTTTGCTAGTTATTGTGCTAATTGGAAATTTTACAAGCCACAGTTTAATTTCTGGAAGTGCTTAGATCTGTAACAAATAGTTTGAAATTTGTGTTACATAAACTGATTTATTTTAAGCTTAAGGTGTTGGATAAACCTTATCACTGTGATTAATAAGTCATGAGTTGTATTCTAATATTACAGTTGCACTTTCCAATAAACATAATTAAGCAAATCATAGCTTGCTATAATTATTCACTTAGTTATTAGTTTCACTTTCTGTTTTGTCACTGGATATTTAGAAGGATGTATTTAGAAATAAAAATTATATTAGTTTCCTGGACAGAAGCATTCTTGTGAGCATTAATTAGGAAAATTATTTCCATTTTTATCTCCTATATATAGAGATGTTTGGGGGTGTGAGAATGTTCATCAGGACACACACACAATATATAAATTGGTAGAGCTACTAAATATTCCACTCAGAACTGAGAATCTGCCCTTGATAGAAACAGAATTTGTTTGTGGAAACACCTAATGTTAGAATATTACTGATCCTTATTACAAGAGCCTTTTCTTTTGCTTAAATTAAAATAGTAGTTTCTACAATAGTCTTCATATTTAGTTTTCAGACAAAATAGTACAAGCCCTCTCTTGTATATGATCACCAAGGATTGCCTGTCAATTGGTTAACGTACTGCAACTACTCAACAACTCTGCACCAACAGGGTCAGTCAAAAGGCCACAGTGTACTGCCAGTGCTGAGGTTCAGCTTACTAAAAGCAGCACTGAAGACCATGGAATTCAAAGTATAAGGTCTCCAATAACCTTCTGAATACTTCATGTACCTAAACCACCTAAACTTTCTATGGCCACGTAGTACACCTAGTACAGTGATCAGATCAAGAGGGAGATATGGGAGGAGGTTAGGAACTAAATAGAGATTGCAATTCATCATGAGTTTACCTTTCAGGTTTGAATTACTACGTTTAAGACTTTTTTGCCCTTACTTTGCCACTGAGGGAATGTGGCCAAGTTCATAAGCAACTAAGGAGTCATAGCCAATGTTATAACCAGTTAAGCAAATTACTCAGTTGTTAAGTGAATCACATAGTCATTAAGTGAATCCAGTTTTCCCCGTTGATTTGCCTTTTGGGAGCTGGCTAGAAAGCTCACAAAGGATGATCACATGACCTCAGGAGACTGAAATTGTAAATATATGCCGGTTACCGAGATCCTGAATTTGATCATGTGACTGTAGAGATGCAAGGACCAGTCATAGGTCATTGTTTTCAGTGCTGTTGTAACTTCAAATGGTCATTACATGAATGGTTGCAGTTGAGAACTATCTGTTGATAAGAAAATCTGGCTTCCATGTAATAGCTGTGATATTTTTTTAACAATTATTTTTTTACTATGTGAGCAAAAATACCTGAAATCCAGTGATGGGATTCAGCTGGTTCGCACCACTTTGGCAGAAACGATAGCTAATTTTTTTGTTGCCCAGGCTCAGAGTGGACTTCCAGAAGCAGCATCCACAGAGAGAACTGTTTCTCATGTTTGAATCCCACCACTGCTGAAATCCAAGCTTTATGTTTCATATATAGATTTTATGTCTAGACACTTTATAAGGTTACTATGGAAGCTCCATATTTTAGCATGCCATAGTGATACATATGTTTTCCTCAGTAATGTAAAATATTCCTGTTGTCCTTTGAATAATTGTTCATTTGCAAGAATAATATTTCAATTGGTGTGTTAATTTTTATATATGTTCTTGTTGCACCATTCTGTGCAACATTTGTAATCTCCAGTTCATTATTTAATAGGGCTTCTTTTTCTGACTCCTGTTTTAATTCCAAGAATAATCTGGCACTCAATAGCTGCATTGGATTCCAACTTTCTTGTTTGATTTCAATTTACATTGTTCAATTATTAAATACTGTCCATTAATTAGTAGTGATAAGAAAATAGATGATTCTGAACAGAGTTGTTAAATGGTAATATGTAAAGCCTCAAATATAATATTTAACGGGGATATAAAAGTATAACATTCTCATGTGGAAGATGTAAAAGTAAAAGAAATAGAGTTTGCCCTGTTGTATTTAAAATAGACACAAAACTGTGTAATCTATCAGCACATATCACCAATATGGTAATGATCCCAAAGTGATGCTGTTATGTTTTTTCCCCCCATTGTCTGGAACATGTGAGAGTTTGGGTGGTAGGCCTAACCCTAGCAATATCAAGTGGCTGGAAGCTTTATGGTCCCCTGGATCTTGGAATTTTGGCTCCCAAGTGGCAGAAAAAGATGGCATGCAATTTGGAGATTTGCTTGAACCCATGGCTCCTTCTTGGGAGCAGGTGACAACTGTGGCCAGGAGCATCTTTGCATAAATCTAATTGTTTCTGCTTGTTCCACTAGATCTGGCAGGATAGGAATGCTCTGGTTCCATTGTATGAAACAGTCTCATCTAGCAGGTACCAGAAGAAATGCTTTCTCTGTGGTAGCAGCTCTGTTATGGGACAGTATCCCTCCAAAAGTTTGGATAGGTCTGAGCTTGTTAGCCTTCTGTAAGCCTTGACTTTTCCCTCAGGCTATGGGCAATGATATTCGTTGAGTCCAGAATATAAAGTTGCTTAGTTTGTCTCTCCCCCATTATAAGGGCCACAATGGCAGTGTATTTTTATATGTGTTTATTTATTATATTTGGGGCAGGGCGTATAGATATTTAAGCTCTAGATTCTACTTTTGCGTTATATTATTGGATTGTTAAAATTCATAGTTTATATGAATTGCTGGTCAACGAGCCATTTTGTTGGCATGGGTAAACCATTAAATCATATGAAGGAAGGAAGGAAGGATCAATCCAGGTTATCCATCTGAATATCTAGGGAGGAGCTCCTAAAGATCATGAGTTTAACGGGCTGTGACAGAAAAAGTAAAGCTTCTTGATGGTAACCTCTATATTGTGGAGCATAAGGTGTCAGTGGTGCAGTTGATCTAATCTTCTGTAGGAGATGATCAGGCTGAACCCCGAGGGTGGGGTTTAATGTGTCATTAGTTTAGAATCACTATGCTGCCACAAGAGATCCAAGTCCAGCTCCCATGAATTCCATTGACCCCTAGCTAGCTCCAATTTGCCTTAACTATGTAGTCCAGATTCTTGTGTATGGGTAGCATGTAATAAACTTTTAGTGCTTTGAACACAACCGCTGTTCCTGATTATTTGTGCCTGACATCTTCCTATCAATCAGGAAGGTTGTTAAACCATTTTGTTTCAGTGGGCCATCAAACTCAGCAACCCAACGGCAGTTAGTAGGCAATTTTTATTACTGTCATTCTGAAAGTAAATTGTGATTTGTGTCTGGGGTCTTTTTTGTGCCCTGCCCAGAGCCAGTTTGTGCACTGGAGGAACATAGACATATTTTAATATAAAAATAAACATTACCAGACCTAGTAGTTGCAGAGATTTCTTAGGGTGTTAATACACTGAGCTGTGTGAGAAAATTCCCTTGGTGGGTTTCCCAGGGGCAGGGCTGGAAATCTGGCAGTAGGATTAAATTAAACGGACAAGTGTCAGTAGGACTTTCACCCTTGATTGTCAGCAATTTCAGCAGAACTGAATTGTAGCTCGTAGAACAATTTTACGAGACATGCATACTCTCTTGGCTTCATGCAGCCTTTGAGGCTAAAAAGAATACTGCTCCATGATATAACTGTAAAATCTCTGAATTTCCCTTTAACATTAAAAATAAATTAATATTTTGGCTGGTAGGCTGTCTTAATAACAACTGGCAGTACTAATATTAATACTACTAAGCTCTGCTTCATTTCACTTAACCCTCTTATCTTTTACTACTTTTTCATAACTTTTGTTTTAGAAGATACTGATTAATCTTAAGTTGTTAAATTTATTTGCCAATTGTTTCTACAGGTAGTCCTCAACTTATGACCACAATTGAGCCCAAAATTTCTGTTGCTAAGTGAGACATTTGTTAAGTAAGCTTTCCCCCATTTTACAACCTTTCTTGCCGCAGTTGTAAAGTGAATTGCTGTAGTTGTTAAGTTAGTAACATGGTTGTTAAGTGAATCTGACTTTCCCATTGACTTTGCTTGTCAGAAGGTTGCAAAATTCCAGATCACGCGACTCCGGGACACTGCAACCGTCATAAATATGAGTCCGTTGCCAAGCATCTGAATTTTGATCACGTGACCTGCTGCAATGGTTGTAAGTGCGAAAACGGTCATAAGTCACTTTTTTCAGTGCCGTAGTAACTTTGAATGGTCACTAAATGAACTGTTGTAAGTCAAGGGCTACCTGTATATAAACTGCACAACCAAAAATACCATTAGTTTGCATCATTTTTAAAGTGGTGTACCTTCTTTTAGGAATTGTGACAAAGGAGAGAGTTCAGTTCAGGGAAAGCCGGGTGGTGCCCGCCAAGAAGATGGAGATCAATTCTTTTAAGGAAGCCACCATTTTAAGCTCCTGAAGAGGACCTTGTTGGTCAAAATGCATTTGACAGATTTGGACATTTTGGCTTTCAATTTTAATTTCTAATAGTACCATCTATTCTTTGAATGTGATGTCTGTTTTGTAGCAAGACTGTTCATAACACAAGTTTTAAATGTGCTGGAATTGCAGTAATCTTATTCATCTACACTTACATAAAAGTGCTTTTTTCCCCCCCTCGCTCCCTAACGACTGCTTGTATTATTCAGGCTAGCTGCCATATTAGCGATTTTATTTATGCTTGATTTTATCTAAAGTAGTATCTTTTGAAGATGGAAAAATAAATCAGAAAAAATGAAACATAAACTCTGTTATTTTGTACATGTTACAAAGTGCTAGTAATGTACAATTGCATTCAGAATACTCAGGACTATGGGAGCTTTTGTTTTGATTTGTCTCTCTATTATGCTGAAGTAGAAATTAATGTTACTCCCACACTCCAGTGTGTCTTATTTATTATGCTTCACTGATTCAGCTCAAGGCATAACTCTGTCCAACTCAAAATATACTTGTAGAAACTGGCCATCTGCTAAAGCCCCATTAGGTCATGTGTCTTGTCTTAGTTATACTAATAATTATGCAAAAAAAAATTGCACCCTATTTTGTGCTCATTTTTCCAGCACCGAGAAGATTGGCATAATTTTTACATTTTATGGATATTTTCCAGCATGCAGACATAGCAAGCTTATTTATTCATGCCTACCATTGTAGATCAACTTCTTTCTATAATTAACTCAACCCTTTTTTCTTTCCACTTTTCTTTCCACTTCTTTTTAATGTTTTAGCCACCTCCAGATTCTACTTCGCAATAGTACTTCTAGTTTCTTGTTAGAATTTCAGCACTGTACTTCCTGTTTACTAATATTAGTTCTTCCACTGATCCTGACAATAATGTCTAGATATTCTTGGCTTGTATTTCACCTGGCCAGCCTTGTTTAAACAGAAGCAAGTCAGGATTGGAGACTACCAGGAAACTCCAAGATTCTGAAGTAATTGGAGAAATTTTAAAAAATCCCAGTACAGATAATCCTCAACCGGCCAAAAATGTCTGTTGCTAATTGAAATATTTGTTAAGTTAATTTTACCTCATTTTACAGCCTTTCTTGCCACGCTTGTTAAGTGAATCACTTCAAATGGCGAGGGTCCGGGATATTTGAGGGAACACCTGCTGCCAGCATCAAGCTCCCTTCGTCCAGTGCAGGGAGGGTCTTCTCAGGGTGCCGCCGGTTAAAGATTGCCGGCGGGTAACACCCAGGGGTAGGGCCTTCTCAGTGGGCGCGCCTGCCCTTTGGAACCAGCTGCCCGCGGAGCTGAGGACTGCCCCCGACCTCCGTTCATTCCGCCGGGACCTGAAGACCTGGCTCTTCGACCTCTCTGGCCCAGGCTGAGAATTTTTAAATTTTTAATTTTAACTGGGTTTTTATTTTTCCTCAGGGTTTCATTTAATCTTTTTTAATTTGTTTTAACTTTTGTATTGATTTTCTTTTAAATATCCTGTAAACCGCCCTGAGTCCTTCGGGAAAGGGCGGTATATAAATCTAAATAAATAAAATAAATAAATAAATAAAATAAACTGTTAAATTAGTAACACAGTTGTAAAATGTGACTTCCCCATTGACTTTGCTTGTCAGAACATCGCAAAAGGTGACACCACAATTGTCATAATTACAAGCCATTTGCCAAGCGTCCGAATTTTGATGCTGCAGTGGTCAAAAACACCTTTTTTTAGTGCAATCGTAACTTCGAACAGTCATTAAACAAACTGTCATAAGTCAGGACTACTTATATAAGGTAATGGTAAACCTCTTCCATATTGTTGCTAAGAACACTAAGTGGCTATGTCCATGAGTTTAATTCAGAGGAGGCTTTATATGTTATCAGTGGCTTCCCTACATTGTACCATTAATGGTTTTTATTTTCTCCCTCTTCTTCCTTCAGATTCTTACTTTTTCAATGCAGTGTTTTTTCTATTTGGTTCTACAACCCTATCTGTTCAATCTTTAATTTTCTATCCTTTATTTTGCTACTTGTTACGCTAGAGTTTGGTCTATAAGACAGTGATTTCTGGTCCTGAGTCTTGTCTGACGATCTGGTTTTGCTCACTATCTGACAGAGTTCCATGCTAACATAGAAAATGAAACAAACAAACATGGGCACAAAATCTCTCCAATAAAATGGGAAATCTGTTGCAATATTACTAAAATAGCTTTTTAGAGTTAGGAGTTAATAACCATAAAATGTCAACATAGAGAATTATGTACCCACGTGCCTTACTATTAATTGGCAGTATGCAATATGCTATGTGGAAGAATTCAATCTAAAAAAATATTCCTACAAAGTAAATCAAAGTGTGTGTGTGTGTGTGAGATTCAAAAAAATCTTGTCTTCAACCTTTGTGTACAAACATAGTAGGTTATAATGACAAAAAATGCAAAAGCTTTATTGGAGTAATCTCTTAGAATGAACACAAGAGTCAGAATGTGATATTTTTCAATATATTTTTGATCTGTTCCTGTTTAAAAAAACATTGAGAGAGGAAAGAGAAAACTAATAATGAAATGATAGCATTTAGCTTCAGAATATGGTAATATTCCATCATAGAATAATGCTAATATTGATAAAAAATGCACTTAATACTATAATTGTAGTTACAACCAGGATAATCATTGTGGTTGCCAGAATGATATAATAACTCTCAGGTTTTCCATTTTTCCTCTCCCTATCTTTATAGAGGTAGTTAATGTAACACTGCTTACTGTATTAATCCATTTTCTGTATTTCATAATATATAAAGTCAAGCTAACTATGAGCTTCTGAGGGCAGGGGTGTTAACATCTAGCTTGAGTATCCAAATTAAACTCCAGGTTCATTCCATTTCTGAAAATCTTGTTGTTTATTGAATACACAGCATGGTAATATTGAAGCAAAGCTAATTCTGAGGTTCCCAGATACCAGTTCATAGAATTCAACAATAATTTCTCCAGCCAAACCCCCACCCTCCCATAGTCTTTGTAAACAATTTCACTTTGTTATGGGAACTGTCTGCTTCCTCTCCACACCTGCTGCATTGTCCTTGGAAAGCTTTCAGGCTCTCACAGTCTTCAGTGGAATCGTAGAGGTTTCGTTTCTCCATGTAACCCGTTCTAAAGCAACACCTTCCCCACCTTACTCTAATGGCAGGTTGAAACAAAGAGGTACGGACATACCAAAGTTTAATTCTTGATAGGGGGTTGATTTAATTTGTCAAGATGTCTTTGTGCAAATAACATGTAAATTGAATCATTTGCATGGTGATGCCATAGCATCTTTGTGACTTATATGAGATACCTGTGCATTGTGGCTAAGCCTTAATATACTTAAACTAATATATTGTCAGAGTTGCAGGGTTTTACTTGACTTGGTAGAAGCAAGAAGAACAATTTCAGAATACTTGTGTGTCTTGCAATTATTGAAATGCTGGCATTGTCTGTGAGATTGTGGAATATAATGCTTGCAACAAAATTGTATAGTGATATAGCCAAGTCTCTACCTCAGTGTTGTTTAGCTTTTTGCTTGAGTGTGATTGTTAACTTCTGTCTTCTTCAGCCATGTACTCAAAACTATTGTGTTATGATGTGCTCCTCCTTTTCCATTCCCTCTTGCATTTCAGCTTTTTGGTTTTTTAAAGTAAGCTGTGGCTTTGACTTGAAACAAAGCAGTTTTGTCTTGAAGCAAACATTTCCAGATTGCTGGATGACTTGGCAGAGTTCTCAATATTCTTTTTTTAAAGTCTGAAATAAGTAGGAAAAGATGAACCAAGGAGGAAAAGGTGAACAAAACAAGAATGCAAGGAATGAAGAGTTTGTTGGCTCATATTTCCTGTAGAGAGATATGAAGCATTATATTCCACAATTTCACAGACAATGCCAGCATTTCAATAATTATATGAAATGGCTAATATAGTGCTAGAAAGGGTTGAAGTGGATTTATTGCTTTGCTTTTTCTATATATATGATATCCACATTAAAAGGGAAGAGGATATTTAGTAGTAACTGTTGCAGCAGAAGCAAATGTGGTTGTACTAGTATTTCAAAGACTTACTGAACTATTGACTATTTTTGCTTAAAATATACCTGACTAATTAAGCAGGCTGCAATCTGAAGGCACAAAAAAACAGCTTATTCTTTAAATTAAATAGATCTACTATGGTGGTTGAAAAGCCAGTAAGCTGTCTATTAACTCTATTAAATAGAGTTAGGTCACCTATATAATAAATGGGTTATTTTAATAAACATCTGAAAGAGCTTGTTCTTATGTTTATTATGGTTTTCGTTTCTAGGAATTCATAGCATTTGGTTGGTTCTGATGCAGATATAACATTTCCAATTAGTTAACTGACACTGAAGGAACACAGAGCAACTGCTTCCAGTTCTTATTCTATATTCTGCTTATTTTTCCATTCTTGCAAGAAAGAATTGTTCCCACTTTTCCTTTGATATAAAATGGGAATATATATTATGTAATGTGTTATGCTCTTTAAATAATATAATGCTCACCCACGCACTCGTTACCTCCCATATAGACTACTGTAATGCCCTCTACATGGGGCTGCCCTTGAAGACCACCCGGAGGCTTCAACTGGTGCAGAGTGCAGCTGCACGGGTAGTGATGGGAGCACCCCGATACTCCCATATTCCACCCCTCCTGCATGAGCTGCATTGGCTACCGGTTGCCCTCCGGGTGAGATTTAAGGTGCTGGTTCTTACCTTTAAAGCCCTACATGGCTTAGGCCCATCTGCTGGACCATCTGCTGCCGGGAACGAATTCCCATCGCCCAGTACGCTCACACAGAGAAGGCCTCCTCAGGGTACCGTCGGCTAGACAATGTCGGCTTGCGACCCCCAGTGGAAGAGCCTTCTCTGTGGGAGCGCCAGCCCTGTGGAACCAGCTCCCCCCTGAGCTTCGGATGGCCCAAGATCTCCAGTCCTTTCGCCACGGCCTCAAAACACTCCTTTTCCACCTGGCTGACCTAGACTGACAGGGATTTTAATTATATTTACAATTCTAACTATTCTTTAATTTATTTTAATTTATTTCAAATTTTTATTTTTAATTTACTGTACAGAGACCTTTAAGTTTTGTTGTTGTTAGCCGCCCTGAGTCCCTCGGGAGATAGGGCGGGATATAAATCCCATTAATAAATAAATAAATAAATAAATAAATAAATAAATAAATAAATAAATAAATAAATAAATAAATAATGTTCTTAATATTAATATAAATTACTGTAAATTATAGTGATAGGCAACCTCTTTTGCACATAAAAAGTTAATTGTAATTGTGAAGGGGGCTTAGTTAATGGATAAATTCAGCCACTTATTTCAATCTGCCCAGTCTTGATCTATAAGGACCCAGTGCATCAAAGCTGCCATTTCTGCAGGGCAGGGCTGCCTGGTCCTGTTCATTAACTTTTGTTTTCACAGCCACATCAGTGTCTGTGTGTGTGCAAGCAAGAATGTTCGGTGTTATTCAATCCTGAGTAATAATCAGTAGACTATTTCAGGAATCTAGCCGCAAAATGCATTTAAAAATATGCTTTTGTTTGGAAGTAATTGAATCAGCCCCATAATATGTAAGAAAATTGCTTTCAGTCTTGTTTTTTTCCAGTACTGTTTTCCCCAGCATAAGTTCTTTTATTTTTCTTTACTGGAGCCGTAGCAATCTTGCTTCCATTTTTTTGAAAAAGGATTGGATGAAGTTAAAGTTGTAACTTGAAGGGGGGAAAAGGGGAGACAACTAAGGTATAAACAAATTTCTCAAGTGTTCTTAAGAAATTATTTCATATCAGATTCACTGAGCATCAATTTTGTGACTTAAATGCAATAGTCAAGCTGAGAGCACCATTAATTTTTAATCAAAAATGAGGATCATGCTCAGGATCTCTAAAATAATTTAATATGCTGTGGCTGAATACATTTTATGGCATCTTTTCCACAAATCAGAACTGCATCTTGGGAGTGCTAGACCTGTATTTTGCCAGACATTTCAAGAAATTGTTGCAACTTACATGCACTTTAGAACTGAAAGAACACATGTATTGTAAAGGGAAATGGCTGTAGAAGTTTTATATAGTTTAATATGTATAAATATATAATATCTGAACATTATCCAAGAAATTTTGATAGCTACTTTAAAAGTAGATAATAATTGTTAAAAAAATTCAGACTCTTCACAGATATGGTGTAGAAGGAACTGAAATGTAAATGCATGGGAAGAAGGCTATTCTTTTAAGCTTTTATTTATGTAGTAGCAACCTCTAAAGTTCTCCTTCAGTTTATTTTAGGAGTAATTCATTGGCAGTCTATGCATGCAGTAGGAAGCAAAACCAATTGGATAAATGAGATGATGCCATATACGTTGTCACGATTGTATAAACTGCAAGCAATGTGGTTTTTGTTAATATATTGGAGTGTTTTATCATTTATGCATGGGCCAGTTGAGTTACAAATCCATTCAATATACAAAGCCATTCTTGTTTAATTTTGGAGTGCAGATGGTTTGCTCTTCAGTTTTGGTTTGCTGGGTGTAGATGCTTTGCTGTTCAACCTACATCTTTGGATGTTTGAAATAAGACTTTGATTAACAGCTGATGTAAGTTTGGCTATACTGACAAGTCCCACTGATTAGCACTGTTGAATTATTAAGCATGGATTAAGTCAATGGCACCTCAAAAAGTGTTTAACGTTATCTGCATTGTGGTTTAGAAGCTAAATTGCAATGGACCATATGGGATTGTGGGATAAATTGCTTTAGAAGCCATATAATTTATTTCCTTTTCTCTTTCAGAGCACCTGCAGCTCCAAAGCCAGATCCAATTCCTGTGCAGCAGGTAAGGGTTTCTTCCCCAGCTCCTAAGTAGAGGGGAATCCTATTGTGGTCCATTTATTCTTTCACATCTCTTGATGTGTTGATCTGAAAAGCTCTTCCAATGCAACATGGTTCTATTGTATGTCCATTTCATTCATTTGGACATACTTGAAACGTGCTATTTTGAAATCCTTGAAATATGCTATTTTCTTTATCTAAAAGGTGTGATTTTTTTGGCTTTGAAAGTCCTCCTTACTGCAGCTGTTTTGGAATTGGCCAAATTTATATTGGGTGATAAGCAACCAATATTTTTTTAAAAAGCTGTGGTTAGGTTTCAAAAACAAGGACTAACATGGGAAATATCTGTTGTGGTTCTTACGGACTTTTCTTTGAGTTGAATTCAACTCCTGGAGATTTCACGGTCACCCTTCCACAGCTTTTTTGGGTAATAGTAAAGAAGTGATTTGTACAACCTTCCCATTCCAGTGTATTTTCCCCTCCTTTCTAATCCAGTCTACCATCCTGGAATTTCCTAATTATTCTCCATCCAAGTTTGAAACTAATCCAATCCAGTTTAGCTTCCAAGCCTAGATAAAGTTAACAAAATACTGCTACATGGTAGAGATCAATCATGTTCTTAAAAGGCCTGTTCATTTCCTAAAATTCTAAGAGGTACTGATTACAAGCAACTTTATTAGTAGCTTTATGAAATTAGAAAAATAGGTACCACTTCTGTAGGAAGGTAATAGCACTCTGTGCACTTCAGCATATAGTCATGCTGACCACATGACCACAGAAGGACCACGGAAGGACCCCACTGGCTCCTTCAGCTAAGAAACAGAGATGAGCACCATCCCTAGAGTTGGACTCAACTGGACAGAAAATCCTTACCTTTACCTTTAGCTTTTATAAAAAGGTAGCTTAATGTAAAACTTTTCCTGCCAGATCTCAAAAGGTATGATACAATTACTAAGAGGAGTCTGTAAAGATACAGAAAGATTTGCTTTCTTTAGTAGAACATGATATCTAATAGGTGCCTGTTGATTTGCTTAGCTACATTACAGATAAAATTCATGTACAGCAGGTCTGATGGCTATTGTAGAAAAATGAACTCAGTAAAAGAAGACACATTTATATTATTTTGTAGCAAAGATATCCCTTTTCAAACAAAATATGTGAGTTTGCCTTTAAGTTAAGCTAAGATAGCAATAGCTTTTAAATGAGGGAAGGTAAGATTAGGAACTCCCAAAGTCTGGTCATGTGCAATAGAACTTGGAAATATTTTTTTTCTCTGGTGTGAGAGTTCTACATGACCTCAAACTACTTTTGAAACTAACTTCTAAAACAAAACCCCGGTCATTTGTCACTGGAAAGGAGGGGCATTGTTCCACTATAGACCTGTCTGAGACACATAATCCTTTAGTAAGTAAAATCTTACTATGAGGATTCTGTCTTTCACTGATTACCTGTAACCCTTGCACTGGAGGACTGCACTTGTGTCCTAACTGTTGGACCCAGTTTATAGTGAAGTTTTTGCCTAAAGTAAATCTAAGGCTACCAGCTCACGCATGTTTTTTCCCCAATGACGCATGCTGTGTGATGTTGACAGTGCTTTAGGGCATAAAGTTGTGTACTTGCAACCAGTCAGTCATCAATGGATGTTTCACAATAAAACCGCTGTAGATGTCATGGATGTACATTTTGCATGTGTGTGTGCACGTGTGTGGCTTTCTTGTGTATTTTTCTGTTTTTATTTCACCTAGGTAGAGCCTAAGGACCTAGTTAAGCCTGTGCCCATTGCATCTCCAGCTGTGCCCAAAGTTTCATCCACATCCAGCATGGCCTTCAATAAGGCCCCCAGGCCCTTTGGAGCTGTGTCCTCCTCCAAGGTCACTTCCATCCCATCACCATCATCTGCCTTCACGCCAGCCAGCGCCAGTCTTCCATTACATGCTTCCCCTACACCTCTGGCCACTGTCACACCTCCCCCGTTCACTGCCTCAGGAGCGCATGCTAATGTCAAAACTAATGCTGACCAGCGTAGCCCTGTGTTGAGTGCTACAAAGCCTACTGTTAATACCCCATGGCAATCTCCACACAATGCACCGTTCAACGAAAGGTCTCCAGAGTTGACAGAGGGGCAGCGAAGTGAATCCAGAGAGAACCAGGGTGACAGTAAACAGCAAAATGGGTAGGTAGTTTTAGGGCAGTTTTTTTTTCTTCTTCCTGTTTTAAAGATCTCAAAAAGTACTTCCTCAGTAATTCATTGATTGCTCTTTCTATCTGAAATTATAAATGTAAAAAAAGTCAGGTTTACAAAGTGCGATCTGGGCAGATATATATACCAGAAATTTATTTGCTTTTATAAATCAGATTTATAAATTGATGAGTGTGTTCTCTGCTGGCGATGGTAAATGCCAAATTAAAATTTTCAAGGGTTCACAGCAAAATAAGAATGACTATGGAAGATTTAAATGCACAGCAAAGCTGCAGGCTATTGTGTTGTTTTGATTTTACAAGAGAAACAGAGGTTCACCTGTTGTGGAAAATGGTCCTTTTTACCTTTCCAACCAAGCATTTTCTGTCTATATTCCGCACAGTTTTCTTCTTTTCATCCTTTATTTTAATTCAGGGCTTTTTCTCTACTTAATGACTTTCCCCTACAGTTTTTGTTCTTATTCTTCTGCAATTTTCATTTTCTTTTTAAATTTGCAATTATATTATGGTTCTTGATTTACATAGAGTGACCCGTTCCCTGTTTAACCAGGGACCGAGGGATGACCCCTTGCAGGGTAGGGCTGAGGAATTTGTACAGTATCTGCAGGACAAAATCGCTCAGATCCGGACTAGCTTGGACTCTGACTGGGCGGAGTCCAGCGGAGTGGAGGGGGCAGGTCTTGATGATACCAGTTGGGGTGAGTTTGACCCTGTGACTCTGGATGATGTGGACAGGATTATGCGTAAACTGAGCGCTACCACTTGTTTACTGGACCCATGTCCCTCCTGGCTGATTTCAGCCGCCCGGGATGTGACAGGGGGCTGGCTCCAGGCAGTGGTCAATGCTTCTTTGACAGAGGGTGTCTTCCCCTCTGCCTTGAAAGAGGCGGTGGTGAGGCCCCTCCTCAAGAAGCCTGCTCTGGACCCGTCCTCCTTGAACAACTACCGTCCTGTCTCCAGCCTTCACTTTGTAGCAAAGTGGTGTGTCAGTCCCCACAATTCCTGGAGGAAGCGGACTATCTGGGCCCGTACCAGTCCGGTTTCAAACCCGGTTACAGCACGGAAACGGCATTGATCGCACTAGTAGATGATCTCTGGTGGGCCCGGGACAGGGGTTGTTCCTCTGTCCTGGTCCTACTTGACCTCTCAGCGGCTTTTGATACCATCGATCATGGTATCTTGCTGCGATGGCTCAAGGACTTGGGAGTGGGAGGCACTGTTTTACGGTGGTTCTCCTACCTCTTGGGCCGCTCGCAGTTTGTATTGGCAGGGGGACAAAGATCTACCCCGAGGCCCCTCACTTGTGGAGTGCCTCAGGGGTCGGTTCTCTCCCCCCCCTCCTGTTTAACATCTATATGAAGCCACTGGGTGAGATCATCCGTGGCTTTGGGGTGAGGTATCACCAATATGCGGATGATACCTAGTTATTCATCTCCACCCCGAGCCAACCCAGTGATGCCCTTGACATGATGTCCCGGTGCCTGGAGGCGGTGCGGCCCACGTAGAATTGAAGGTATAAGAGCAACGTTTCGACGAAATCTCGATATATATATACATATATATACATATATATACATATATATACATATATATACATACATATGTATATATGTGTGTATATATATATATATATATATATATATATATATATATACATACTAGTAGTACATATATATATATATATAGTATATTTTTATTCTTAATAATTTTAAAAATACGAATCCCAGGCATAATTATACTTAAAGGTAAAGGTAAAGGTTCCCCCGCACATGCGTGCTAGTCGTTTCCGACTCTAGGGGCCGGTGCTCATCTCCGTTTCAAAGCCGAAGAGCCAGCGCTTGTCCGAGGACATCTCCGTGGTCATGTGGCCGGCATGACTAGACGCCAAAGGCGCACGGAACGCTGTTACCTTCCCACCGGAGTGGTCCCTATTTTTCTACTTGCATTTTTACGTGCTTTCGAACTGCTAGGTTGGCAGAAGCTGGGACGAGTAACAGGCGCTCACTCTGTTACGCAGCACTCGGGATTCGACCCGCCAAACTGCCGACCTTCCGATCGACAAGCTCAGCGTCCTAACCCACTGAGCCACCGCGTCCCTTAAATTATACTTACAATATATGTATAAACAGTGGTTAGAATGCAGTATTGGATAATTTTGCTGGCTGCTGGCAGTTCAATTCTCACCGGCTCATGGTTGACATAGCCTTCCATCCTTGCCAGGTTAGTAAAATGAGGGCCCAGATTGTTGGGGGCAATATGCTGACTCTGTGAACCACTTAGAGAAGGCTGTAAAGCATTGTGAAGAGGTATTTAATTCATAAGTAATATTGCTATTGCTAAGTATAGAGAAAATAATTAGGTAGGTTTTTTTCCACTAAACCTATATAAATGCATGATGTATTGCAACAAGAATACCGCAGAAATGCTGATGGTATTGCTAAGTGCTATTGCTACTTTCAATTTCTGACAAAAATGCCCATGGCAGACAGTGGGTTCACTTAATGACTCTGTATTCACTTAACTATGGTGATTCACTTAACGACCACCACAAAAATATTGTAAAATCAGATTGGTCACATGATGACCTGCTTAACAACCGTCATGGTTTACAATAGTAATTCCAGGCTCAATTACAGTCAAAGTCATTTGTAATTGTGAGAAGCCATTAAACCAGGAATGGGAATCTGAAGAGACAGTTACAGTATGTATTGAGAATAATCATATTTCATTTTGAGGAAAGCAAGATGATAGGAGAAAAGCTCAATTTCTCAATTCATGTTTTAGTTTCCCATAGTTTTATTTTCCTGCTCTCTCTCACTGAGTACATTCTACTAAAAAAAAGAAGTTTATGATTCTGTAATTTATATAGCTGATTGTCAAGTATGAATCCCCAAGGACTGTAGTTCTGTCGATGGGAAGAGATACAGAAAATCAAAGTAAGAGTATGAGCTTGTGAAACCCTTGTCAGTTTTAATAACTATTATAAGAGTGGATCAGAATCAGGCTTAACCACATCTAATACTGTGGCTCTATTCCATGACTATAAAAAGATCAGCACTGGTAATATAAGATAGGCACAAATCAAAAAGAAAAAGAAAAAATGGTGTGGGAAACCAAGGCTAAAAAAATGGTTTCAAAGTTACTTAGGCATAGATCTAAAAGAACGTGATTCACCGAAAGAACTATCAAATAATCCATCATGTTCCAATTTGCTTATTCATATTGGTTCCCCTAATCCAGGGGTAGGCAACCTTGGCTCTTTTATGACTCGTGGACTTCAACTCCCAGAATTCCTGAGCCAGTTCCTGGGAGTTGAAGTCCACGAGTCGTAAAAAGAGCCAAGGTTGCCTACCCCTGCCCTAAGCAATGTGTATAGGTCTTAAGTTATAGATCAGACATGTCAAACTCGTGATGTCGCGCGATGTATCGGAGCTATTTCTCCATTGCCGGCAATGGGACGGGTGCGGTTTCCTGATGATTTGTCTGGCCTGTGGGCCGGCAGTTTGACACCCCTATTATGGATTGTTGAAGCAATTGACCTTTGTGTGTTCATTTTTTTTTCTTCCGACAGCACATTTTTTCAGTAAAATACCTATTATGTAAAAGTGGCACACATATTATTTTACGTAGAGGGCATCGCTATTGTTACTAGCTTTAAGGACATAATGTTGTATGCAGCCATGCTATCTAAAATAGAGGGGATGAATTCCTGACAAATCTCTCAGTACATATAAATATATCTTGGCAATGATTCGGGCACCCTGGCACAAGGGCTTTTGCAAATCTAAAGCATAGCCATGCCATTCAGCTGCATTCATTAGCATTCAAAAATAATTTATAACAACTAAAATAATTTTGTACTAAGAAGACAAGCAAACTCTCCCCCCCCCCCCGGCAAGATCCAGTCACCCACTGTAATTACAAACAATTTTCTTTACAGTTAATGTATGCAATTGTTCTATTACTTTATGAAATCCTGCTATGAAAGAGCTTTTTTGCCAACTGTCTGTCTATAAAGGAGTCCTACAATTAGCCCATTTAGATCTGTAATCCTATTTCCATTTTATAAGTTTGTTGGTTTATCAGTGTTTGAATTGAAGCCTTTTTTGAACCAAGTTGTTGAACTATATGATGTTTTGTTTTTCTTAAAAGCTTTTAAGTTTCATAATAAATGAAACTGGTGGGATCAACCCAAGTGTTAGCTCTGTTCTTTAAAACTGACTGAGGTGTCCTGACAAGATGCAAAATCTGAAAATATGGTTTCAAATGATGCTTGTGCAGTTATTTGTGTAAGAAGAACTTGCTTACACATGAAACATCTAGTGCTGATTAAACAGTAAGATGTTGCACTGCCCTTTTTTACAAATATATTTAGAGCTTAGTAATACAATCTGTTTACTGAAACAGGCATAGATGGTAGCACTATATCTATTCAAGCAATGTAGTTTAAGATTAAACCTTAGCAATTAAAAAGGCCTTACCTAAGGTCTTAAGAAATTACTTGCACAGATTAGAAATTAATTCAGAGAAAGGAGTAGTTCATTTGTCAGCATATAAAATGGAAAGACCAGTGGCCTTGGCATCCTTGAATGAAATATTCTGATAAACTTAACATGAAATCCAATGCTAAATAAAGGTTTGTATTATAAGGAAAAAGCAGACTTTTAAAACAATATGCATATTGAACATGCATATAATTATTTGCAATTATTAAGCCTGGCAAAAAAAATTATGCATAGAGGTACAAGCCTATTGAAAAATCAAAGGACTTGCCTTAGGGTAAATATAAAGATTGAAACTTAACATTAAGATTGAAACTTAACATTAAGAAAACCAAGATCATGACATCTGGCCCTCTCAATTCCTGGCAAATAGATGGGGAAGAAATGGAGGTAGTGACAGATTGTATTTTCCTGGGCTCCAAGATCACCGCAGATGGGGACTGTAGCCAAGAAATTAAAAGACGCTTGCTCCTGGGGAGGAAAGCAATGGCAACTCTAGACAGCACACTAAAAAGCAGAGACATCACCCTGTCAACAAAAGTGCATATAGTCAAGGCTATGGTCTTTCCAGTTGTAATGTATGGCAGTGAAAATACAGTGGTTTTTGTAGAGCAATATGTATGATTACAAATGCTTTATTTTTTTACCAAAGGTATTAATTTCTAAGTGCGTGACTGCATCTCTTAATCAAGAATTATATTTAAAGTCGGCAGATGAATATAATTAATCATATTAGGATTTTTCATGTTTGTGTAAAGGGATAGAAACAGCTATTTCCACTTCATTGATATCAAAAGTAATTGAGTAGTAGCAGCATACGACACCTAGTGGATGGATTAACATTCTTCGGCCAAAGTGGAGAAGCAAATGTTTTAGTATCTTGTGCAAATCAGCCACTGTGTAATCAATAAATGAAGTAAAATGACTAATCTATCATACTTCCTATAAATCTGTCTTAAAATAGTGTGTTCCTTGAATTTTGGCAGTTTATAAATTTAAAATTGACATACATGTCGAACTGAAGAAGAATAGATACTCCAAGAGGGAGCTAGCTAGATAATGATGTAAAGTCACATCTTAAGAGGAGTTTCTGCTATGAGGCAGTGAATGGCTAATCCAGTGTTTCCGAAACTTGGCAACTTTAAGATGTGTGTGAACTTCAACTCTTGGCTGCTGACTGGGGAATTCTGGGAGGTAAGAGTTCACACAACTTAAGGTTGCCAAATTTCAGAAATGGTTTGCTTTTTACGTGCCTGCATGTGATTTTGTTTTGAATTGTGTTCTTAGTTCATGCATGGTAATTAGATGGCTCCCTGGGGCTAATCAAGTGATAAAATAGATTATTTATAATGGTTTGAAATGTATGAAAACACGTGAATTTACATGTTTGGGTATGATAAAGTAGAACAATAGGGAAGTTACTATAATAAACATATTGATTTTTTCACTCCCTTTACAGATTACAACAGTGACAAAGTTAGTATTCACTCCATTATCATGGAGTTGTGCTTTGTGCTTTGGCATGTGTGGCTGTCCCAGAATTAAATTTCTGCAAAATAGAGCCTTGGCTTTTGAAGTTAAAGCAACATACATTGTTTGCATTTTCACTGGTGTGTGGTTTTATTTACAATATTAAATTTTGTCTTGAGTAACTGGCAAACAGTAGAGATAATAACAGCGCATAAAGTCTCTTTTTAATGTCTGCGATTAGACATTAAAATGGGTGATTTTTTTTCTATCAAGATAGTCAAATTTGCTTAAAAATGAAGACATTTATTGGAATTAAATTTAATGCAAGGATTTTTCAGCCTCTTTCTTGCCTCTTCCCTGTTCTCCCATTGACTTAGGGAAGAAATAAATTTGCCATGACTTTACCTTAACTTGTGCCACCACCTTGTGGCATGGTGGGGTAGCTGCTGGTAAAAGTCAGCAAGAAATTATTCTAGAAATACTAGTTGGAAATTCTCTTAGCTTTATCTCATATTCATGACTAAATGAAACTATTTTTCCTATCTGGCTTTAATATTACAATTAACTTTTATTAACTCTTTTTGCTCCCATTTTCTATGTTATTCCTTATCTGTACTTGAACATCCTGGAATCGAATCCATTGTTTGTGTCTTTTCTGTCCCTCATTCCTTCAGTAACCCTGATGAGGTGTAAGTACTCTACTAATCACTCTCTTAATGTTTGAGCTACAGTTTATATAAAATAATTGCTGTATTCTGTAGGTAGCCTTTTTGAATTAACTTCCATTTTCTCTAATTTGGGGACTGTTACAATACTTTTTGTTTTGGTAAAAGAATTTTAAAAAACTATGCAGTAAATTAACTTTTTCCAGTCGTTGTTCTCCTGATGTCTTGAACTACAATGGCCATCATCCCTCTTTGGGGTGTATTCTTAGGAATGATCAGAATAGTTGACATTTTAGTACAGTAGTAGAATTGAGAAAGATATTACATTGGGAAAGGTTGAATCTGAAAAGTATATCCTTTCTCCTTCTTTCTGTCCAGTATTTTATATGGAGAATTTTAGTCTACATTTAGTATAGTGGTACCTCAGTACTCATCATTAATTGGTACCAGGAAGCGCGATGAGTACCAAAAATGATGAGTACCAAATTTTTTTTCCCATAACGAATAATGTAGTGAGTCACAAGGCAGTCGACACCGATAAATTATAGCCTGTGCATTGGGTACCAAACGAAGAATGAATACTGGAACAAAATTTTCACATCAAAATGTGTTGAGTACCAAATTTGCTAAGTTTCAAAGCAGTTGAGTACCAAAGCACTACTGTAATTACTTTTTAGTGTATGATGAAAACATGACAAAGAGAAATAAATGTATACAGTGAATTACTGAATTCACTCTTAAAATAGAAGCACAGTATAAGAATGTTTAGGAAATAGTTTGATGCTAAATGTCAGACGAAAGATCTGAATAGCAAGAGGTGCTCCAGGGCGAACATGATGAGTTTCTGTGCAATAGAAATTATTAAGCAGAGATGGAAAAGTCACCTGGATTTTTAGATGACCTTTGTGATCTGTTTATACGAGATTCTATAATCCTGTTCAGGTATTGCAAAAAAGGGCCAGTCACACTGTGGGTTGCAATAAGTAGCCTTATCTCCTCAGTAAAGTTGAGTTGATGACGTCTGTGAAGTTGCCCAGGAAGACTGTAGTTTATAGTGGAGAACCTTTGCTTATTCAAAAGTATCCCACATTTGGAAGAGAAAAAAAATACCAATATGCCCAATAGTATCAAACAGAATGGGGTGCTTTTGCTTCAGGAGAAATTGGCTAGATGCGTATGATTGTTTTTCTTAGCTGTATAAGCTCACCTGACAGGTTGGGAGCTTGCCCATTCTTCTAAATAGAAAGCAGCCCCTCAGCTTTATGCCAAGCTTAAATGGGGAAATCGAGAGGGTAAAATGAGGCTCAAATAAGCCAATGCAGTTTCTTCCTTGGGAGAATAAAATTATTATTAAATTATTTTATTTGGTGACTTGTCAAGAGTAACAGCAGTTAAACTTAATACTTCTAATTCTTTTGTCTTTCTGTTCTTTTTTCTCCTTATGCTGGACTGTCTTGTATTCTGTTCCCCTTGCTCTTTCCAATATGATAAAAGGAAAAACCCACCTAAACGGTAATAGCCACGTGCCTTTTTGATGTTCCATATTATGTGCAGTTTTTAACTATGGTCTGTATTTTTGATCTGGGTGGGTGTGGAAAGAGGGAGCAAGTTGTGATAGTTTACAGTTTGCCTGAAATTGTTCTGCATATCCATAACTAATTTTTGTACCATTCCAAATTCTACTTAGGTTATCCTTTCTACCAATTTAACTATTGCCTTTCTCTCCTTATTCTTCTATACTAAACAGTGGTAATAGAATCCTTCCTTCCTTCCTTCCTTCCTTCCTTCCTTCCTTCCTTCCTTCCTTCCTTCCTTCCTTCCTTCCTTCCTTCCTTCCTTCCTTCCTTCCTTCCTTCCTTCCTTCCTTCTTGTCTTTTTCGTTGTCTTGCTATAAGACAAAAGCTTACCAATTGTTTTGTATTTAAGAAATTTCCACCCAAATTCATACATGTAGCATCGCATAATCTCAGTACAGTTCAACAATGCAAGTTAGCCATTTTAACAGTTGATCGACTTCATAATATTTTTAAATTTATCACAATTAATGTAGTAAACTATATTTTAGAATAGATATAGCAAGGGATTAAAAAAAGAGAAAAACATTGCTGTATAATATTTTTCTGTGGAAAATGTAATATGTTTTGTTTTTCCTAGAGCCCCATACAAGGAGATGCAGCCATGTGCTGTCTTATTAAGAACTGTTCACTGAATTAAATGAAGGATTCTATGAATTATTAGCTTCTATTCATGCAGGTTCTGATGTAGATATTGATTGCAGCTTATGTTTCTTTAAAAAGAAACAGCTGAAACCTGGATGCCATGCACTTTAATTTTTTTATCTAACCTGAAGGAAGCAATCTTCAGCAAGATCTATATTAAATATATATACTTAGCATTTTGGCCTTTGTCAATGTAACTCATCAAGTTTTATTGTCCTTATTCATTGTATTAGTCCACCACGGAAACACGTCGTGTACAGAAATACAGATTTTTTCCATCCACCGGTTCATAGCAACAACAGCAAGAAGAGACTGATTGAAGATACTGAGGACTGGCACCCAAGGACTGGAACTACTCAGTCACGTTCTTTCCGGATCCTTCAACAGATCACAGGCACTGAACGTAGTAAGTATCTAAAGAAGAGAATATGTATAGATCAGGGTTAAACTATGTAGTCCTTGGTGCTCTTTTAACTTGGTCATTTGCTTGCAGGTGTTTCATTACCCAACTAAGTAATGTTACACAACTGTGCTTTCAGGTTCAGCTTATGATCACTCACTCACATACTCACAGGCCTGGAAAACTGCCCCGCTCAATCCCAAATCAACTGAACACTGAGGCACAAACACTGAAGCCCAAATACACCCAGTGATTTTCTTTCTCATCCACCCGTACCCAGCATCCACTATTAGGCTGCCACGTACTACCCAGAGGGATGGAAGCCACCAAGTCTGGGATCCAAAAAAAAGACTCAGGTAGACTGGGCAGATTTCAGGACCTCTTTTTATCCGCTAGACTAGAGTTTATGAGGAGGGACTTTCCATGCAGGCCCAACTCCTTTATTGGTGAGACTTGGGGAGGGGCTTGCCCTGTGCTCAAACCAACTTTTGTCCTTTTGTTCCTTAATAATGGTTCCAGTGGTGGGATTCAGCCGCTTCGTACCACTTCGGCAGAACCAGTAGCTAATTTTTTGTGGCCCAGGCCCAGAATGAACTTCCGGAAGCGGCATCCACACAGAGAACCGGTTGTTCACCTATTTGAATCCCACCACTGCTTGGTTCCTTTCCCTGAGGGAGTTTTTCCTAACTTTTGTCCACCCTGGTTACATGCTGTGGTCACATTTAGGAATGGTGGCTTTGGCCTAGTCTCACAGTAACATCCTCATTGTTATGTCAGTAGCTTTGTTGCAAAGTAGGTTCCTTGAAGCGGGAGATTCTGGTGCAATTATTGGTTAATGTTGTAGAGGCGGGAAAACCCGGACTTGTGATTGGATACAGTTTAAACAGCTCGAGTATAAAAGCCAGAGTTATTTTGACAGTTGTCTGTTGACATATGTGTATTGAATAAACCTTATTGCTGTTAAACCTCACTGAGTCATTCGTCTGCCTGAACCAAACAACTGGCGACGAAGGTGGGATAGACGGCGGACTAGTGAAGGATCGGCGAAACAGCTGCGCGTAAGGCGGTAAATTTAAAACAGAATTCACAGTCAACCACAAGCGGCCGCGGCGGAATCAACAAACCTCCGAATGGCGCAAATAGGGTCTTTAAAAGAATTCGATCCAAACTACCCAGAGGACTGGGAAGAATATGTGGGACAGGTCGAAGGGTTTTTGCTCGTAAACGGCATAACCGATGACCGGAAAAAGGCGGCTGCCTTACTAACCATTTGTGGCACACCTGTGTATCGGGTTGCTGTGGGACTTTGTCAACCATTGCCGGTATCAAGCGTTCCATATGCCGACTTACTGGCCAAATTAAAAGTACATTTTACGCCAAGAAGATCAGAACTCTTTTGGCGGCGCATTTTCGAAAAACGGAATCAGAGACCGGGCGAGTCAATCCAAAAATTCGTTGCTGCAGTCAGAGAAGCAGCGGTACGTTGCAAATATGACAACTTAGAAATAAGAATCCGGGACAGAGTGGTGCTGGGCTTGCGAGACGAGCAATTACAAAATAGAATTATCGCTAAGCCCACCGGTGACTTGCAAGAAGTACTCGACGAACTCTTGACATATGAATCCACTGGGTATCGCGACCCCCCCCCCCCGAAATAGCATGGCCGCTTCTGCCGAAATAAATCAAGAAAGCCTTGTGGACTGCGGGGAGGTGGACCAACAATGGGAAGCCGACATAGCCGAAGTCACCAGACGGTTTGGAAAAATGGCGGCAAAACCATCCCGAAGCGACGGATCAGAACCGAGTCGCCGATTCCAAACAACAACAACACCACAACGACAACCAACAACACCACAACGACAACCGAGGGACATTGCAACAAGACCGCGCGACAGCGACAATAGATGTGGCAGCTGCGGAGGCAACCATCCCCGAGCAACATGCAGATTCCGTTCTGCTAGATGCAGATTGTGTGGGAAGACTGGCCACATTCAAGCCATTTGCAGGGGTCGTGCACGCGACAATCGTCTACACGAAGTCGACGTTTGGCCCGAAGGTAAGGTAACCCCTTACTATAGTGGCAAAAAGACCCCTAGACCTTGGGCACAATACCCCAACCGCGGGGAGGTGGCGCGAGTCAATCACATTGGGAAAAGAAAAATAAACCATATTTTGGGATCAAAATTAAAAATTGTAGTCCAGTTGCAAGGAATCCCTTGCAAAATGGAAATTGATTCTGGGGCCTCAGTGTCCATAATATCCAGTGAAACCCTTAAAAAGATTGAACTTAAAAGTGGCCGCAAAGTTCCACTTAGTTCAACCAAAATTCAATTGGCAGACTTCCAGAAAACCCCAATAAAAATTAAGGGAAAAGTTACCCTTAGAGTCAAATATAAGGGGTTTAATGGAACACTAGACTTAATAGTTACAGAAGGCCATAGAACTAGTTTAATAGGCCTTAACTGGTTCCCTGCCCTGGGGATTTGGGTCAGGGGAATAAACACCGTTATTAATAATAAGACCCTCAAATCTGTCTGCGATGAATTCGCAGACGTATTTGATGGGTCTTTGGGTAAATATAAAGGGCCCCCAATTAATTTTAATTTAGACCCATCGGTTAAACCCATCAGGCTTAAGGCCCGACGGGTGCCTTTCGCCCTGAAGCAAAAAATCGAGGCCGAGCTCGATAAGCTTGTAGGCCAAGGCGTTCTAGAACCGGTTGAGGGTGGTTTGTGGGAGACGCCGATCGTCACACCCCTTAAACCTAATGGGGATGTGAGGATCTGCGCTGACTACAAAGCCACCCTGAACCTCGGAATGAAAAAACATGCTTACCCGGTCCCGACGGTGAAGCAGGTCCTCGCCACGATACAGGACGGCGCCATATTTGCCAAGTTAGACTTGGCGCAGGCGTATTTGCAACTTACTGTTTCCAGGGAGGCTGCTGAAGCTCAAACTATTGTTACCCACAAGGGGGCGTTCCGGGTCCACAGACTGCAATTCGGTATTGCAGCAGCTCCAGGCATCTTCCAGGAGGTGATGGAGAGGACCTTAAAGGGCATACCTGGTGTATGCCCTTACTTTGATGATGTTCTAATTGCTGGAAGAAATGAAGAAATATTAGCTGAGCGTCTGGAACAGGTATTGGGAAGATTCAGGGGGGCTGGACTTAAATTAAAAAGGGAAAAATGCTGTATTGGGGTTAAATCCACAGAATTTTTAGGATTTAGGATAGATAAAGATGGAATTCACCCTACACCTGATAAAATTAAGGCAATTAAATTGGCACCAGAACCAAAAAACAAGGCTGAATTACAAGCCTTTTTAGGATTAGTCAATTTTTATCATACATTCTTGCCTCATAAAGCTGCCATCGCGGAACCACTACATAGACTATTAGATTAAAAAAACCCATGGCAGTGGCATGATAAACATAGAGTCAGTTTTCAAACATTAAAAGATATTCTTTCAAACCAATCCACAGTTACTCATTTTATTGAGAATAAACCAATCTATTTAGCTTGTGATGCTTCACCTTATGGTGTGGGGGCTGTTATCAGTCACATGGATTGTCATGGCATTCAAAAGCCAATTGCATACTATTCCAGGACGCTTACCAAAGCTGAAAGGAATTATGCTCAGATTGATAGAGAAGCATTAGCAATTGTGGCAGGAGTAAAAAAGTTCCATGATTACCTTTATGGTAGGAACTTTACCATACTCACTGACCACAAAACATTATTGGGACTGTTTACCACTGATAAACAGACACCCCAAATAATGTCTCCCAGAATGCTGAGGTGGTCAATTTTCCTCTCAGCATATTCATTCTCACTGCAACATAGACCTGGTAAGGAAATGGGCCATGCAGATGCCCTTAGCAGACTGCCTTTAACCAACACAGAGGAGGACCCTGCCCCAGTAGGACAAATTATGTCATTACAGGAAATTCCTGAATGCCCCTTAACTGCTAAAGAAATAGCTGAGGCTACTAAAAAAGACCTTATTCTCAAAAGGATTATGGCCTGGGTTCTTGGTGGTTGGCCTAGTACTAACCCTGATGCCAAGTACATCCCATATTTTAGGAGGAAGAATGAACTATCATCCCATTTGGGATGTATTTTGTGGGGCAACCGTGTTGTTATTCCTGAACTGCATAGAACTACAGTTTTAACTGAATTACATGAGGGACACCCTGGAATTGTGCGAATGAAGGCATTAGCTAGAAGTCACTTGTGGTGGCCAGGGCTTGATAAAGATATTGAAGAACGCGTTTCAGGATGTTATTTGTGTCAGCGATCTAGACCAGAGCTGCCACACACACACACGCATAAGTGGGAATCGGCCAGGAATCCATGGTCTAGGATTCACATTGATTTTGCAGGGCCATTTCAAGGTTTAACCTTCCTAGTTGTGGTGGACAGTTTCTCTAGGTGGCTGGAGGTAGTGCCTGTTAATTCAATGACATCTAGTAGAACAATACAGGTTTTAAGGGGCCTCTTTGCCACTCATGGGTTGCCTGATGTGATCGTATCGGATAATGGGCCCCAATTCACCTCTGTTGAATTTCAGGATTTCCTCAGGGCCAACTCGATTAGACATACAACATCAGCACCTTTCCACCCGTCCACCAATGGCTTGGCTGAACGCAACGTGAGAACCACCAAAGACGCCTTGAAGCGAATCATCCGTGGCGACTGGCACCAAAGACTGGCAGACTTTTTGCTGACCCAACACACAACCCCTTGCACGGCTACCGGGAAAAGCCCTGCGGAAATGAGGTGGGGCAAACGGCTAACCACCAAACTGGACAGGTTACATCCTGACAAACTACCCTCAAGTGCTGAACCTGACATCCCAATCAGGTCCTTCAAAATAGGAGACTTAGTCTGCGCCAGAAACTATGGACAGGGGGACAAATGGGTTCCGGGGGTGGTCACTGACATAATGGGGCCGTTGTCTTACACCATTGAGGGGGAAGGAAATAGAGTAAGTAAAAGACATATTGATCAATTAAGGAAGAGAGTTGCCGGAAGTATGCCAGTTGATGGGGGTCAAAGCGTACACGGGGGTGATACTGCATCTTGGTTTAATCAAAACAACTTGCCAGCTAGCGATGAAGCGGAAATTCAAACCAGTGTGCCCACAGCTAACCCTCAACATTGTCAAATTGACTGGGAGCTGTCCCCTATGAACAGGCCAGCAGCACCTGAGCAACAACAACAAACACATCAGTAATCACAATCTGTTAGTAGGGAATCGTCAGAGCCTGTAATTCAAAATTCCAGACCTATAAATATAAGCCAGCCAAGCAGACAGTCAGTTAACAATGACTTAAGCAGCCAACCCAATAGATACCCATCTAGGGTCCACAGGCCACCCAAATACTTGAGGGATTATGTCAACAAATAACATCAACTGGGGGGGAAGGGGTGTTATGTCAGTAGCTTTGTTGCAAAGTAGGTTCCTTGAAGCGGGAGATTCTGGTGCAATTATTGGTTAATGTTGTAGAGGCGGGAAAACCCGGACTTGTGATTGGATACAGTTTAAACAGCTCGAGTATAAAAGCCAGAGTTATTTTGACAGTTGTCTGTTGACATATGTGTATTGAATAAACCTTATTGCTGTTAAACCTCACTGAGTCATTCGTCTGCCTGAACCAAACACTCATCATGTTATCCAGTTGAATAATGAAACATCTGCAAGCAAATAACCAAGCTCAAAGAGCACCAAGGACTACAGAGTAATAACTAGTCGGTATAATAATATAGAACTGATGACTCATAACATATTTATATATATATATGCATTTTACTTTGTTTTTTTCCAGTAAAAATTAAATATCTAGGTTGACTTTTTGCCAGGGTTAGACAAATCTGTTGATTTTTTCAGTTTCTTATTTTTCTTACTTTAAAATTTAATTCAGCCTATTTCCACATGATTAAGATTTTTGAAAAAACAAATGCATGAAGAGTAATAATTCAGCTTTGAGAATCCTCCAGAAAAAAAAGAATTCATTAATTCATTCATATTCTCACCCTTTATCATTAATGCTGCATAAATATAAACCTAAAAGTGGTATTTTTACTTTTTAATTAAAAGGAATTAGTAATGAAATATAGCAGCATTGTATATTTGGCCAGGTTTGAATGGTAAAGAACAAAACAGTAATAAATATGTGAGAAATTAATTCTGTGACCCTTTGAACTTAAGTTCTTTTCATGAACTACAGAGCCAATACTTTGAAAGTGGGAAACTTTTTAACAGCACTTTGCAATATGTTTACTAAGTGGTTTGCTGAATGCAATAAATACTGATGGATTATAAAAATTATAAAAATTCACAGAATTTTTAAGTAGCAATTTAAATTGTGGGCAGGGTATTTTACATATGTACCTTTTAGAGCAGGAATGGTGAACCCCTTGGGTCCAGTGTGTCAGAAATTCAAAAAATGCCCAATTTTGGTGTGTCACATACAGACTAAAGAGAAATAATTCATAACAAAGATTCGCTTTGGATAGTGAGGTGGGTGGCACATTAAATAAACAAATAAATACGTAATTGTAAATATTTTTCAGTTTGTCTCTCAAAAAAAAATGCCTACCTGTGGCAGTTCCGGGTCACATGAGGCTTGGAAACTTCGGAGAATTGTCTTGTGTCTCTGAAAAGAGTGGGAAAGCATGCCCCATTCTTGCATGATTTTGGGTGGCTCCAGATCCCAGGTGAGAGGGACCCTCCCATGCAATGTCCAGAGGCCAAGAGACCACATGTGCCAAAAATGACATAGCATGTGTCATAGGTTTGCCATCACTGTTTAAGACCATCATAAGGCATTCGAAACAATAGGATGTTTAGATATTAGTCTTGTCATAAATTAAGGGTAAAAGTTTCATGGTTCAGTGAAGAAATGGCAACTTCATGGAAACTGAATGAATGGCTTATTTTGTTGCAGTGAAAGAACCAGAATCAGACAATCTAAAGAAGACAAAGTAAGATAATTATTTTATTTTATTTTTATTTTTTAAAAAATATTGCATGGATTTGCTTTGATGTATTAAAAGAAGTCTTTAAGATGTCACAAGATTCTTTAGTTTTCCAAAAATCATGGACATTTTAAAGTTCTGGTTCTTGTTTGTATGGCATTTATTTTTAAAATAAATTGGGATAGGTCTAAAATTGCCGATTTAACATTGGTTATTTTAAAAAGGAATTTGCATAAAATTAAATACTTATGTAGGCATCTAAAGTTATTAATAATACTTACATAAAAATGGAATGGTGTCATCAGTAAAAAGGAATATTTTTTAAAACAAATTAGAACAAGCAATCAGACGTTTAGAGGTAATTTTTTAATCTTTTAAAATGTTTTAGAAGTTTATCTTTTTATTATACTAAGCAGATTTAGAATTATATGTTTCACTACTGAAATATAGGCCAAATGTCAATTTTAAAATAAGTTTTTATGACAAAACTAACAAGAATTGCAATGCTACTGAATCTTTATTTTAAAATAACATTACCAGTGAGGCAGGTCAATGCAATTCCTAACATATCCTGATTCCTTTAGCTTGTGAATATTTGAAATGTTGTTGTGTCTTCTGTCTGTCTTGGACTGAGAATGGTCTTATTGACTGCAAGGTGGAATTCTTTAAAAGCGTAAGAGTCTGTATCCTTGTTTTATTATTTTCCTTTAGAAGATTTTATTATTAAAAATTGCATTTTGCTCATCATTACTGAGTTTTCCTAGGATAGCTTACACTGATCACAATATAAAAAAAGCTGAAATCAAAACAATAATTAAATATAAAATATATGCAAAATAGCAGAATCACAAAGCTTCAGAGAAACACAAAATATCAATATTTAAAATATAAATATTTTGTCTGCTGCCAGAAAGACAACAAAGAAGGTGCTAGGTGTGCCTCTCTGGCACACTATTCCTGGTAGCTTTTTATCACATTACAACATGAAGATAACCATAGAGAAAACATATAATCATATAGGACAGGCATGCCAAACTTGCGACGTCATGTGACATATCGCAACTTTTTCACCATTGCCGACATAGGGCTGGGTGCGGTTTCGGCATGATGCATCCGGCAGTTTGACATGCCTGATATAGGAAGAGGCAGAGTGATCTTGAGTACTGTACAGAGTTATAAACCTATATTCTCTCAGTCAGAGTAAGTTCCTTCAGTTATAGCTGGCTGGTGTTTGAGCAGGTCTGTAAGATGCTGTAGGATTTGTGGACTATGGAATATTTTGCATCTGCACTTTTACTTGTAATTATACACAATAGTTCTAGAACCAGGTTTATTGGCAGTATTAGAAATAGCATAGCATACACTTCTTTTTCAGTAAAAAGTTAGATTCTGCATTGAGATAAACTAACCTCATTAACATTACCCAACTTACCTTGCATAACTGTGACTTTATTAATAATGGAAGGACAGCAGCTTCTATTCTAGCCTTGGCTGCTTGTTTCAAGTGTCAGTTCACAACCAGAAGCAATAGAAATTGGCTTACTCATAAATGTCGACAGTTTGCAAAGAAGTGCAAGGACAATTAATGTAAACTCAGATTACTAATTCTGATTCTGAATTTTGCATGCTTTGGTTTGTCGTGTAGAATGGTTTGAGATGCAGACCTCTTTCCTCTTATCTGTCTTCTTCTGTCACTTCTCTCTGCAGGGAAAAGATCCCCCTCCACATCATAGGGCCTAGATACACAAAATTACGTGACTGGCACCATGGCGTTTCAGCACGTGTTCTTAATGTCCAATGATTCGCCAAGTCCTAGAATTTGAACGAGTCCTTTTCTTCCTCTTTCTCTTCCAAATGCTTTGCAAAGAAAGAAATGACAAACAAACAAACAAACACAGCTTTGAGAAAGTCTAGCCTTTTATCTATCATTTTTTTCTTTAAAAAAATTCCTGTCAGTGTATTAAGAATGAGATGAACGTGTTCTACTTCTGCAAAGCCAGCATCCTCTGTAAAAATCACCATGCAGATACAGGTGGCATAGAAAATTCATAATGACTTGAAAAAGGCAAAAGTAGGGTGCCTTTTCTGGCAGGGAAGCTGGCTCTTATTTGAAAAAGGTGCTATGTGCTAAGATATGGAGAAAGTTACAGAAATGCCTGCGTTGGAAAACATGCATAACAAACTATTTAAGCATCATTATGTACGTCCGATACGGCTCTGGTTCAATTCAGTAATATCAACGTTTGTTTCTTGTGTTAGATATATTTTATGGCAGAATGTAAATGTTTTCAAAGAGGTAATGGAAGAAGAGAGTTTTTTATTTTAGTTAATGGGTCTTAGCAATAGTTGTGTTATACAGCTCATGTTCTACTTAAGGAAAATGTGTGTACATCTGAAGCCATGTGAAGTCTTCTGGAGACAGATCAAAGTAAAAATTATATTGTAGAAGAGCCATGTAAAACAGCAAAAGAAAATAGTATGACTTAAATAAATATAGGTTTTATTTACTATGGAGTGGATTGTTTGGCGCTTCTTATCAATTTTGATCATGCATATTACTTTGTAATATAATGTATTATAGCAGATGCCTACTCATCTAATTTATGCTATGTGGAGCTCAGAACTACTGAATAAATATTGCATTTCATTTGCTTTCTCTTTTTTCTTTATCTTCTTTCAAAGTTTGCACACGTAGGTACCGTACATAAATTTACTTGAAAACATTACTGGAGAAGGATAAGAAGGGGCTGCTGGACAGTGAACGTAAAGAAACTATACATTTCCTCAGATCATTTTTATTTTTTTTAACATTTAAAGGGAGCTCCCATCATGCTTACACAAGAACTCCAAGGACAAATGATTTGTTTACATTCATACGTATAACAAACTCAGATACAAGCTTTGAGGGGAAATGGTCCAAACATGAATATATTCTACGTAGAATTTTCTTGTGATGTTTATTTTGTCTTTTATGACAACAGTTGTCACTTTCTGTTTGCTGACACTTTAGGGAAAGTCAAACAGAGAACGGAGATCTAAGGTAACTTAGTTCTTTGACATTAACAACACATGTGCACAAAAATTACCATATACAATGACAGATACCGAGTGGTGCTCATCGTGTGGTTGAATTCCGAACACCAATGCCTGGTGTTCTTAATATCTTAATATCTGCATTTTACCTGTTCTTTATGAGAGAGTTAATTGGTTAACTGATGCTTCATTCTTTAAATCACGGAATTGCTAAACTTAAGAGTGCAATAAAAAGTCACTTCTCTTTACAGTGCATGTGCACCAGATTATTCTTCAGTGAGTACACAAAATAGTGCAGTGTGACACTGGTCTGTATTCTAATTGTTCCACCTGCTTGTGAAACTGTTGTGTGAATGTTATTGTGGCTTTTATTTAACAATTGTGATGATTTCAGACTTTTACTCAAGCTAAGAGTGCATTTCTGTAGTTGTTTAATTATAGGCTGCATATAATTAAACCTGTATCTTTACTCAAGCTTAGCTTTAGTTGTATGTTAGTGTTCTACAGTAGCATTGGGTCAAAAACAAAGTAAGTCAATTACTTTACGATAAAAGTAAGTCCAGTACATATACATTAAAAAGCTTCAAGTTGGTATCTTATCTCTTAATTGACTGTATAGTTTTACATAGAACTTGCCATCTGCATTATGGGAGTGATAATACTGACTTTCAGGAGTAGTGTAAAGGAATGTCCTAATGCACACTGAGCACTTGAAATTGTTTTATTATATCATTGTACACTATGGAGTGAACCCTAGATAACTGAAGAATTTATGGTTTTCTGCCATAACTGAAATCTTGCTTTTGGAGTTGTTAGGAGTTCCTAATATGAAAACATGTAAGGGATTCTGTAGGTATTCATGGGAAATATTTGGGAACACTTAATCTTTAGTTTCTAGGCACTGTTAACGTTTCTGCTGACTATTTAGTGGAATTGAAGATGGAATTCATGACAGATGTGGAAATTACTTTAAATCAAATTTCCCAAACCTATGTCACGATAGACCATTTTTCTTTCCAGTAATTTTTTTTGCAGGCCCAAGATGTAAACATACATGTATACCGAATGATGGGTAAACTTTTGTGCATGAGTAAGTTTTAAAGACTTAGGTTGCCCAATACTCCCTGAAGGCTTCAGAGAATTAGTCATTCTTTTTCCTCTTTCTCTTTCAGTAACTGCTATATTCTGAGTAAAAGTGAAAGAGAAAAATTATTTGTGTATTTTCTAAGGACTAGGCATTTTTTATCTCAATGACAAGTACCAGGCTGCACACTGCAATATGGAAATGCTTTTCAATGGGTACTTAGTTACTTTGCTATCATTATTTTGAGGCTTCAGTCTACTGTTTATGTTGCTTTTTTCAATGTTTAATCTTGTACTTGAGCCATGTTAACCGAAGGCAATAAATAGGCTTTCTGAATTAATCTTCAGAGTAATCTGTAATTTTTTTTAGCCCTCTCTTTTAAATCTGTCTAATTTCCATTTTAGAGTTGAAAACCACCTTAAGGATTGCATGTGGCATGATTTTTACTCTGAATAATGTGATGTGATATTATATCCAGGATTATTTTAATTCTTACTCAGTACTATTTGACCAACAGTGCCAGATTGGATTATTGCAAATTGGTGGAAATGGCTAAACATCTGTCTTTTCTGATATGGTGCTTTCCAGATGTTTTGGAACTACAGTTCTCAGTTCCAAGACAGCGTGATTGGATTCTGGGAACTGAAGTTGGTAAAAATGCTTTGCATCTTCCATTCAGTATTTGGAATGAATAGAATTTGTACAAAACATTTATACAACAGCAGAAGTATAGACTGAATTCTCGTTTGTTTACCATATGCTACTGTCATTATTGTAACAGAACACTTGATCTCTGGCAATAATTACCAGAATATTTACCAGAAAAAAATGTGTCAGATACTTTCAGTTAAACTTCTGGTGGTGGTCTTTCATTTTTGTAGCTCTGTAGGGTCAGGAAAATACTATGCAAATCAGTCCTTGCTAGGTTTTTCTTTGCTCAGAAAAAAGCATTGCTTTTGCCAAAAATGGGAAAATACTGTTTAATAAATATATTTTTTCTGTAATTATTTCTATGTTTGTCACCTATTTTTCAGTATTTACATTCATGTTTGTTTCCCTAGTGCTTTTTTAGGTCTATCTGTCTTTGTCATTATATGTCTTTTCTTCATAGCACAAATCTGTTTTCACCTCAACATCATTGCAGTTCTTCCTCGTTACAATCAAACCTTGTGGCTTAATGTAACCAAGTCACCAACTTGTTATCAATATTCCTTAAGCAAAAATAGTGATATTCAACAAAAGACCTGCCAATCATGCTTCTCAACTGATAACTAGTACCAACATTGAACAAACAAAGGCATTTAAATACCTAAGGATGACTTTTCAGTCCTTCACTGCTAGGAGAGATCAATCCAAACCTGTCACTAATTGAGCTCGGCCTAAATTTAGGATTGTATTTTTAGAGTCAGTGGAGGTGGCAGCCAACTGTGTGTCCGCTACCATGAATATTTTTTAGAGCTAAACTGATCAATCTTTTCCTGGATGGTTCCCATGCTGGATTCTTTAAAGGTCTAAGATATATTTTAGTGGTACAGTGAAAAGCTTTTAAAGTCCCACCCTCCATGGGTCCCAAAAGGGTCCTAATTCATTTTTCGTAATTGGAATCAGCATTTTTAAGGGGAGTTTGCATTAGCTTCACCACTTTATATTGAGCTTCACAGGAGGTTTTGTAACCCTCTCAAGTCTTCTGAATTTTTCTTACCAAGAAAAAAAGTTTTGATTAATATATTATTTATAGGCTGTTACATCTAATGACTTTACCCACCCACCCCCCTGCTATGATTAAAACAGGAGACATTGATTTGCCCCTGGCCATGTACCTTCTATGGTTTCTCAGCCTGGGAAAAGGTATTGATTTTGATCCTATACAACATAGATTCTGAGTTCAATACCTAATTTTATTAGGGTCTGAAGGATCCATCACAGAATTAAACATACTCTTGATATCACTGCATTACCATTTGAAAGACTTGAGAACCATTTGGTTGTTTCCAGTTTTGATTAGGGGTATATATTTATTTATATTGATATATTCAATCATTTTCTTGTCACAATGAAACCTGGATGCTTGCTTCTTATGTTGGAAGACCTAAGTATTATAAAGAGCTATTGGATTCTGATTGGAGTCAGTCCCTTCTCAGAGATCCCATGCCCTCCCCATTATGCTATTATCAGTTTTAATGCAAGCACTTTTAATTTAATCCCTATTCTTGTTGTTCTGAATCTCCAAAACCATATGTCTTCCTATAACCTAATTCCCCTAGATCTTTATGTCCCATTGCTATGTCTAATTGCCATGGTGGCACAGTGGTTAGAATGCAGTATTGCAGTCTGATTCTGCCTACTGCCAGCAGTTCGATCCTGACCGGTTCAAAGTTGACTTAGCCTTCCATCCTTCCAAGGTTGGTAAACTGAGGACCCATATTGTTGGGGGCAATATGCTGAATCTATAAACCACTTAGAAGTGCTGCCACTATTATAACTGTATAACTGTCACTATTGATGGCTGCTGCACTAGACTATGAGAACAAACCCTCCCCCCCCCAAACCATTTATATATCCTGGCTTTGTAGGGCAGAACATACATTAAATTTGTTTCTCTCTGAAGCTAAGATTTGTTTTAACAATCTGTAATGTATTTGATTGCCTTATATTGTTGTTTCTATTCTATCAGAAGTTGTATTTTCTACAGTAGCTAGATTTGAAAATACAAGCATTCTATTATTATTACATATAAATCATATCTAGAAATATAGCAAATGGACTAGAAGCTCAGCACTCCCATTCTGAAGCTACTCAGATCTGCGAAATACCTGAAGAATTTCAACAATCAGCAGCAACAGCACCACCACCACTACCACAGCCTCAAAGGTTGGCTCCTCTTTTGTGATTCCATCAACTCACAGATCACAATCATGACTACATTTTGTTATGAAAACTCGTCTGTACCATGTAGTAATATAACCATTAATAATATCTTAAGAAATGAGGGATATTCTTGATTAGGTAATTATCACATTTGAAAGTCAAAGCGCTATGTTTACCGTCACTTTACTACCAATTACAATTAGATTCCAGGCTTCGGGAAAAACTACAGTTGATTCTTTTTTGCATAAAGGGCATGTTTACACATAATAACTCTTGATATGTCATGTGCTTATTGCAAGGAAGGTTGCTAAGTGATGAAAGAAGACCAAGGGAAAATTACTTTGATCTCAACTGTGGGGAAAAAAAGAGTTTTTGTTATTGACACTTTTCTAATGTGAGGTTAAACTGGGGGCACAAAGTAGTACTAATGTGTCAAAGGGCATGGCATATTCTGTTCCCAGTGTCTGATTGGCAAAGATAAAACAATCTCTATTGTAGATCTGATTAGGGTTGCATGCTGCATTTTCATTGAAACTTCCAGTATTTTTAGGATGTCTTCAGAACATTAAAATATAAGATAAATCTGGGCATCGTAAGGATTTCTTGTTATTTTATCAAACTAATTATTGAATTGCTCCAGCGATCTGAATTGTATGTATCTACTCAGTTTTGACAGTTTTAGAAGAATGGTAGGAACTGTCTAAAATGCAGCAAACTTGAAAGTTAGCATGGATACTAATCAAGTCTTTCACCTTCAACCTAAACAATTTTGCAGTATAGCCAAAGAAATGTGTAGATGTAGACTTCGAAAAATTTGTCCTGAACATTTGACTTATTCTCTTACTGGGGTGGAATGGAAACAAACTCCCATGAAACAGGGCAGAAGCAAATTCAACTAGTTCTGTGACCATAGAACCAGCTCTTACTACCATTTCTTCTACCACACTATCTGGACCTAATCTCTCTCCATCTTTCAGGAGGTAAATACTTCATGGTTTCTTCAATTTATAATATGTTCTTCATTCACCTTGTTTTTCTATTACAATATGTATTTCCTGTATTTGAACAACAGTTTTATTGGTAGAATTCCATAATTTATTTGGAAATATTATCTCATAATATTATTAATGATCATAACATCTGAAGGAAGATTGTATTATTCTGAATTTGTACATGGATATCAATAGGTATTCCATCACTTCTAAAAGAGACACATACAGTGATTGGAAAATTAAATGTCAGTGGTGGAACCAAATGTAAGATTAGTCTTTTAAATCAGCAGTACTTTGTTAGGCATAACTTAATTTTCTTTTGTTCCAATAAAGCTAATCTAAATATAGAGTCTCCATAGGTGGCAATACCTTCTCCAACTTGACTTAATTCAAAAAGAGTCAGCTTTAGTAGTGCTTGTACCACCTAAGAATTCCAAGGAATTTGGCTAAACTAGGAAAATAAAAAAAAATTACCTTGGAAGAAGGCAAACTCTGGTATTGCCAAAAAATGTTTTAATGGATGCCATCAATATGATCTGAATTTTTACCTTTTTAATATTGACTAAATCTGGAAATAAGGGACGCGGTGGCTCAGTGGGTTAGGACGCTGAGCTTGTCAATCTGAAGGTCGGCAGTTTGGCGGGTTGAATCCCGAGTGCCACGTAGCAGAGTGAGCGCCTGTTACTCGTCCCAGCTTCTGCCAACCTAGCAGTTCGAAAGCACGTAAAAATGCAAGTAGGAAGGTAACAGCGTTCCGTGTGCCTTTGGCGTCTAGTCATGCCGGCCACATGACCATGGAGACGTTGTCGGACAAGCACTGGCTCTTCGGCTTTGAAACGGAGATGAGCACTGGCCCCTAGAGTCGGAAATGACTAGCACGCATGTGCGGGGAAACCTTTACCTTTACCTAAATCTGGAAATAATCCTTTGTAAGGAATAAAGAGCTGTAAGATAAATGCTGCAAATGCACAACGTCATCTATACAAATATTAAGACTTAAGATCAAACCAATTTGTAGGTCCATAGCTAATTTTAGAAAATTTTATGTTCTAAATTTGTATTATATATTTTCTTCTTCAGAGAACTTTTTCTCAACAATCCTTTGGAAGCCTTACCCAAGTGTGCACCTCATCCACCTGTGACCATCCATATTCTGAGTGTTAACAGTCAAGTAGCCACTATGTCTAAAACAACATCAGTTATTGCTAGGTAGTTTTAAATATATCAATTGGATACTGTTCGTAAAATCATAGATGTGTTGGGATTTATAGATTAGCCAGTCTGATCCCAGCTGGGTGCAGGAATTCTTTACATAATTCTTAACCAGCACAGTTAACAGTTCACAGCACAGCACATACCTAAGAACTACTGAGATAGTAAAGTCTTTGTCACCTTGTAAAACTAAGGGGAAAGGCAGATAAAATCATTTTCTTTCTAATAGTATATTATTTGACTTTTTTTCTTTTTCTTGTGACACATTGAAGTTTGCAAACTTCCCTTGCAGAGAGGGGATTCTCTGTATCTTTTCTGGGCCCGCAAGAGAATTTTGTGTTATAAGATGGAGAAAGGAGTATTTATTAAAAGGCTAGAAATTTAGTAATGTTGCTTTCTTTTTGACTTGATAAAAAGATTAATTTCTAAAGCAACATACAGACATAGCTATATCAAACTATTTAAAAGTAGAACTGTGTATATGTACTGTCAAATTATGCTGACTTATTCAAGATGACTATATATACAGTTAGGCCAAAAGCAAATGCTTTACTTGAGGATGATAACTTGAATATTCATCCTGTTAAAGGAGGTTTATTCCACCAGATGGCAGCAGTTTATTGAGTAAAAAAAACAAACCTGTAGGTAGAGTATTACATAGTCCTTGAGATCATATGTTTGTAGTTCTTTGTAGGTAAAATAAAGGTGCCAACACCTTCGTACAGATATGTTTTTTGATGGATTCATAAATTGCTATTAAAAATCATAAGTTACTATTTCATCAGAATCAATTCCTGTATAAATAAAAAGTTGTGTGTGTGTGTATATATATATATACACACACACACACATACACATATACATACATACACACGCATACATACTTCAATTACAAAAAATTATCCCTCCTAGAAACAAATAGTTTAGTTCCTCTTCAGAAATATCAGGGTGACCTTTCTGTGGCATTTCAACCAACTTTGATTCAGTGTAATTTATAGTGCTCCCATCTACCAATCCTCCTATTTATCTTGTGAAAGGATTGTAACATCTAGTTTTAGGCAAGGACATTGGGCCTATATGTCTTGGACAGTCAGAAGCTGGAAGACGATCTGGGAAAGACAACCATGATTATATTTCCTTTTATTTCCTAAAAAGTAGACTATTTTCAGAGAAAGAAAGAACATTTGATAATGTGAGATACATATATACTATCCTTGTCCATCTCCATGAGGTCCAGAATTGTGGACTTTAATTTTTAGACTCCCTACTTGTAGGACCACTGGTAAGAATTTTGGGAATCCTTAGAGTCCAGAAAGTGCTTAGGTTGGGAAAGACAGTTCTAGATCACAAATCTGTTAGTTCTCCAGTGCTTTAATTATTTTCTATTATTTATTGAGCAATTAACATAGCGTATGTTTAAACCTAACTCTTGATTGATTAAGGTCAAGAAGACTAAAAACTGGGTCTTATGAATTGATTGCCCCAGTTCCAAAATTGGGGACAAATGAAGCTGATCATAAAAAGAATGTACCCATGATGAGTACTGTGGGAACTCAGACCTCTGAACCACTAGTACTTTCTCTTGCTTCTGTGGAAACTACTTCAACAGCCCAGCCTGAGAAATCTACATTGGAGCCTCCATTTACTGGCAGGTATTCATATGCTGACATTATTGAGAGTGGCTTAAAAGACTTGGAAACTCCTTGTTCATCTTATGGTTATGTGCAACAGTTACGATAAAGCAGAAAACTAGCTGCTATCTACCTATCTTAGTTTTCTACCAAGGCAGAGATTGAAAAACAGTATTTACCTTCCAGAGTATCAGTATGCTCACATACAAGTATCTCAGGTGAAGTTAAAACATTAGTAAATAATAAATATGAATGACTATTATTTCAATAGCAATAAGTCCTTCACCAAACAAAGTGAATATAACATTTCTTTGAAACTTAATACTAAGCAGTATCAACCTCCCCTATATTGATGAGGGCAGCATCTTGAAATTATATTTACTCCAAGAACTTCTTAAGAGAGAGTTGCTCAGCATAGCTTTATGCATTTTTCTTCATTGCTACCTTTTTTTTCTTTGAGAGATCAGCTACATTTTTAAACACCTGAAGTGAATTATTCTTTAAACATTATTAACTATTGATCCAAATCATCTGAAATAAAATGTGCTATGTTAAACTCAGACAAAGCGATCAGAGTTTGTATGCTTTTTTTTAAAAAAAAGATACTTTTGACAAAATCTCTGTGCTGCCTTCAAGCTGCAATTTAAGAAGGCAAATATGTAGCTTAGATGATGTTTTTCTGAGAATGATAAAAGCTGCCACACCTTAGTAAGATAATGATAATAATAATAATAATAATAATAATAATAATAATAATAATAATAATATAATGTTGGAAGGGACCTTGGAGGTCATCTAATCCAACCCCCTGCTCAGGCAGGAAACCTTATACCATTTCAGGCAAATGGCTGTCCAGTCTCTTCTTAAAAACCTCCAGTGTTGGAGCATTCACCACCTCTGGAGGCAGGTTGTTCCACTGGTTAATTGTTCTAACTGTCAGGAAGTTTCTCCTTAGTTCTAGGTTACTTCTCTCCTTGACTAGTTTCCATCCGTTGCTTCTTGTCCTGCTTTCAGGTGCTTTGGAGAATAGCTTGACTCCCTCTTCTTTGTGGTAGCCCCTGAGATATTGGAACACTGCTATCATGTCACCCCTCACCCTTCTCTTCATTAAACTACACATACCCAAGCCTTTTTCTCCTCCATGAAAGCTTCATAAAGCATCCAGACTAATCTCTTGGTCCCTGACATCTGGCAGTAGGTACAATCAAAGCGAAAGGAGTAGGATCGGATCCATATCTTTCTTTCCCCCCCCCCGTCCCCGACACTGTTTTTCTGTTCAAATTCTTCCTTCTTCAGCTAGCTTCCAGAGGACAGTTATTCTTCTAAATATTTGAATTGATAATTTTATAGAGGATTTCTGAAATTAAGCTGTGGACTGTGTAAACTTAGACAAAGATCTATATTCACTATGGAATTGAAGACTTCTTATGCTGTTGTACTGGCTTAGTTCAGGTTCCAGTCACATGTCTATTTTATATAAGTAACTGACACTTCAACAGCCTAATGAGAATGCTTTTGATAAGTAGGTATGTAATACCAGTCAGTTCCCCAGGCTGATATTTGGGTCATGTCTTTTAATCATAATCTGATGCACTTTTTTAATTAAAAAGAGATTATATTATTAAGATCAGTGCTTAATAATGCACTTAAAAGCAATACTGTTCAGGCTGCAAAGCAAAAGGCCATTACACATTAACTGGACATAGGTCCCACTGAACAAATTAGGAAAATATAAAGCTCTGTTTCTAATGCTAGCCATTTGGAAGACTTCAGGCAACCTAAATGAAATTTTCCCAAACTGTCAAAGTTTGAAAAGACCAGACTATAAGGCTCTGGCTTATACATTTGCTAACAAAGGCACACATCTATTAAGGAACAATTTGTCAACGTTTCTGAAAAAAGTTGATGCTCTGATATGCTGCTAAACCTTTCAGATTATTTTTGAAACTGTATGCCTAACCTATGCTTATCTACAATTATCTCAGACTCAATTTTGTTTTCTTCCCTTGGACTGAATCTTGTATCATAGGAAATTGATATTGGAAAATCCTTTGGGAAGTTGTTTAACATGTCCTCAAATGCCCTTCACTTCTGTTCCAGTGGAGGCAACAAGACATGTTAGGAGTAGTGCTGCCGCCGCTGTGTCTGCTGCTGTGTCAATGCGTTCCAGGTAGACATTACATTGGAAAAGAATATGAAAGAAGTACAAAGAGCATAGAAGCACAGAAATATCTGAGATGTAGTTCTGAGTGCTTTTAAGATAAGAAATAAGTGCTAGTACTTTTAATATAGTTAATTTAGTATTGGATCATGTGGCTGAGTCTCAATTTACCCCCTTTTTTCTTGGTATGTTTCAGTTAATTGGATTTACAACTGAGAAAATTGTCTCCAGTAATATGATCTGTATGTGCATATATGTGCATGTATGTATTTATGGATATAATTGACTTCTGTCCCAATGAGTTGGACTTTATAGTAATTCTGATTATATCTTGAATTGATTGCTCTGAACAAAAACTCAGTCTCTCACCTTTAGATTTTGTAAAGGAGTGATAATCAGGATGTAAGGGGGATCATTCTAATTATTTAAATGAATTCATAGAAGGTAATTGAGCAGCTTCTGTGTTTGAAATTTAAATAACTGTTTGACCTAACTCTCTAATTTTGACATATCAGTATTGCTGAAATCTGAATTATCCTGTTGGCATATAATTCTAGTTAGGCAGTCTCTGAAGCTAAATGGGGTTGGTCCCAATTAGTGCTTTGTCTGGTAGCTGGTAGCTTACCTAGGAAATTGGAAGAGATCCTGGATTGAATCAGTACAAATTGAACTTAAAGATTTCATTATGTATTTTAGTAATAGTACAGTATGTTCTGTCCCAGCCTACGCAAGCACTTGCTCAACTCACAAGGAAAAACCCCTCTTCATGGAACCAGGCAGGGCCCACAAGAAAACTAAACCCCTTTTTATTTTTACACACCTGACTCAATGTCCAAGACTCCAGAGGCAAACAACCCAATCAACAAAACACAAAGCCCCAGCGTGAACGGTTGCCTTTGGTAACCAGCACCTCCCACACCTCCCCCTTTTATAATTCAGCTAGGGTGTGGCTTCTTAATGACTTTTCTTTTGCATCTGGAGCCGCCCCACTGCCTTCCTCTCCTCTCCTCTCTCTGCACATCCACGTATCTGGGATTGGCCCCAGCTGTTCCTCATTGTCGCCCAACTCAGGCTCCCCAAACTGCTATGTCTCTGCCCGAGCATGAGTAGAGGGGCCAAGCTCCTCATCTCCTGGTGCTCCTCAGGGCTTTTCTCAGACTCCAATGTCACTCCAGGCCCTTCCTCCTCATCTGAGTCCTCAGACTCAGCTGCCGGATCCACAGTATTTCATGAAGTCATTAGGTCATCGTGTACAACTTCCAAGTTCATATTTATCATAAACAGTAGTATGTTTTGCCAAGATATATTTAGATTGAACATTTCTTCACTGATGCACTTAATATGTCATGAAGAAACAGGATGAGGAGACTTTTGCAGATGCTTTAGATTTTAGTAAAGATCTGAGCTACAGTTTCTTTTATCTAAGATCTGAGAACATTACTTGGTAACATATATTGATTGATTGAGGGAGAGGGAATAATTACGTGTGAGTGGTGGGTGAGCGCATGGGCAGGTCCATTTGTGCAAGTGGCAGGCACATGTGCCCACCGTTCACACAAATGGAGCTTTTTGCACTCGTGCTCCCCTGCTGCTTCCACAGCCCGGTTCCAAATGGGCCATCATCCGGGAATTGGGGATCTGTGCTTTAAAGTATCCAGGTACCAGAAAATGAAAGAGGCTATTTTCCTCCTCTGTTTTAGAATGGATAACTTTCTATTTATTTTATTATGATAATTGGTTTCCTTCTATTTTCTCTTTAAATACTTACTAGACTCCCAGATTGTAGTAGCTATCGTTCTCTCTTGGATGCTCTTCTCATTACTCCTATTATTAAGCCCCCACTTCTGGAAAGCACAAGGCCATCAAGGAAATCTACAAGTGTTCTGGAGATGCAAAGGAAGTGGAGGTAGTAAAACTATAACAGGAATTGTCCTGGCACTTTATCCTCATCCTTAGTTGAACTTCTAACTCACTCACTGTTTGGATTGCTTTTATTTAAATCCTTCTCACACAATTGTAGTAGAAGTTATACTTTTTTTTTTTTGCTTAAGCTCTTCATTGTAAAAATGAAGGTATGTCACCGCTTTATTTACAGAAAAACTTTTGTGCATGAGTAGCAGTCACTCACTACTAGCATAGTATCTGTATCAGACTAATGGAGTGGGAGAGAAATGTCATATTTTAATGTTAGGCTATGCTAAAACATTTCAATCATTATAGCAAAATGTTTTATAAATGGCTCGTATCCATTATTGGTACCAGTCATGTTATTCAAATCAGGTTAATTTAAGATATTTTTAGGTTGGTGGTGGTCCTCCAATTCATTTTGAATTTATGATGTGATTCATGGCACAGAACCATTTTCCTTTATTTGAAAAGTATGACCTTCAGTTAACTCCAAGGTGGGAAAATATTGCTAGAGTGGAATCAATAGGTCTGGATTGAGGTACTGGCAGAATTCCTCCAGTGTGGAAACCACATGTTGTTCTAAAGAAGTATTCTTAGAATAGAGAGGCTTTTTTCTCCTATTCCCCTGATATTTACTGACTTAGTCTGACTGCAGTAGTTGGGAAATGGGACAGCAAATAAAAGATTATTCACACATTTGCCACCTACTCCATAAAGGCTTCACGTTTCCTGATGGGGTGGTGCATTTTGCTTTGTGTCATACTTTCTGACCACAGCTATGATAACATGAGAACCAACTTTTCTGGCAACCAACTTTATTTTAACCAAAAAAGCAGAGGTTGTGATGATTTAAATGCAGCTTGCTCATTTATTGTGTCTAATAAACTATTTCTTTTGGGACACTTGGATGATTTCATTGTTAAAATGCTTCATAAGTGCACATTATTCAGATTATCCAAATGTTAACATATGAAAGCTTACGTTGTGAAGGTTTTAAAAACCTTAAAATCTTTTCCATGATCAGTGGAAAGTCACTTTTTGTGATCCTTCCTTCCTTCCTTCCTTCCTTCCTTTCTCAGCATAAACCTCTGTATATGATCCTCCCCAAGTCTGAGTTTATGTTACCTTTGAGTTAACCTCATCATGTATGAAAATGCTACTCTCTGTATTTAACAATAGCCATATATAGAAAACTTTGGAAGAATAAAAAAACCCTTTTCTTATTGTGCATGAATGAGAAAATAATGCAGCTATTTTCAACTATAAAATGCAACTTTAGCCAAACATAAAATTTATGACCTGTGCCTTTTAAATAACAGTGATATCTGCCATGTTCTGACAGCACATATAATATGCTTTTGACCACTATGGTATCTTATGCAGTTTTGTATTCCTTGCTGATGGTTACTTTGAACTGAGTGTATCTTTGAAGACTCTCAGAAGCACTTGTTCTTCCTGAATTTTACTGCAGACACGTCCAGAAAACTTCAAGAGTTATGGATTAGGCATGCCTTTTAGATGACTGTTGGATAAAAAGTTTGGGCACCCATGCCCCTACTCTGTGTTTCAAGAAAATCCTAGGTGGATAAAAACTGATACGTCATACAGAATTGATCACATGTTGCTACAGATTTGAATGTAGAATCAAGATCAGAAAACAGTGCAGAAGTTTGGATAAATTTTCAATTTGTGCTATGTAATGTACTTTCTGAAATCAACTTGAAGAGGTTCCCCCCTCCATTCTTGTTTTTGGAGTTTTTTTTCTTCTACTATTCCTTTTGCGATTTTTGTAGCTCAAAAATATTTTTAAACCTTCTTTGCCTGGGCTTCATGACTGAGATCGCCCCAAAGATTTTTGATAATTCTGAAAATTTTAAATAATAGTCCTGGAAACTTTGCAGGCTATTCCAAAACCCTTGTTTTTCCCCATAGGTGTTTCATTTCATTTCATTTGTTTAGTAACAGCCCGCCTTTATTATTTTTACCAATGACGCAAGGCAGTGAACATACCTAATACTCCTTCCATTTCCTATTTTCTTCAAACAACAACCCTGTGAGGTGGATTGGGCTGAGAGAGAATGATTAGCCCAAAGACAGCTGGCTTTCATGGCTAAGGTGGGACCTGAAGGTATGGGGTCCAGGTTTCTAACTTGATGCCTTAACCACTAGAACAAACTGGCTCTCCTTTTTCAGGATTGGTTTAGAGTGCAAACATATTTTGGAGCCCACAAAAAGAACCATATGCTTATAAATAATGTAGGAACCATCCCAAATCAACATGTCTTGGCCTTCAAACCAATGTCTTATACAATTCTGGCTGTGTTTGTGAACCAGCCAAAATGCTTTAGAATTATGGGAGAAGGACTGTTCTGAGAAAAACGCTGAGAAAAACGATATTACTCAGGTTCTCCACAAACTCCTGAACAAGGCATATTTTTCAGCCTCCTCTTTTCGTATGACATTGCTAAATATTGCTTTAACTAAGATCATTGTTCCACAAGCAAAGCAAGGGAGAGGAATTTACCCTAGGGGGAATTGAAATCAGAGGTTTCTAACATGCAGACTAAAGTTAGGGCCAGCACTGCTTTTGCATGAAAAGCATACAAAATTATCTGTAATAACCAGGCAGTTGTTACTGTATTAGAGGGGAATCCACTTTAAAGGAATTTGCTTTCCTCTAAAGTAGTGTTTCTTGATCTTCGCAATTTTAAGATGTTTGGAGTTCAACTCCTAGAAATCCTTACGCAGTGTGAGCAAATTATGATGGGCAAATATTAAGACTGAGGAAGGGATGAGAATCTTACTCAGTTTCAGAAATTCCACGTTATATTTCATTCTGAAAATATTTTTGGACATCTTTCTCTTTGAAACCTTATTGATGGCTCACAATCCACAATGATAAAAAAACAAGGAAATAACAAATGATACAACACAAATAAAATACCTCTACCAGCCGGCAATGTAATCTGGAAGGCAAGTTGGAACAATAGGAGTAGAACATAATATGCAGAAAGAAATAATTTTGACTAAATAGGTCTGTTGAGCTTGAGACATTCCTGGATACAAACAGTCTTCAATTTATGACCACAATTGAACATTTTGGTCCTAAGTGGTAAGTCAAGGTACCCACATGACCACTTTGCTACTTTCCCAGTTGATATGGGTTGTTAATTGGAATGCAGGAGTGCTTCGGGATGAGGGAGGCCTGACACAGGCTATGTGGGAGGACAGGGTTTGCTACAGGGCGGCGCAAAGCCCCAGTTGCCCCAGCGAAGCCTTGCATTGCAGTACCCATCACTGCCACCCACCAATGCTGAGGATGGAATTGCTCCTGCCACTCAGTGCTTGAGGCGTTTTCTGTCTGTGGAGAGCTTCACATGACCCATCTGAAGCAGCTACCAGTTGTATCAGGCTTTCTTTTCTGAAATCTAAAATCCTGGTGCAACTTCAGAACACTTTAAAAGCCCAGCATGACTTTGAAAGACTTCAGAGACGCCACAAGAGTTCACACAGAGCTTCCAAATGTTTCCCAAATTGTGTAGGGCTTCCTAAGGCCTCAGAAGGTGAGTGCGACTTTGGAAGGCTTTGAAATCCTGGTGTGACTGACTCCAAAGACTTCTTAACTTTCACAAAGCTTCCAAAGACTTCTGAAGTTGTGAGATTTCCAAAGCCATCCAATGTGAAATGCTTCACATTTCTGAAATTTTTGGAAGCTTCATGCAAATTTTGTTTGTTTGCACAAACAGGCTGCAAGAAAGAAGACCTCATGTGACTAAGAGCTGCCTTGTAGGGGTTGTAGACACTTCTCCACAGCAGCAGAAAAACAGCCGAAAATAAGTGGCACATGGCAGATCCTTAAGAGTATTGAGCAGTGAGGCAATTGCAGCATTCCTGAATTCTTGTGTACCTTAGAGCAGTGTTTTTCAACCACTGTTCCGCGGCACACTAGTGTGCTGCGAGATGTTGCCTGGTGTGCCGTGGGAAAGATTTTTTAAAAAAAAATGTCAAAAGCTCCTCCCCGCTTTCCCTCCCCCGAGTTGGGGCCGAGCGAGGGAAGGGGCAGAGGAGACGTCGGCAAAGCGAACCGCGGCGGGAGACGGCGAAGGCCCCTTTGGAGCTGGCCGCTCGGTTTGCCTCCTCGTTAGGTAAGGCACCCTCAGGCCCCTTTAGAAACGGCTGGCGCCGTAGTCGCCTGGATCCAACTGCCTCCATTCCCGTTCCGGCGGGCCCGGGGTCCACTTTCTCCATGCCTGATGCCCGTGAGGGGCTTCCCGGCCATCATTCAAGGACACATTTCGGAAGAAGCAGCCTCGGAGACCTGCTTTCCCCCCCTCCCCCGGTCTATTTGGGAGAATGGCTGTCCGATTTTTCCGATATCTAAGATGCTGGAGGGGGAAATGATAAGTTTAAGGAGCAAGACCCTCTCCGCTCTGGGGTGGGGAAATTTGGGGTGGGGATTCCTTGCCTCGTCTATCATTAAGAGTTAGGGATTTGATTTTTTTCTCCATATTCGAAGGTCGTGGAAGGGGAGATAGTGGAAAAGAAAGGAAGGAAAATAATGTTCCGACTATGTAAAATCGAGATCGGTTTTGGAGTTTCTGCTTGAAAGAGACCTCCTCTCTGGATGAGAGATGAAGGTCCTCCATGTTTAGATTTTGGTTTAAGATGCTGGCTGCATTTGCTTTCACAGTTGAAAAAGGCGGCTGTTTTTTTAAAAAAACAAACCCAAACCCAAAAGGGGTCTTCTCTAACATTTTTCATGCAGAAGGAAGTGCAGAATTGGGGATCCTGCTCTTGCTTGCAAGATTTGGAAGTATCATTTGATATTGGGAAATACTGATCTGAGGGATCTGGGACTGGGCTTTGGAATAACAATTCATTTCATTCATAATTAAGGTTTTCTCAAATCTTTGAACCAAAATTTAGTAGAGCAGACTGTTATCTGCTCTACTGCAATAATTACAAAACATACCATTTACCTCATGCAGGGTTGGAATCCCAGTCAAAGGAATTTGTAAAATCTAACAAAATGATCAGCTAGCTATATTCCAAGGGCTGCTGTCTGTGATTTTTAAACTTACTGTATTATTATTTTTCTGTGTCTGTGTTTCCAGAATGTGGAAGAAACTGGTGCATCTTTGTACCTTAGGCCTATAGTCAATATAGGCACAGAGTTAAATTTTTTAACATTTTCTAATGGTGGAGTGCCTCATGATTTTTTCATGAAACAAGTGTGCCTTTGCCCAAAAAAGGTTGAAAAACACTGCCTTAGAGAGTGGTGCGAGGCAGTATTTGTGAGGGGCAGTGGCAGAACGAGGGTTGAAGTGAGGCCTGGGCCTTAGACACCTGAACGCTACTTTAGGCTCAGTGCTATGGTTAAGTACCACCTTATAGAGCAGCCTAGCTGGAGATGGAGATAGGTAAGGGATTTGCAGCAGCCCTGCAGGATAATGGTGGGCCTGCTGCCAATGCTCAAATTTTGATCATATGACTGTGGGTGCTACAGTGGCTGTAACTTTGGGCAGCAGTCATAGCTCCTTTTATTCAGCACCATTTTAATTTCAAGTGGTTGCTGAATGAACAATTGTAAGCTGAGGACTGCATGTGATCCTATTGGCATCTTCGTAAAATTTAATTTCATACAAAAATATATGTTTATTGTTTGGAATGATGTTAAAACAGCTGCTTTTCCAAAATATTCTGTATCTGAGAAAAAGACATAAAAGCTTTGGATGATTAGGATTTTCAGATTTTTGCATATTCTTTATCAGCACAGGAGGCAAAAAAAGTCTTGAGTCATTTTGCCTTATTTATCTTCCCCACTTCTATTTTTTCACATGCCTAGCTGTTCTTTCTTTTTCCTTAGATTCTACTAGAACAATGTTGCCTTTAGCAATATAAACATTTATCTTTATAATTTTACAGTGGAGAGTTATTTAAAAGGAGAGAAATATGAATCTCTTCTGTCGAATTTCTTTGTGTTTTTTGTGAGTCTGGCACTAAGTATTTTTTATGTTGCCATATCCAAGTAGTTTTTCCAAATATTTTTCTCATAGCTGCAAACATTGTGAAATGATGATTATATTTTAAGAATAGTTTCCTTTGTTTAAAATTCCATCAATTGCAAAACAGAGGATATTTTTAAAATTTATTAAAGTAAGTCTTTCAAAAAATAACAATTTTATGTGCATTTAAATAAAGGTATTTCTTAATTTTTAGTTCAAAACTTGGTTGCACATTAACTCTTAACATTGAAGGAATCTGGATAGCTTCAATCAATGGCCATTTAGAAGTGACCCTTCATGAAAGTTTGACATCTTATGACCGATGATCATGACCTCACATTTGGTAAATCAGTGTTCCCAGCCCAGTGGTTTTCTTATGCTATTGAATAATAGAATGGCATGGATGTCTTTCATCCTGCTCACTCCCAGAATTATATTAAGTGACAGTGTTCCTTAGCAATTAAAATTGGAGTTCTATAAAAGAACTAAAATAGGTTGAAAAGATTTTTTGCTATCAGCAATTGAAGATGAAATAACTCAGATACTTTTTAGATTGAATATCAGAATCTGATTTAAAATTCTCATCCGTCATGGGCTTATGACATTGGCAAAAAATACTAACTTCATCCTTCATGTCCTTATAAATTTATCCTAAGCATAGGTGAGATTGTGCTATGCTTAGGATATTTAAATTTCTATGTATGTTGCTAAGATTAAGAAATGATCATCTTAGCCTGGGTGTTCTGTAAATTGTGGTGCATTAGTTCTAGAGATTGGTCAAGTCACACAGCAGTTTTCTTATATGGGTTATTGATTTTGTTCAATTTGGCAGTTATTATTAAGAAAGAGAAGAAGTCACTGCTTGGAGTATTATTTGTAAGGCTTATGGAAAAATAACAATATATGATATTCTAGGACATTTTCTGCATACACAATGCATTATACAACCTGACATTTCTTTATTTGATCCAATTTTGAGGCAGCCTTGATGACTGAGTGGCTTTGGTACAAATAAAGGGGGAAAAATGCCCATAAACATATATAAAAGGAGAACCTGGCTGACCTTGAATCAGTCAAGTGAACCTAGGGAGAAGTTAAATGGATTAAAAATAAAAATAAAACCAAAAGAATTTTAAAAAGACTGATCAGAAAGCACAAATCATATTAAGTAACTGCTTTGTGTGTGTCTTTAGCTTGCAGAGGTCATTGAATAAGGTTTTCATTTTAAGTATTTTGCTTTTATGTCAGCTTATTTATTTCTGGAAATTTTCTAATTTGGGAAACATTCACTTGGAAAAAATACAGCAAAAGGGCCAGTGCCGTGCCAGACTCTTTATGGGGAAGCCAATTCTTCTTGGAAGAGGGCCTAATGTAAAAGAATTATGACATATAAAAACCAAAGTGGTGGTCCTGCTGAAGTGTTGGCACTTTCTTTGATTGTATACCTCTTTTCTGAAAATGGATGAATAGCTTTGGATAGTTTGCAGGGAAGAGATGCCTATGATGTTAAATATCTCACAATTGGAATCTAAGTCACTCTTCAACCAAAATTTCTCCATCTTAAAATGTCTTTCTTCCCTAAAAAGCAATATTGTCTTGCATTGTATTACATCTTAATTCCTGAATTTGATTCACAAAGAAAGTGACTTGGGAAGTGACAAAATGTCTCTTTGTTCACTTTTAAAAGGCCTGTTCTTTAGAAAGAAGATTATAATTTAGGACAATGGGAAAGGAACAAAAATTATTATTTGGAAAACTGTATCTGCTTGATAAATTTAATTCTACCTGGGGGAAATACAACAAATGGAAAAGTAGCTAGGATAGGGTTCAGTTCTCATGTATCTCATTAATTTTGACTTACTGTACATGTCTCTGTTGCTCTAATTTATTAGACACTGTAGCTAAGTTAATATTTACTAAATGTCATTAAGGATATTTTGTGTATTCCACTGCCAGACTGCTACACTTACATAGTTCTAATTTGATTTCTTGATAACTTAAAGCAAGTTTCTTTATCTTGGAACCATGAATACAGTGACTTCAAATATAACTTCAGGTACAAGTGCTATGTATTGAAATTCAGGTAGTTTGTTCACACATGGGTTTCTTCTATAGTTAGGTTAGAAATCAAGACCATTTTAGTGAGGATCCATAGCCTGTGTATCAAGGGGGTCTGAGACCCCAAATTAATTCAGATTTAATAATGTTTTGACCACATTCACATTTTGTCCTGTCTCTGCCCACTTTTGGAGTTGGCTATTCAGAGCAGAGCACTTCTTTTACACCTTCAATTCAAATTGGTAATTTAGGAATGCAAAGAAGGAATCCTTATCAAGAGAGTAGTCAGTGTGCCCCTGCCTCTCTCTTCTCCTTTTACTATATCTGGTGTAGCTAACCAGACAGTTTTCATTTCTGTCTTTTCCCATGCTGTCCAAAAGGTTGCAAGATGTAGTATGCAATATGGAAAATGGGAAGAATGCCATTGTTCTGGCTGATGAGTGCCATAGTGGATCTGAATAATTCATTGGAATGGCATGGATGCTTATTCCTTTACTTATCATGCATTTCCTCTCTATCCAGTTGTAAAGGTGTCTACGCAGAGGAAGGGAGAAAGAGAATGTGATAGCATATTGCAGAGGCAGATTGGTGTGCTGGTTTATTTAGCATAGCTTTGTAAGCTTTGAAAGTTGGATCTTAAATAAATGAACAGATAGTCCATCTGTCATGGATAGCAAAATTGCAATTAGATTAAAATACAGTAATTAATATACTCTAAATGGTTGATGGGGGCCTTGAATTTGCAGATAGAATTTAAATAAAAATCCTGTTGAGTTCCAAGGGATTTAAAATGCAAAAGAAAAGACAACTTCCTTCCTTCTTTCCTTCCTTCCTTCCTTCCTTCCTTCCTTCCTTCCTTCCTTCCTTCCTTCCTTCCTTCCCTCCGTCCCTCCCTTCCCCCGAACTCTTCATAGTGATGAAAATAGATTTACTTGAAAAATATATCCAGTTGCCCTCATGTGTGTTCTGGTATCCTTTTGGATATGGTAACTTGACAGATGCCAAATTCATGTGTCCTTTTTCTTCCTTAAACCAGGATGCATTAATCAATCTCCAATGCACAGAATTATATTAGAAAGCAGTCTGCTATGTAAATTAGCATTTTTTCCCAAAATCAGGATGTTGCATATTGATAACATTTCCAAGAGGATAACTATAAGCATAATATAAAGATTAACTCTGCAAGGAAACCCAGAGGGAATGCAGCCACAGGAACTCAAAATGTTCTCTGTTTTGGTTATGAATGTCTTACAAAACTAGTTCCAATGTTATTGGTGTGTGAGGTCTGCTGCAAATGTTGACAGAAAGACTTCTGCCAACCACAAGAGGCATAGCCTGTGCCATAAATCAAAAGTTTCATGTGAAGCCAATTGTTCGGCTAGACTTCAGCCTTTCCTCCTTTTAAAATGCCCACAGTTTCTAGTTTCATGCTTACGAGTTAGCTTTCCTAGCATGGCTCATCCCACTTTTCGCATATCTTTCAATATAAATTTACATGTTTAAATGCTTTTGGAAATACAGATAGTTCTCAACTTAAGAACCATTCATTTAGCATATGTTCAAAGTTACAAGGGCTCTGAAAAAAGTGCCATGACTTTTTTTCACAGTTACATCCATTGCAGGATCATATGATCAAAATTCTGGCGCTTGGCAACTGACTCATATTTATGATGGTTTCAGAGCCCTGGGGTCGTGTGATCACCTCCTGCAAGCTTAAATCAAACAAACTCAATGGGAAAGCCAGATTCACTTAACAACCGTGTTACAAACTTAACAACTGCAATGATTAAATTAACAACTGTGGCAAGAAAGATTGTAAAATGGGGCAAAATTCACTTAACAAATGTTTCACTTAGCAACAGAAATTTTTGCCCTATTGTGGTCATACATTGAGGATTACCTGTACTGGGATTTTTTTAAAATTTCCCCAATACCTGTCATGTCATAATTCCATAAAATTTGTGTATTGTTCAGTAGGTTTCATGCCTGATATATCTGGGCTTAAGATAACGTAATTTTACCTTAACCCAGATATAGCAGGCACAAAACCTACTGAACAGTACACAAATTTGAATGAAGGCACAAAGAATCAGCAGCAGTCTTCATGTTAATATATTCTTCAGCAGAACCATATGTGAAGCTAGCTTCATCTTTGTTAGTCCATAGACTTAATGCAGTCTTCATTGATCAGCAGAGGTTCCAAACAATGCAAATGTGAAAAGAGGATGGCTTTTCTTGGTACTTAAAAAAATCATACATGTATAGAGTGGATCTTGAAAGATATATAAAAGACTTTAATAAATATAGTATTCTACTAATACTTTTGTGAAAACTGCCACCATCAACCATAAGCAGAATTTAAAGTCTACATAGCTTTACTATGTAAAAAAGATTTGAAGAAGGCAAGCCAAATTCTGTAATTATTATAATGTATAGTTTGAGAATGCTTCCATACAGTTATTTCCTTTGGAATATTTTCAAACAGATTTACTAAATCAGACTAATGTTTTAATAGTGAAAATATAGAATTTCCAAAGTGACTTAACCTGCATGCAAACTTAGAACTAAATCCAAGAGAAACTTGTCCTTTCCCAAAATGTAAACTCCCACACACACACACATTGCTTCAGTCTTCACTATTTCTCAACCAGCAGATCTTACCAGTTATGTATATGATACACATAGTATTTTCTCGCTTTAAGGCATGTTATCTTTCATATTTGCTGAATTGAAATTTTCATCAAATAAATGATGGATACTAAATTCAATCTGTAACATATAGTACAGCCAGAACCATTCTTTGAAGTAGAATAGATGAACAGGAAGGTCCTCAAATGTTATAGATCATTATATTCATAATTCAGTCCTAGAGGAGATCGACCCTGACTGCTCTTTAGAAGGCCAGATCCTGAAGTTGAAACTCAAATACTTTGGCCACCTAATGAGAAGGAAGGACTCACTGGAGAAGAGCCTAATGCTGGAAAAAATTGAGGGCAAGAGAAGAAGGGGACAACAGAGAATGAGGTGGCTGGATGGAGTCACTGAAGCAGTAGGGGTGAGCTTAAATGGACTCCAGAAGATGGTAGAGGACAGGAAGGCCTGGAGGAACGTTGTCCATGGGTTCGCGATGGGTCGGACACGACTTCGCAACTAACAACAACATTCATAATTTAAACTCTAAACTTGTCTAACCACATCTTGTTAAGTCATCTTTTCTAGTTTGGGGTTGAATTGTGAAAGGCAGTTCCTCTTTCTTGGATGCTTGCTTAATTGCCTGAAATTCTGTTCATGGTAACGAGAAAATCTTTGTTTTATATGTGAAAATGAATCCTTCTGGACTTTGAAGAAATGCCTCTATATTTATTGTCAAAAACAAATCAATCAGAATGTGTTTCACATGAGCATGTCTGTGCATTAAATCTAAGATCAAAATTGTGGGTCTTGTTAGTATCCACAAGGCAACAACTATCTCTGTCATAAGAAGCAGTTAAAATGAGATCTTTATAAACTGCAGTTAATGATACAGCTGTCTGAAACCTAGTTCGCATATGGATGACATGCAAAGTAATATGGATTAGTGGGGGGTCCCATGAAATTTGCAGTAATGTGTGCAAAATTGAGAATAAACATTAAAGGAGCAGTTTTTCTTCTGATACTTAAAACTAACTTTCTTTGTATTTATATAAAGGAAGTTTTCATTGAATTCTTGTGCTTGTTTGGGGATTGTGCTAAACTAATATTTTTTTCTTCAAACAGCGATTCTTTGCATCCCACACAATTTACTACTTGTACAGCTGCTGCTATAAGAAACGTGCCTGAAAACCCAGAAAATGGCGCCAATAGGCCTATTTCAGCTGCATCTGGTGCAGGATTCAAGCCCTCAGGACCTCAATATGCAGAGAAAACCTCAGGCTGGGAGTCTTCTAAGCAACCAGGTAAATTACTGAAGTGTTTGTTTGGTTGCTGATTTTGAAATCAAATATTTTATATAAAAATACTGATATCTGATAAAATTTGATATCAAGTCCAGTTTTGTCCTTTACTTTGGTTGAAAAGTTAATTTTAAAATGCCATACAAAGCTGTAGAAAACAGAAAAGCATATCAAAATTAATAAAATACATTTTCACAACTGGATCGACTGTAAGTAGAATTGTTCTGAAGGATGAAGACTGCCCTTTTAAGACAAGAAGCATGGGGGCTGGTTTTGCTTAATATGGAATTTATTCATATAGTGATTTGGCGTGTTGTTATTTTGTACCATATGATACAAAAATATACATCCCTCTGCACATATATTTGTAGTTAGGACAAAGCAGAGGTTCAGGGCTGTCTTCATCTGTGTAATACCATGACCAAGATAGTGCATGTCCATAAGTTTAGTACAACTATGATACTTTGTGTTTAATAATGGAAGAAAAGTGACTCTCTTATGCAAGGAAAATGGGCTAGAGTCTCAGTAAATAATAATATATAGAACAAGAAGAATGGGGAACAAATCAGTTGCCTATGCCTACTTTATGGCATGGATATGATACATTGGCCTAGACCAGTGATGGCGAACCTTTTAGAGACCGAGTGCCCAAACTGCAACCCCAAACCCATTTATTTATCATCGGGTGCCGGGTGGCCATGGCCCATTGGGTGGGTGTAGCCAATTGGGCCAGCGTGGTCCATTGGGTGGGCATGGCTGCAGTGGTAACGGTGTTCAATCAATCAATTCCAACTTTGCGAGATCTTTTTTTCCCCCGCGAGAAGTTAAAATTGATTGATAGAACCCTTTTTTTTTGCACACAGCGGCGGAGGCCTAAAGCGAAAAGGTTTTATAAAACCCAGCTGAAGGCCTAGGACTGTGGCGATGGCGTATGTGCCCACAGAGAGGGCTCTGTGTGCCACCTGTGGCACCCGTGCCATAGGTTCACCACCACGGGCCTAGACTGTATATTGAATGGCTCTTAATCTTGATATGTTTTAAATGTTTTCCATATAGGGGTCTTTCCGCCTAGAAAATGTTTTGCAAGGGAGATCTGTTTTTTTTTTTTTGAGAAAGAAGTTAGTATAGAAGAATTTCCTTCTCTCTCCATAGTTTTAGATCTTTTTATTTTATTTGTTTTAGCTCTGTTGAACAAAGGAAAGCTGAAGTGAGATCATAAGCCCGGTCACAGTTTCACTGAGCAACCACTTAACAACTAAGTTGACAGTCCCAACTGGTTTCTAAACAAGGACTACCTGTATATTGTACTCACTCAGAAATATGCAGAATTGAGTAGGGAGTACATATAGTTTTATCATTGTTATCAAGGCCCCAAATGAGCATGTTTGCCAGGAGTGTCTGTCACCAGCTTGATTGCTATACCATAATTACTACACTTTTGTTAAAGCATTCACCATGGTTCCCATTATTTACAGAGCCATTTTCAAACAAGTCTGTCATATAGGACAACCAGTATTGTGTTAAAAAAAACTTGCTAGACTTTTTTAAAGACACTAATCATCACAATAGTCTTGCTGCTTTACTGTCACTTGTAAAGCACTATCTAGGAATAACTCCTAAGTTTGATTTTTTGGCAGTATGATCATTCTATCCTTTGGTATTTGTGAGGCTGCTGTTTCAAAATTTAGACTTATAGAGACCTTCCCTGTGTGAACGTTAGGTATGAACTGATTCTTTTCCCCCCTCACTTTCATTCAGTACAGTCTATATTGAAGATTTTAAGCAACAGTAATTTCATGCTGTTGTGTTTTAATCATTTTTTTCTCATTCAGTTGAGCTCCATGAACTTTACGATGCTTCAACATAAGACTGCAGTCTAGAATTATGTTAATTAATTAATTAAATAAGGCATCAGTACATTAGAAATCAAGCTTGTAATTATTGTTTTTTTTCCTTATGATCATTTGTAGGTAGATCATACACTTATGCACATAGCAATTTGGTAATTCTAAAATGAGCATATTAGCAGTTTTCAGATTATCCTTTTGTTTTTCCTTAGGCTGCAATAATGCAGCAACAAAGCAAACTTATTAAAAGGTTGACTTCATTAACTCAGTGGGAAATTTCTGAGTTAAAAGCCTATTGGATTGTGCTGCTGAAATCTAATAAGGAAAGAAAACTATAGGCTAGTGGTCTTCAAACTTGGCCTTTTTATGACTTGTGGACGAAGACCCCTGCTATAGGCTGTTAACCTGAGTAGATGATCCTTGACTTACAACTGCAATTCAGACCAGAATTTCCATAGTGAACTGGTGCAGTCATAAAGCGAGTCATCATATAACTGGACCTGATTTTATGACCATTTTTATTGCATTTGTAAATTGTTGTGGTGGTGAAGAGAATCCAACTTCTCCAATTGACATTGCTATTGAAAAAGTTACAAATTGAAATTATGTTTGCTCAGGATGCTGTAAACAGAAATAAATGTGGGCTGGTTGGGAAATGCCCAAATTGTGATCATGTGACTGGATAGTGAAGGGTCATAAGTGTGACAAAAGTCATAAAACACTTTTTCTAAGACCATTATTAACTTTGAAGCATTATTCAACAAACTGTTGTAAGCTGAAGATTACTTGTATGTCTTAATTTTCCCCCCAAATACTTTAGTAAATATATTTCCAATTGAAGATTTCAATTCATATGCATAGTAAAATCATAAATGTACTTAACTGTTTTTTGGGTGCTTGTGTTTGACTTTTGTTTTAAGTACTTTCAGCTAATATAAACTGAATATGATACACATGGTTCTTTAAAGTTTCTAAATTTACCTCAGAGTTTCATTTATTTTAGAGTAATGGGGTTTTTTGGTGTGGGAAAATTTATTATTGTGGATAAAGTTTATTTACGGTATGTGGAATTCAGAGTCTTCACTCTTACAAAAATTGTCAGCCGTGAATAAACTGCAGTTTAGTTTTCCTGATGGGCTTCTCATCCAGAGAATGTTTTCACCCATAATTTTACATATTCATATGGACTGATGGCAGAACTAAGAAGGGAGCAATAAAGACAAGGAAAAGCAGATTTCTCCAGAAACTTGACAACATCTTCATGCCTGTTTGGCTATTCTTTATGTCTTCACATAAAGGACTTTTTGTAAATCTTCTGGGATGGCTCTGTGGTTGCTCAGTGTGGACTCACTATCTGATCATTATGGGAAGGTCTGTTGACTTTAAAATGATAGGACTATAGGCTTGTTTTGAACTTATGCTGAAGAGGTATTTTCAGTATAAAATACCTCTCTGCCACCACACATTTGTAGAATAAATACAATCTCTTTTGTTTTCTCCACTGTGATTTTTAAAAGATTTTCTACTATGTGGGAGAAAGATTAAACCAAGGCCCCATCCTTGCTCCTCAAAAATCCTCTTTTGTAGTGGAAAAAATTTGGCAGAGAACTGTTCTGAACTCTCTGTGCTTCATACTAAAAGAAGAAGAAAAAAGCACTTGCTTATTTGGACTTCTGCATTCAGTTTTTCTTAATTATCTTTCTTCATTCAGTCCAATCAATTCATCCAATTTTTCTTTTGGGAACCTTTTCTTTTATTGAGATTTGCCGACTCAAATTGACCACTTATCAAGTTATGCCCTTGACCTTCCGATTTACTTAAAAAAAACTACTTTACTCTTTCAGGGTACTTTTAATCTATTTAGAACTGTTCTAGTTTTAAAGAGAGTCAATTGGCATACTGGTTAAGGCTTTGAACTGGCATGGGTGAAACCCAAGTTATAGTTTACCTCAGATATTAAAGCTCACTAGGTATTCTTTGGACCAGTCAATATCTGTCAATCCAACCAACCTGACAGAGTGACAGTTGAAGGGAAAAATAGAAGGTGGAATACTACATATGCCACATGCAGAAAAGAGAGGTTCCAAGTCAATCCATCAATCAATCAATCTAATAAAGCAATTAGATTAACCACACTTGTGAATTGATGCATTTCTTTTTTTTAAAAAAAGGTCATTACATATTGTTAGGGAAAGGATTCATAATTATTCCTAATTACCAAAAATGTAAGTTTAATGTGGTAGGTAGTTTTAACCGTGTTTTTAATTGTGTGGCCTGATTGGCTTATGGCTATGTTTGACAATAATTGGAGGGGAATTGGAGGTGTGATACCTCAAAATACCTTGAGGTGGCGATAAATCACTGTATTTGTACTTTCTTGAATTGTTTTCTTTCTCTTTCTTTTTTTCTCTTTCTAATGGGAGATGAAATGGGGGTTAACTTTTAGAGGACAGCTTATATTTTGAGTGCACAGTGTTCTTTCATCTATGGTACATTTAACAGAAATGATCTTTAATGTTTAACCTGCAAAGTATTCTGCATGGTGGTAGAAGTAAGTGTGTAACCCCTGTGTTTTATAACACAGGCAGGACAATATTTTGAATGGCTTCTTTTTGTAAAGTTTCTCATGAATCTCATTGCTTGTAATTTATATTTATCTGCTGATGTTCTTTCATTTGTTTTATTACTTTGTTTAATGAAATTAAGCCAATACCAAGTAATGAGATTTGTTTTGGAGAGCTTGCCTTTTAAACTGAAAAGGACTGATACAGGAGTGAAAAAATATAAGAATGTTTGGGGCAGACAAATCTGTGCTTGGGTGAAGATTAAGAGTACAATATACGCAAGTGATTCTGCTTGCTTTCCTTTCCATCATTAGTCATTCATGTTATTGCTTTAAAAATTGTTTTGGCTACAGTGATGCTAAGTGATAACCATGCTTCTCAAATTTACCAGAATTTGAGAATATGATTATAACTGGAATTAAGTTTGGCCTCTATAGCAGGCAGAAGTGATATGTGCTGCAGTGCTCTGAAACATGCATTTCTTCTTGGCAGGCTTTAGAAAAATGAAAAGATTTATTTATTTATGTATTTATTTCATGTAGCTACCCATCTCACAATGTAAGCACCTTCAGTTCAGTTCAGTCCTAAACTACAAATATTCTCCTCTATCGGCAAGCACCTTCTTACTTTGTCTCCCAGGCACAAGATCTGCTGTAACAGTTCAAGAAACACATAAATTTATAAAGTGGACTTAAAAATTTCCCCTCTCTTGAGAAGCAACCACCTTTCCACGCCACTGCAAACCCAGGACAGTGTCTGGATCAATGCAAACCAAGTATTTCAAAACTAAATAAAGAACCACAGTGCTTTTTCAAGTCACAGCATTTTGTCATTGCCTTCCTATTCCATTCACCAGATCTTAGGCTTTAGTCTCTTAGTTCAGCACACACACCCCAAACCATTTTTGTTCTAGGGCCCAGTTTCAAGGAAAACAATTTTTCCACGGATCAGTGGCAGCGGGGGTGGGGTGGGGTGGATGGTGGTTTTGCGCACTGTGTAGATCAGGGGTTCCCAAACCATAGATCAGGATCAGGCTGCAGCATGCCAGCAACCGGTCCGTATAAACAAGCAAAGCCCCATCCTCGGGTTATAGGCAGCACACAAAACCACACATCCTCCGGTCCACGGAAAAACCTCTCTCCACAGAACCGGTCCCTGGTGCCCAAAAGGCTGGAGACCTCTGATCTCGATCCCACACTTTTGGAGACAAAGCTTGGCTTGCTTCAGTGGCCCGGTTCCTAACAGGCTACGAACCAGTACTAGACCATGGCTGGAGGGCTGGGGACCCCTGTCTTGGTTCACTGGTTTCCCATTGTTTGAAAATCTTACAAATTGACCTTTATAATTAACTCCCAGACTTGTGACTTACTTTATGTAAAGAAAAATGTGGAAAACATAAAAGGAGGAAAAGAAGCAACAAACACATAGACATATTGTATATTTGTACTATTCAGTCCAATCTTAAATTTATTATTAAACTTTAACTATTCAGAATAAATACTGATCATAATATTTATGGAGAACCAGTGTATAAAGAGTATGTGAAGAGATACTGGTAAGTTTGTGAATTAATTTTGAATTTTTGATATGGTAATAACCACATTGGTATGCAATTCAAGAGAAGCTTAATTTCTAAACCATACCAGTCTTTGAAATGCCAATTTAAAACTGATGGAAACTAAATAAAATGGGGCAGTAATAGGACAAGGCTATGTGATACGAGTAAGTATCTCCTCCTCATCTTAAACTTTCAGTATACGGTCCTTGTCTTACAACCATTTGTTTAGTGACTGTTCGAAATCACAATGGCACTGAAAAAAGTGGTATGACTGATTTTCACACTTATGATTGTTGCAGCAACCCCACAATCAAAATTTGGACATTTGGCAACTGACATGTATTTACGACCATTGCAGTGTCCTGGGATCTTATGATTACCTTTTGGGACTTTCTGAAAAGCAAAGTCAGTGGGGAAGTCACATTCAGTTAACAACCATGTTACTAACTTAACAGCTGCAGTGATTTACTTATCAACTGTGATTTTAAAAAAAGGTGGCATAATGGGAGCTAAACTTATTTAACAGCTGTCTTGCTTAGCAACAGAAATTTTGAGCTCTTTTGTGGTCATAAATTGAGGACTACCTGCATTGAAGTCGATAGCCATCCCAGTAAAACAGTTTCTGGGCTTTCCAGGAATCATAACACATGTGGAATTAGTCTCACCTTAAGATTGTAAGAAGCAATCTTAATATGTTTTAAGACCTTTAGTCTTATGTTTGTTTAGGTGGGACCTTTCAATCCCAGAGTTCTTGCAAACCATCAATATCCAACTTGGCAGAACTTGAAACTGCTTATAAAAAAAAATACTGTAGACTTAAAACTATCCAAAACACATTCCAATAATGTGGTAATTCTAGATGCTGCTTATATGTCTGGACCAATTAGTGAAATTGCAACAATAATTAGGCTTAACAAGTTGCTGCTTTGTAGTGTCAGTCGATGCAGGACTAAATGTGCTGCAGAGAAGTGAAGAGGGTGCTATTTGACACGAGGATAGGCAATCTTTTTGGACCTAGGGTCATGATCACAACCATTTCGAAAGACTGGATGTTGCTCATTCATCACAGGACTGCCAGCATAATATAGCCCAAAATGTAACATCTATTTATCTGAAGGCAAATGGATATGCTTTTTTCCTCTAGCTCATCCAATATGCTTTCTGCGATTCTGCTGATCTTTATTCTTTTAATGGAGAAAGGGGAACATTTCCAAATAAAGCGATGATCTGTTTCCCTTTTTTTAATTTCCAAAATGCTTATAATTGGCCGAGCAACATTTTTTTAATTAGGATGGCACTGTGGGGCTGGTATTTTATATATACACTATCTAATTCATTCAATAAACTTTTAAAGAGTGGACAGTTGAGAAGACTGCAAGTGCCAAGGGTGGCAAACTAGAGCTGTTCGGATAGAATTCTGTACCTCATGAAGTTGGATTCCTGGGCTTAAAGCATTGGTGGATTTGATTTTGACTTGGTTTTTAGAAAGTTTTCTTTGCTGTATTTCATCATCTTCATCAAATCTTTATTTGGTCATAGACCAGCAGCATGTATTTGCTGTATTTTGAAACTGAGCAGGACATAATTTAAATAAAAGTGTCCTGAAAGAGTTGAGTACAGTTAAAGTTCAATAGCAACATCAGAGGAGTTTGTTCCTGACAAATAGACACCCCAGTATTAATAATGCTAAATTGTTTTGGCATACCACAGGGTGTGACAGGTTAATGAATGTGAATTCCAGTGTAGCCAAGCAAAGTGTTCTGAAACCACACCAAAGGTCTTCGTAAACATCACCTGTTAAAGCTGGGGCATTTCCTAGTGACGTGAGATGCTAACCTGTTGCAAGCATTATGGAACAGAATATAGATGTAGCTTTGGTTTTTTTTCCCTTTTCTTTTACCTGTATAAAATATGATGATTATGTAACTCACTTTCCACCAGAAAAACCAGCTGATAGAATTTTCATAGGTGGCCCCTGATATTTGCAGTGGTTTTGTTTCAACTTGCAGATAGCAAAACCATGGATAAGAAGACCTTTAAAAACCTGCTTTACTCATGTACAAAATCCACCTGCCATTTTGCACATGGAAAGCAGAAGAGAGAAAGAACTGCAAATATATGAAAGCCTTACATTGCTGCTAATGAGGTCTGGTCTGTTTTTATTAACTGTAGGCTAAATCATGAGTAGTGGAGCCCCGGATAACAAAGGCACCTGTATGTTGTGGTTAAATGGATTTTAAAACTGTGTATTATTCATATCTAGTATCTTGAAGAAACAATTTCAGATTTTTTTATTTAGAATAAGAGTTTTGAAATGCTCTTCTTTCTCACAACCTTCATCTCCTCCCACATCAGGATGCAAATGGACTGGGTTAATATGCTCCAACTCATTTTCCTCCTACTAACTATGAGCCACCCTCCCACCACAGCCTATCTCCATCTTGTTCTCAAGGAAACCACAGCTTCATTTCTTTATTAACTTTTTAAATACCGTAAGTCTCCCTATTTGTTGTCTCATTTACAGTCTGCCGCTATTGGCAGCCAGAGCGAGTCAGTATTCTCCAGGTCAGCCCAAATACTGCAATTTGAAATTAATTTGCTCTGGAGGATTATTTTACATATGGCATAAGCAGTTTTCACTATAACTATGTCATTGTTTTTCAATATGGATAACTTTCAGATGGATGAACTTCAATTCCTAGAATTCTCAGAAATATCCGCTCCACATATTGGTAGGATCCTCAGATTGGGAAAAATTACCATAACTTAAAATCTCCAATGTGTGACTTCCTTCAGTTCATTTAATTACTGCCTGTATAGTCAACTTGCAATGTATGGCAGTGAAAGTTGGACCATAAAAAAGGCTGAGTGCCAAAGAATTGAGGCCTTTGAACTATGGTGCTGGAGAAGACTCCTGCGAGTCCCTTGGACTGCAAGGCGATCAAACCGGTCAGTCCTAGAGGAGATCAACCCTGACTGCTCTTTAGAAGGCCAGATCCTAAAGCTAAAACTCAAATGCTTTGGCCACCTAATGAGAAGGAAGGACTCACTGGAGAAGAGCCTAATGCTGGGAAAGATTGAGGGCAAGAGAAGAAGGGGACAACAGAGAATGAGGTGGCTGGATGGAGTCACTGAAGCAGTAGGGGTGAGCTTAAATGGACTCCAGAAGATGGTATAGGACAGGAAGGCCTGGAGGAATGTTGTCCATAGGGTCGCGATGGGTCGGACACGACTTCGCAGCTAACAACAACAAATAGTCAACAATTCCCCCCTCCGCCTTTATGTGTATGTGTGTGTTTGTGTGTATACCTTAGAGCCAGCATTCACTCCAGGCAACTGCCCGGACCAGTCCCTGCAGTGTTCTTGGTAAGATTTCAGAAGTGGCTTGCCATTGCTGGGTTCATAGGGCTGAGAGAGAACAGCTGGCATGAGGTTGCCCAACTGGCTTTGTGCCTAAGGCAAGATTAGAACTCATGGTCTTCCAGTTTCTAATGGATTATGTAATTCTGGTTTAAAAGTTAAACTGAAAAGATGTTGGAAGTGCACTGGCGGGTCTTGAGTCACTGCAACCACAGGTATGGTGGCTGTATTACAAGTATCCCTTATTAAAAAATCTCAGAGATTTCCCCAGAAATCTTTATGATATAAAGCTGTATAAATAATCTAAAACAGAGTCAGAAGATTGAATTCAGTTTTCCTTACTTACTCACCTGGTAGAAAGGATTGGTGACCAAAACTGTTATAGATTGATTAGCTAATTATTGTGATGCCCTGCACTAACATACACTTTTTCAAAAAAGATTTGTTGTCCGATCAGAATGAAGCTGTCACTACCGTATTTTCCGGTGTATAAGACGACTGGGCATATAAGACGACCCCCTACGTTTCCTGTTAAATTATAGGGTTTGGGCACCAAATAAAAATTAAAAAACATCAGATTTGATTTTAATATGGTAATTTTAATTCAAATGCTTATGACATGCAGGTACTTAGTAGGAAAACTGTCACTTATAAACATAAGGCTGTTTGTCATCAAACATGTAACTATAAAACAGTGCAATGGATTAAACTTTTCCTAATTCACTCTAAAGCTTTCCCTGCGCAGACCAAATGGGAGATCCGCTCCAGGTTTTCCAGCCAGCCCTCCCAGTTCCTGAGTCAAATGTGTCCTTAGAGCTAAGCAGCTGCTCTGGCTGCTGCATTCCCCACCTTCCTTTCAAGTTGGGATAGACTGCAGCTGCTCTTCAACTTTAGAAGGAAAGATGCCCAGACCCCAGCCTGTAAAAAATCACAGACTGCAGCTTCTTCTCCAATTGGTCCTGCTTTCCCTGTGCAGACCAAATGGGAGATCCGCTCCAGGTTTTCCAGCCAGCCCTGTCCCTAAAGTTTCAGCACCCGGCGTATAAGACGACCCCTGACTTTTGAGAAGATTTTCATGGGTTAAAAAGTCGTCTTATACGCCAGAAAATACGGTACATTGAGTTTTTACACAACCAAAGGTGTTGGCGTGGGGGGGGGAGAGAAGAGAGCAGCTGAAGATACAGAGAACGTATCACCATAGAAATGCCGTGGTTTACCTGATTGTGTTAGGTACAGTGGAATATAGGTGACTTCATATCTCATCATTTGATATACAATAACTATAGTTTGGATTACAATTGGATACTTTAGTTACACTGGATACACAAGCAGTTCAAAATAAGGAGAATATGAGTACATAAAGAAATAAGAAGTCAACTTTCCCCCCAGCTCCTTCGTTCTCCTCATCGTCTACCAAAACTATCTCTTTCCTCAAAAGGTTGGTAAAATTAGTTCTATCCCTCTGCCAGTCACCTCTATGATTCTTCCTTATCTTTTCAAACTTAAACCCACTGATATTGTGTCTTAATTTGTTGTGAAATTGTTATCAGGCTAATTGTTTTGTTTCAGTACTAATGTGTTCCATGGTGGCTTCCAGAAAAATAGCAAACTTGACTAATACAATTCTTCAGTCATTTATTTCATGTAAAATATTTGTAGCTCTCCCACAAATAAAAATATTGTATTATGTTTACAATATTGTGGAGGTAAGGTAGGATACATGTCTAAAAACATTTATTCATGTTCCATGCCGTAAAGACATCCTCATACATTGAATTCAAGGCAGAATGATAATGCTGTGCAATATTTGATCTCAACATTTTTGAAAGTTAAGTTCCTCCTTTGGCTCCAATGTTAATTAGGTGGCTTATTACAAATAATACTACAAGATGTAAACCATATGCATACAAATGCAAGTATGTAAGCATTAGGGATATGCATCGCTTCAGACTGAAAGGCAAAAACGTTCTCCAGGGCTTGTGGAGGGCAATCATGACACTTATCTATAAATTCTTAAACTAATATATGTTATCCCTTGAAAAGGTGCGGCAGTTTTAACATACTACATTCCCACTCCATGCTATTCCAGAACACATTTTTTGCCCTCCTGACTGTTGCAAGCATGAACTTAATGGGACGATACTCCAATTTTCTTCTTTCTGGAACTGGCTTTGGAAGGAACAAAGCAAACCCCTCAAATTTTACTGAATTTTGACTGACCCATAAAGGCTGCAGATGAGAAAATGATCTGACCCAAGCCAGCCCAGAATGTTCATTTTAATTAAGAAACTTTACAGTCCATTTAATCTGAGCTCTTTAGAGATGAAAGACTAGCTGCTACAGCAGGAAACTAACCTTCTGAAATTGTAACCCGGCCTCTAGTGCACCTGTTGTGATTTTTCATGGTGCACATTCTAGCTTTCCCAGACATTTTAAGAAATGATAACAGTATAATCCTTCCTGTTTTGCCTTTCATCGTAGGAGGATTTAAAGCTTTAATTATATTCCACAAATCTAGTAAAAAAAAAGTGGCTGTTGAAGGCTGTGCTTTCTCTCCTTGCTTAAGCCCACGCCTTTTAGGGAAATGTTCAGAGACTGAAATTTAGTTGGTGGAGTTTTTTTGTGGGAAGGAGGGAATATTAATAGCATTTAAAACTCATCAATATCCATTTGGCCTAGAAATAAGAGCCAAGGAGTTATAGTCTATTAAGTAATAGGAACATCCATTTTCTCCCATCTGTTGTACAGTAGTATGATTGCGGTTATATAAACCACTGGATGACAGCACTTTGTAATGAAATTCTGGCACTTGTATGCAGAGAAGTATCTTTATTATTATTTATAGACTTCATATGATGCCTGATCTTACGTTTAAGTGAGTGTTAAATTGTTCAGTATTAGTTGTTGCTATGGTCAAGAGAACATCTGTGAGAGAGAGGTTGGTTCAAGTAGTGGACTTTACTCTTGTCTTAAGTAAGGTTTTAATTCATTATTAATGTTTAGCATTAGACTGTGCTATGAATAACACCTAGTCTGTTCTGAATATTCTCATGTTTCTCTAGAAAACAGAAGTATTTCCAGAAAAAACACTGTTCTTACAGAAGAATAATTACTCCATTTCAGTCCTCTGAAATAGAGTATTTTATTCCATTCTGGATGACAGCCATTATTAAAAACCTTAACAAATTAAAGTGTACCCAGGAAAAAAATCCCCTAGAATAACAAGGGGTCTGTTCCAGGTTTTACAAAGAACAGAAGAGAATTAAAAATGGCAGACCTTCGTTATCTAAACAGCTTCCAATTGGTGGAAGATAGAGAACATTTCTCTAATATTACTGCAAGAAAGTACGTCAAGAACCAGCAGATGATAACTGCAGAGTTATATATTTTGGCTAAACCTTAGAACAGAGCTCCCCAACGTTTCCAGCTTTGCAGACTGGCATGGGTGGGGGAGGGGATGGTTCTGTGCAAGCAGTTGGCAAGTGTGCACGCATGCAGCTACATTTGCACAAGCGGCATGCACACGGTCCTGCTGCTCACGCAAATGGAGTGCATGCAACTGAGGATGTGCACATACGTTTCCCGCGTCCCAGTTGCAATCCCCTTACAGCCCACTAGTGGGCTGTGACCTATTGGTTGGCATCCCCTGTCTTAGAAGATACCTCTTACGAGAGCCAATTGCATGGTGTATTGGTTAAGGTGCTGCACCATGAGCAGGGCGAGCTGGGTTCTAGTTCTCTTTTAGGAACAGAAGACAATTGGGAGACTTTGGGCCAGTTGCTTCCTTTCAACCCTGATCATGCCTTGGAACAAGCCAGCTGAAAAATACAAGCCAGTTTTTTGATCATTGATTACAGGATAAGCACTAAGAACATTAGGAGGAGTCAGCTGGATGACCATGGCCCAGCCAGTCCTGCTCAACCCAATCTACTTCACAGGTTTGTTATTGTGAGGAAAACAGGAGGCAGGAGTATTAAGTATTTGTTTTTCTGCTTTTAGTCTAATAAATAGTGTGTTATGGCTGTCATCAAAGATAGATCTAGACAGCTATGGGTGTTGAAGATTAGCTGTTGGTTTTAGAAAAGCACTTGGGTGGCTAATAATCCCAAAATGGATGGCAATTTTACTTTGCTGTAGCTTTGTTGTGTTTGTTGGGTTGAGAGAAGACAAAGAGAAAGACCCATTGTGGGGGAAAAAAATCTACTCTGTGCAGTTCATCTGCCAGAGATCGAAGCCCTGGAAGATAAGTGGTTTACCAGCCAGAGAAAAACAGCTGCCAGCCTTGACTAACAAACAAACTGCCATCCAGAATGCTTAAGCTCTTTCTGAAAATGTTAACTTTATTTTACGTTCTACAGCGAAGCTGGTATTTTCTACAGACATTTTTATCTTTTATATCCCAAACAACAGGTGGTGTGTTTTGTGTTTGTCTCCGCATAAGCTGTCCTTGAGATTCGAAAGTATTTGTGGAGTTGTACTGTTCAAAAAAAAAACAACCCTTACATCCCTTAACGTGCACACAACTGACACAAATAGAATCAAAGTACTTACTATTTAATCGAAACATATATCTTGGTGTATTTTGCAAAGAAAGTTTTAGTTAACAGAGACAACACTCTGTGCCCAACAGTTGGACAAATTGTAGGGTAGTCTCCATATGTATTAAATAAAATATGAAGTTATTGCGAAGGGTAGCATATATGGGTAGAAAAGATAACCGAGGGACAAGGGTTCTATGATTACTTTGGGGTTAATTGTCTTACAGTATCCTGGTGTAAAATTGTAAAGCCAGACTAAGTTCTAACGTTCATCTTCCTTAGGATACAGGATTGCATGGACAGTGCATTCAGAAAGTATTCAGACCCCCTTCACTTTTGTCAATTTTGTTATGCTGCAGCCTGAATCTACAGTTTATTGAAATTCATTTCTCATTAATCTACATTCAGTATCCCATAATTTTAGCATAACAAAATTGACAAAGTTGACTAAAGGGAAAGGGGTCTGAATACTTTCTGAACGCACCGCATGTACTGTATTGCTGCTTGCATACATTTCAAATACTGCAATCTTCAGTTTGTCGGTAATCTATCACAAGAGTGATATTTTTTTTCCAACACTATTGCAATATTCATTTTTCATCCCTGTGGCCATGTGATCAAAATTTGGACACTTGGCAACTATATTTATGATGGTTGCAGTGTCCCAGGATCATGTGATCACCTTTTGCGCACTTATGACAAGCAAAAGGGGAACCAGATTGACTTAACAGTCGTGTTACTAAGTTAACAGCTGCAGTGATTCACTTGACAAGAAAGGTTATAAAATGGGGGCAAAACTCACTTAACAACCGTCTTGCTTGGTGTTATGTATCCTGGTGCAGGCATCTGCATAGCAACAGCCACCAGGGGGAGTGTCCTGGACGGTTTTGGCGGGAAACCTAGTTTTGGCGGGAAACCTAGGGCCAACCCCATTGGCTGGCCGCCTGCCTGGCTAGGTATATAAGGAGGCCAGGTAGCCCTTGTTCCCCAGTACGCTACCCCCCCCAATAAAGAGCTGAACACGTACTCCGGCTGGCATCTCTTCCTTGCGTCGGACCCACTACATTACACTTTGCAGTGGAAATTTTGGGCTGAATTGTGGTTGTAAGTCAAGGACTACCTATACTAGCAACTTTCCACTCTTTCCATGTTAATGATAAAGACAAAGGACATTTTTTTCCTTTAGAACAAGTGACAAAATATTTGACCCCAGCTGTAATGCATTATGAATTCAGATTTTTATTTAATGTTCCACTTCCCAAGTGCAATTCAGAATTCATTATTGACTTTCGTGCAAATGATGTGCAATAACATGTTTTTATTTCTAACCTAATTGGAGGAACAAAATCACAATAGAGAAAGTGTGACTTTTGTGGGCTATTAATGAGTCTCATGCGTCCCAAATCCAAAGTCTATCTTTCTCTATCCATTGCCTCAGAGTTGTTCATAGTTCCAGATGCTGCAACAATCCAGCAATTGAACAGTGCAAATTAGTTTTCTGTATTAACAAAAATTGTATGCTTTAATTGCAAGCATTGGGCCAGTAACGAGACAAAGAAGTTTTAAAAGGGATTGGAGAAATGTTAAAGGGGTGCAGCTCATCAAACTTTCAGTGTCACCAACTGTAATCATTTCCAGGGTTTTACCTGTGCTCCTATAAAAATTTGCACTTGGATAAATGCAACCTTTTAAAAGAGAACTTTTCAAACACAACGAAAATTCTCAGCAAATGCATTAGATTGCTACCTGGGGTGTTATAACCAGGAAGAATTCATAATTACATAGTTGCTTCATCAATCTCAAGAATATGCTCTGACAATTTTCCTTTTTGCTGATAGTTGAAAATGAAGCAGTAAACTCTCAAAAGTACTGCTCATAAGTGCAATTTGTCACAAACAACGGCACCACCCTCAGCCCTTCAACATTCTTTTTCTTCTTCCCCTCTTATCTGTGTTTATTTGTAGACTTCAAGAGCATTTATAGTTCAAAATAAAATACTGTGATCACTGGGTCATAATGGAATGCTTCAGAGACAGAAGAGTGCCAATTTCAAAGAATACAGTGTTTCTTGATAATGAAAAGCTGACCAATTACTTATTTATTGTACCCTTTTCTCTGGAAACCTTTCCTATTTCCTTTACTATCATTTATTTATCCGGAGAGTGTTATCCTGATACTGCATCATAAATAACTACAGGTGTTTATCACACTTCAGTGAAAGGGGGGGGGGGAAGCATTGATTGTTGCCACTTTAGGACTGAAAACATTTCAGAAGGTGCCAGTCTTATCTCTTAACTTCAACAGTTTGTCAGACTTTGAAGTTTAATCAGGCAGAAAAGGTGTGTGACTAAACTGCCTTTTTCAGTACAATTGGCAAAGCATGAACAAATAAATACACTTTAATGAATTTGACTATAGGCAGGGTTAAAAGCGTGCAAGATATTATGGCAGAATATCTGTTTTTGCATTATTTCTAAAGGAAAAGATGCAAAATAGGAGCCGTAGGACAAAAAAGAAGGAGTGGTCTGATAGATAAGATAGGTGCTACTTGTGTTGAACCTCTTTTCAGATATGGTAATATAGTTAATGCTACTTACTGCAAGGGCCAGTCAGAAAAATTGAAAAGCAAATACACACTTAAGAATTTAGGACACCTAATTAGGGTGATCTATTTCTTTGGACTTGGATGGCTGCTCAATGGCTCAGTGACTAAGATGCTGGGCTTATTGACTGAAAAGCTGGTAGTCCAGGTTCAAGACCTAAGTGCCACATGATGGGATGAGCTGCCATCCTTGCCCCAGTTCCTGCCCACCTATCAGGTTGAAAGCATGCAAATGTGAATACTTTGGTGGAAAGTTAACAACACTTGGTGGCATAATGCTGGCCACATAATTGCGGAAATGTCTTTGGACAGTGGTGGCTCAGTAGGATTATCATGTTTCCCCGAAAGGAAGACTTACTCCAAAAATAAGTCCTAGTTTTGGAGCGAGGTGCATGCCTAAAAATCAAGCTAGGGCAGGGGTGAGGGGGATTGGAGCTGCCCCATGGATGCCTCTGCAGATGAGAATGGAGCTCCGGCCTGCATTTCACCGTAAGAGATCTTCCGGAAAGGCCTCTGCAGCCAAGAACGAAGCTACGTGCAGGCCGGAGCTCCATTCTCAGCTGCAGAGACATTTTCTTCGGCTGCAGAAGAAGTGGGCTGGCTGGGCAGGCTGTTGGTGTCACCACGAGGTAAGACTGTGGAAAAGACACCTCCCCAAAATAAGACCTAGTGCCTCTTTTGGAGGTAAAAACAAATAAAAAATAAGACCAGGTCTTATTTTTGGGAAAACACGGTAGCAATAGCACTTAGACTTACAGTACATAGCACTTCACAGTTCTTTACAGTCCTCTAAGCGGTTTACAGAGTAAGCATATTGCCCCCAACAATCTGGGTCCTCATTTTACCAACCTCAGAAAGATGGAAGGCTGAGTCAACCTTGCGCTGGTGAGATTCGAACTGCAGCCAGAAGTCAGCAGAAGTAGCCTGCAGTGCTGCATTCTAACCACTGTGCCACCACGGCTCATGGCCTTGAAACAGAAATAAACCCCGCCCCCTAGAGTCAGCGATGACTAGCGGAATAAAATCCACAGGGACTCCTTCACCTTTATTTCTTTGGACTAGCAGTAGCTCTGTAGTGTTTCCAACAAGATATTTTTCCTGATCCTGTGTAGAGATGAGAAAGTTTACACTGGACTTCTTTTGCACACAAAGCATTTCTGCTTCTACTGATGTCTTTTACTTCAGATTATTTGGTATTATGTTCACTTATTAACCCCATGTATGTTATGTTTATCTGCCAATAATTCAGCATTTCAGACATGGTTGATTTTTCACCCTGCTTTTCTGTTGAAATCCTTTGTTGCTTGTTCTTTAATTTCCCTTTTAGCTGCGGATTTTAAAAAATGCACTGGGATGTTCCCGAGGGTAGAAATACTATTTTCAAAGCACACCATCCTTCTGTGAAGATCCTCTGTGAAGGAATTTATTTTTGATACATATTTCAGATATTTCACTCCATTTGGGTTTCCTTTTAGTATGCTTTAAAGGGCAAAGTATGATTAGTTCTTTGCCTGCTAATGGGTACATTTTATTATTTGCTTCATGTAATTGTGCAGCTGGAAATAGAGTAAAGTTTATTTAATAAGCCTTTCTTTATTGGAATTGGATAATTCTAGGTAAATTGTTTTAGCCTTTAAAGTCAAAGTAATACAGACTTGCTAGAATACTATAATATACTAGAAATATCTTACCATTTGCAATTAACAGTGAATTCAATTCCTCTGTCCAGTTCAAAGGACAATTTTGTAATTGAACTAGACTCTAAACTCCATTCAGAAACACAATCTTTTTTAAAAAAAAATTCAGTTACATTACATTTTAGAGACTAAAATGGACAATGTGAAATTTGAGCGGGCCCCGAACAAGGAGTATATATCGGAGGTGGTGACCCTTTGAGAGCTGTATGCAACAAAATTTCATTTTGATGTATGCCAATTGGTGTACATTCAAAGTGACAATAAAGTTATCATCATCATTATCATCATCATTTAGGTTTAAATCTTAGATTAGAAATTTCTTATTCCATTTTTTTCTGATGGTTAATTTCACTTGTACCCCTTGGACATGACATTCTAGAGATTTATCTAGAGAGTCAAGAATGAAAGTGTAAAATATGTTAATGATAAAATAGAGGCAGCCTTGGAGGATACAGATAACCTAGATTCATAAAAGTATGGTCTCAAGTCCAGGTATGGGTGAGAACCCTCAGAGGAAATAAGGAATTCCTGTCAAGGAATAATTTGTATCACAATCATGAAAACATGTTTTTCAGCATTATCTCTCTGCAAAGGATTTGAGGTGCTTTAACAGAATAACAGAGTTGGAAGGGACCTTGGAGGTCTTCTAGTCCAACCTGCTGCTCAGGCAGGAAACCCTATACCATTTCAGACAAATGGTTGTCCAGTCTCTTCTTAAAAACATCTAGTGTTGGAGCACCCACAACTTCTGGAGGCAAGTCATTCTCTCCTTGATTAGTTTCCACCCATTGCTTCTTGTCCTGCTTTCAGGTGCTTTGCAGAAAAGGTTGACCTCCACTCCTTCTTTTAGGCCTCCCCTTTTATATTGTAACCTTTTTAACCTGAGACAATGTGAATCAAGCACCTTCCCAGTTTATTTGCATCACTGTATCTTCCACTTGGTTTGCACAGCTCTGAAAGCATCTCTGTTCATAAAGGGCAATCATGCACATGCAGAGGCAACCAGAAACGGTTTTTAAAAGGGTCGCATGAGATTTGCAAAAGATGTGCTTGCATTCAGGATTCAAAGATGCTTATATTTGCTGAGTGAAGCAAATCATTTGAATGCTAGATACATACCTAATTATCATATATTTATTTCTATCAGGAAATTTCTTTTTAATAATTGTGCATTTATGTACTTAAACATTGGAATTGCTGGCATTTCTGCTTGCAAGCTCAATGTTCGTTTTTCTCCCATTTCAATTCATGGCAGCTGGAAGTGGATGGATTTCCAACAATAGTACAACATCTGGTGAGAAAACTACAGCCGCACTTCTGCAAACTAATGAAGGTACTTTGGTTCAGAGAGCAGAGCATATTCCAGCAGGCAAGCGGACTCCAATGTGTGCTCATTGCAATCAAGTCATCAGGTTGGTATCATTGTCTATATACATGGTTGCTTTATGTGAGATGCAGGACTGTCCTTCTTATTCTACAAGGAACTTATATTTGAATAATTTAAACCCATTGAATTGAAACCTCTTCAGCGCTGTTCTCAGTTTAATCTTGAGTGCACTGATTCATAAATAAATGCTAATTAATTAAGTTCATACAACATAGCCAGCAAGATTAATGCATGCTTCCATTTGGAACTTAACATAAAGCTGAGAAAGTATCCACTTCCGTCCTCTGAAAATTGCGTAAGCATGTGAGTTCTTACATAGTTGAAATACTGCGAGTATTTTACTGGTTCTCATAATTGTCTCAGTCATAGAATCCAGGAATTTGTATTGACTGGCATAATATCAAGCTTGTGGCTTATATGAGCATATTGTTAGAGGTGGATAGTCACACAGGTTTGGAAAGTAAAAGGAAAGACAAGTGAGAAGGTAATATAATAGAATCATCTGGCATCCTTATAAAGATTATATCACGTTGTTTCTTTACTCTTGCAGTACAATACTTTGGGAAGCTTATGATAGCCTTCAGCTTTTGGGGTTGAGGTTTTAGCATAATTACAGTTCATGCCCTTTGAGGCAGTATTACCTGCAAAAAGATAAGAACTGGATCAAGTGACATTCCACAGCACATCTGTGTTGCAGCCAAATGCATTGTACACCTGGTTACTTTACACTAATGCATAAAATAACCATGATGTGCAAGTCTCCCAAATTAAGAGTGGTATCTTATAACCTTTTAATTGATATCCTTAATTATTGATAAGTTTATCATCTAAAAGTTATCACAATTTTTTTGCAGTCTTATTACAGGGTCTCATTCTGTCTTGCAAGATCAACATGCTAAACTACCTGCTTTTTCTCATATATAATATCTGTTGAAATAGTTGTAGTAAAATTCTAATAGATTGCTAATGTGCAACAACTGAGGAGTCTCAGAATATCATTGAATAAGATAATTAAATTTGTTGTCAATTTAAAATCTTGGTATTAATATATTTCTGTATCCCTTACATGGAAGGGATTTTTTTTAAAAAAAAGTATGAGTTTCTCTAAATTCTTTTTCTCCCTAAGTAATCATGGCGTTACCATTACTGACAAAGAAAAATTTTCTGCAAGATAAATGAGAAACTAAAGTACAATTTAACTGTCACAAGAAGTGAAAAAGCCCTGTTGAGATAAAGTTTGCATTTTTATCATGCTTTCATGAACATTTAAAAATCAGGACAACCTTCTGGTGATAGATCAGCTACTTGGTGCTTACTTAATAGTATGAAAATACCAGTCTAACTTTCTGTCTTCCAAACAATATGGATTTTCTATCTATATCTTTTCACTCATTGTCGTGCATAAAAATTAACAGTTCAAGCAAATGATCTCTACAGAATCATTTTTTCACAGCTATGGGAGTACATCCATGACTTAACTTAACTCAATATTTTACTTTCCATTGACATAGTCGTAGTTGGCTACCTCAGAATACAAAACAGCTGTGCATTTATGCATTTCATCCAAATTATCTTCAGTCGTGTAACAGGACGTTGACTGATTTACATAAATTTCGTATTTAAAAGGATTACTGCTGATGCTGTCCATCTCTGTTTGGAATATAAATCCAACTGATGCTTTTCTGTCAACTATATTATGGGGTTTTTTTTGCCTGCATGTGATTCCTACTAAGTCATGCATAGTATAAATAATAAAAATATTGAATAAAATTCTACGTTACCTCCTCAGTGGCATTAAATGTGCTTATCTTAGCTGCAGAGTTAATTGATTCATTCAGAATATGAAATACTGGAAATAATAATTTTCTTTTTACACACACTGGAGCTTTATTCCTCTTTAGGCTTCAAAATATGAAAATTCTCAAATGGCTGAAGAAAACTAAAGCAGACCAAGTCTAAATATTTCTGCTAAATGGTAGTATCAAAATACTTAGCCATCCTTCCCAGTTCCTATTATGCTTTCTTCCAAGACTGTACTTTTAGTGGAGACAATTGGAAACTTGATCCTAAGCAGGGCCAAAAGTCTTCCTCGGACTGGGTTTTTTTCTAATGAGCCTCGTAAATTAGCCTGTGCTGTTAGAAGAGAGCAGTTTGTTATACATAAGGTCTTAAATTGGATCCCTGCATAGCTGAAAGAGCATCAGTGTTAAAAGGTGCTTGTACAGAGGTTAGAGTGTATCTGCTTAGGCCAATTGTTCAGAGAGCCACATGGCAGCAAGGTTACCTGTAGATATTCAAATGTTTGTATTTTTCAAATAATTTATTTTTTTCCCCTTTTAATACATTTTTATTAGTTATCAAAATATAAAATACAAAGAGAAATTTTTAAAAAGTAATAGAAAACTAGGAAGGGGGAAGGGGAAAAAAAAGATAAAGTATGATGCAAAGAAGTTAAAGCAGGGGTGTCAAACTGCCGGCCCATGGGCCAGATGCATCATGCTGAAACTGCGCCGGCAATGGAAAAAAAGTCACGATACGTCGTGACACGTCACCTGACATTGTGAGTTTGACACCCCTGGGTTAAAGGAAAGAAAAAAAGTACCAACTTCCAACTCTCTTTAGCACAGTAGAAGATAACAGCATTGCAACCTCAACTTTTTACTCTTACACAGTAGTATATACTAGCCATTTCTATAGCAACAAACCTATCTAATGAGCAAAAACAAAGTCAAAATCTCTTTTTTTTTCATTGCAAGCACAACATCCGGATGCAATTTCCAAATAGAAACAAAATTAAATATATTCTCTTATTTGGATAAAAGAGTCAGTTTGACTATCTCTGCTTCTCTTTGCTGTGGGGAATAATATATGCTTCTGTTTACTCATTAATCTTTATAAACTCTCATAATTTATATTAAAAGAATTCCCTGTATTATTTCAATTTCTTAATGATTTCTTAAAGGTGCAAACATAAGAAAAATACTGTTTTGCATATTTTGAGAAATATTTACCCTCTTAATATATAGGCAGAAAATAGTTCTACTGATGAAATGGCATGCATTCTTTTTTTTCTTTTATATGAAACTTTTTTCACTTTGGTTGATTTAATTCTGGTTTTTGATTTGGAGGCACTAAACAAAAACAATACATTCAATCCTTACAGCGAACACATCAGAGTATAAGAAATTTCTATCACATGTCTATCAGCTCGTGTAGAATCAGAAAGTTCTACCTTGATCTAGAACCATTTTTTAGAAATAAAATGTTTCAGTTTAATTGTATTAAAGCATAAGCATTTGTTCCAGAGTGAAGCACATTGTGAAATCTGTATTTTCCCCCACTTTTGGATAACATATAGTGTACTTCTAATATGTTTTACATAACTACTGATACATCAATATAAAAAAAATCCAGTAGAATTGTCTCCTCTCATTATCAATAAATTTTGCTTTCTGTCTCCTGAAAGAAGATAGAAAATAGATGTTTGACTGCATTTCATCAAACATGGAGTTTAAAATTAATATTTATTTTTACTTGAAACAGAGGGCCTTTCCTTGTAGCATTGGGAAAATCCTGGCACCCCGAAGAGTTCAATTGTGCTCATTGCAAAACTTCCATGGCTTATATTGGTTTTGTGGAAGAGAAGGGAGAACTGTACTGCGAGGGTTGCTATGAGAAGTTCTTTGCCCCAGAATGTGCCCGATGCCAGAGGAAGATACTTGGAGTAAGTAAAATGCCAATTTGTAATGAACATTACAGATTAGATAACTCACTCAAACCAGCTGTTTATTGATTATTATTTATTGATTAAGGAACAATACAATAATTTCTTAATCTCAATTTCAAAATTACAATTAATCAGCAAAATTGTCCATTGCCTTCCTTTAGTTCTTCTCATTCCAGAATTATCCCATTGTACCTTAATCTCAGTCTCAGCACCTGGCCAGTGTTCTCTGGGATTGGAAGCAATCTGGATCTGGTTTTTACTTAAATGGGAAACACCAGGAATTCCAGAGCAATGGATAAGCCTGGGAAATAGAAAAACATCCCAGTAAGAGAAATTCACAAAACTACTGTGATATTACTGTGATATTACTCGCAGGAAAACTGCGTAGATGTATCTGTAGAGTCACAAGGAATTGAGTTTGAGAGTTTATCATGTGAAATTATGTAGAGGAGACGTGATGGCACAGAATGCAATATTGCAGGCTAATTCTGCACACTCTAAGGAGTTTGATCCTGACCAGCTCAAGGTTGACTCAGCCTTTCATCCTCCCGAGGTCGGTAAAATGAGGAGCCAGATTGATGGGGGAAATACACTGACATTATAAACCACCTAGAGAGTGCTGTAAAATACTGTGGGACAGTGTATAAGTCTAAGTGCTATTGCTAGTGCTATGTAGTTTGGGAAATGCTAAATTGGATGTGAAAGCTAAAGTTTTAACATCAGCTCTTTTAAGTAGAGTTCAGACAGGTGAGTGGACTTATACAGAACATGTATGCTTACATAACAGCCAGTTTCTTGCTTGATAATGGTAATTGAAAAACTAGTTATTCAAAATAGTAACCAATGAAACAGTAATGAATCCTGAATTATGATTATCCCCAGAAGCTAGAAAAAAATATTTTTTGAAAAGAATCTTCCAATGTCAAGTGGAAAGTCTTTCCAGCATTTAAAAATGTTTCCAATTCTTAAAATATCATCACTGAATTTTGTGATATTCAGAGCATAAGAAATCATCCAGGTCCTTCTACCAGAATTACAGTCCTTAGCATTTCGTTGAACAGAAGCTGTAGAGTTGATAACATCAACACTCAAGACATGCAGTTTCCAGTTTTTATGCTTTAATGCTATTCCAAAAATATAGAGAAAAATGTAAGCTATCTAATTCAAATATTAAAATACTCATGCATAAATCCTGTTTGTGTTTTGGTTTGCTTTGCTTTGGTTTCTACGCTAGGAAGTAATAAATGCTTTGAAACAAACCTGGCATGTTTCCTGCTTTGTGTGTGTGGCCTGTCACAAGCCCATTCGCAACAATATTTTCCATTTGGAAGACGGTGACCCTTACTGTGAGACAGGTGAGCATTACCTATAGCAATTCAAATAAAGGGAATAAAGGGATGAGAAGACATTAAAAAAATACTGGGCTATTCTTTCCTTGCTGATGGGAATCTATCAGTTCAGCTGATAACGTTTCTATTTTTTAAATAAAAATTGAAAATAAGTCAATTTCATGCTGTTAGTGGCATCTAAAGTGGGGCAGAATGTCCCCCAGTTAAGACAATAATTGTTTCACAAACAAAATAGATGCCACAAAATTGGTCAATTAAAAAAAATTATAACCAAGATAAAAAAGAATATTTGTAGTTCAGGGTTGAGGGGTCCTTGATGTTGAACTTGGTTGTTTACCTACAGACATTTCATTACCCAAACTAGGTAACCTGATCAGTCATAGTAGAAAGTGGGGTTTATTCCAGGTAACAAAGTAATAACAAACATAATTGAAGCATTGATCTTGCAGTCAATGAGTTTTCATGGGAGATTTCTCTTCAGTTGGAGTTTCAGGTGACATGACAGAATCAGAGATACAAATTCAGTGTCCACATTTGCAAATCATATATATCTGATCTGCCCCTTTGTGGACTTTCCTTGCACAGCTTATTTTAGGCTGCTGTTACCATGGTTAATGTAACAGAAGAAAAATCTTAGACTACCGGTATGTGTCTGGGGTTGAAAAGGAAAGAAAACAGAAGCTCTTCAGTCTGTTCTGGCTACTGTTCTGTACAAAGCTTGTAAACCTCTTAAAAGTCTAAGTAGGAGCCAAGTTAAACAGGTCTACACTCGTTTTCAGTGCGATATTGTGAAATAGAGATGAAAGAACTTGTCAGATTTAAAATAAATACATTTGAATAAAGTGTCATATCAAAGATAGCACACAAATTTGGCAAGCTGCTTGAGTTGATAAAGTAGTTCTCATTTAACTTCAACATTGAGTTGATAGCTGGAGAAAATGGTGTACTTGATTGTTTACATAAATCACCACCTATCTTAAATAAATTGTGCATAATTTGTATTTGGGCCCCTTCACCTCTGCAATAAATAGGTTATTGAAGTACATGCGTACAGTATGTACAGAATATGAAAAGAATTGTATAAAAATAGTCATAGCTTGTTACAATTTCTAGATAAATTCTGCTTTGCATGTGATTCTTTTATTATATCCATTACCATATGAATGGAATTTTATCTTGGTCCTTCTAACAGAATCAAATTATTTAATACAAAATGTTTATTCGGAAAATTACAGTGACTCTAATAATTCCCATATTGCTACTTAGCTTTGATTTTTTTTTATGCATTGTACCATTTCACTAACTTTCAGCGTGAGCCTCCAATATCTGGGCTGCAAAAATCAGGACAGACATTGGAGAGCAGTAAAGAATTCCTCGTATGTTTTTGCTGCCATCTGGTGGTGATAACTAATTTTGTACGCTTAGATTAATCAGATGGCCAAATAGCAAAATATTTAATCCTTTTACAAGCAACAATTGTTAAACTACAAAGAGAAAAGGTCTTCAAGAATTTTGTCCACTGTTATCGACATTTATTCTCTTGTGGATTTTGCTGAAATTGCTGGTATTCTTTAAGTGTCCATATTATTGTATTCTACAGATTATTATGCATTATTTGGTTCCATGTGCCATGGATGTGAATTCCCTATTGAAGCTGGGGACAAGTTTCTGGAAGCCTTGGGCCATACTTGGCATGATACCTGTTTTGTGTGCTCAGTAAGTATAAAAAACATATTATGAGTCATGTATGGAGGAATGTGCAGGAGGTGGAGAGGAATGAAAAGATCAGAACAGGCCAAGCTGACAGAGCAAAACGTCCAGCATCAAGTCCAGCATTCTGTTCTCCACAGATTCTAATGAAAAGCCCACAAGCAGACCATGAATGTAACTGCAGCTTCTCATTAACAAGAGTATGAAGAAGTTCAAATGTGCAAGCAATAGTTATTTAACACAGAATTCCATCATTTAGCTCATCAGGCATTATGGTTATTGCTAGTCAGTTACTCATGCTTTGATCCTGTCTAGGGTACATGCAGTGTATTAGATGTTGGGCTGCTATTACAAGGGGGTTTAAAATTTCAGCTGCTTATGAAAGCTTAGTATTTAGTATTTGGTCATTCCCACGTTGGGTTCAACATTAGAAACAATTATTATCTTATTTCCAAGCCTATTCATGGTGGTAGTGTTGATTTTCAAAGACTTAAAAAAATACAATGTGAAACCTAGTGTTAAAATTGTGCTCTTAGAATTTGATTTTATTGTTCATTTTTTATTGATTTTTGTTTTACATGATTGTAATTGTAAAACATAGTTTAGAAATGTTTAATAACAACCATCAGGAAAATAGAGTTGGAGAAAACTATGCAGACTTCAACAATATATTTAAGAAGGATTTCTTAAAGCTGGAGAAGAAATCTCAATAGACCATAGAAAATGAAAAATTGTGAGTGGCCATAGAATGCTGGTTGATTCTCATGCAGAAAAAAAGCAAGGAAACTCAAAGAAGAGGGTAAATGGATTACAGAACGTGGAAGTCAATATGATCATCTGATCCAGGACATTTTGCACCACTTTCTTGTAGATCCCACTTTTATATAATAATTCACCATGACAAAAGCAAAGAAATTTAGTTAGTTCAATAAGGCATTGAGTCCTGAAATATCATCCCAACGGCGATGATATTTTCTGTGCTGCCTCGGACCGCTTGTGTTGGCAATGGCGTCCTTGGACCGTTTCAATGGAGCAATGGCGACAGGTGGTCCTTACACCGCTTTTGGACCGTTTTAGTGGCGGTGATGACGCTTTCAGACCACCTTTTCTATCTTGACCTGCCTACCCTTCTGCCTTCAATATATACATTTATTAACTCTTTGCCTACCCCCCCCTCTCCCCCTTGGATTTGGTCGGTCCTGGGTACCAGCCACGGTGGGAGAGTGGCTGACTCTTACATCTGCAGCCCCATAGAGGTGGGAGCTCTATGGGGCAGGCCTACCCAGAGTATATCTTTGACCACCCCCAGGAACAGAGTTGCAACCTGCCGTGAGAGGGCGGGGGTGGCCTGTTTACTGGGGCACCCAACTGAGTGGCAGTGCAGTTGGGTGTGGATCCAGATATTTTCTTTTCCGGCCTTCGACCCTCCTATGGACATGATCATCCTTGGGACTGCCTATCCTGGACTTGCTGGACCAACATGCTACAATACACTAGCACGGACTTGTTCGCCCTCAGGGGTGCCCCCCTCGCCTGGGTGCGACCCGCCTTTTTAAATCCTCCTAACCTCGATGAAGGGCCCGAGTGTTGGGACCCTGAGAGATGGCTGGGCAGGGGCAGGGGCCGTCAACACAAATTTAATAAGAGGCCCCTGATTATTTTTCTATCAAAATTTTTTATGGGGTTGGGGAGAGGGGTGGGAGAGGGGGGTTGTCTGGCTATGGGGGGTGGCCAATCAACCATAGTTCAGGCCAGACTTGGGTCTAACCGCGCGGAGGGAGAACGGGGTGTCGTTGACTCCGGGGCTCATGAGCGGGTCGTGGGACTATTAATTCCCACGACGGGGAATGGCAGCAGGCGGATAGACAGGGGGCCGTATCGCTACCGGGAGGGCCGTCTCCGCTACTTGCAAGCGGTGAGGCGCTCCGACCCTCTGCTTCTTCCCCGGGGTCCTGGGAGCGAGGATGTGCAGCCTCCTGAGCTCCGGCTGGTGTACCTGAATGCCAGGTCCGTGGTTAACAAAGCTCCCCTTGTCAGGGATTTAGTTGAGGGTGAGCATGCGGACCTGGCTTGCATCACGGAGACTTGGTTGGGCCCAGAAGGTGGGGTCCCTTTGGTTGACCTCTGCCCACCAGGCTTCCGGGTGCTACACCGGCCACGAGCTCACGGTAGGGGTGGGGGAGTGGCGGTCACTATTAGGGAGACCTTATGTCCGCGGGAGACCACCGTTTCTCAGATAGTCGGGTGTGAGTCTCTCTTTGTGAGATTTGGTTCTGGGGCGCAGTTGGGCTTGCTGCTGGTGTACATTTCGCCTAGTCGCGCAGCGGCAGCCCTGCCCGAGCTGCTCGATATCCTCTCGGGGTTGGTGGTTGAGTTTCCCAAACTTATAGTTTTGGGAGACTTCAATCTACCATCCCTGGGAGGTTCATCTGAGCTAGCTCGGGAGTTCATGGCTTCCATGACGGCCATGGACCTGACGCAAGTAATTTCTGAACCAACTCATGAGGGAGGCCACACCCTTGACCTGATTTTTTTATCTAGACGGTGGTTGGATGATCTTGGTGGGGGCTCTCCATTTATTATGCCCCTGTCATGGACCGATCATCATCTCCTGCGGCTGGTCTTCCGCTTTGCCACCCCCCGCCGTGGGGGTACGGAGCTGATTAGATGGTACCGCCCCAGACGCCTAATGGATCCTGATAGATTCCAAGCGGCGCTGGGGTCCCCACCTGCCTCCATTGCTCACAGCTCGGCGGATGCCTTAGTGGAAGCCTGGGAAAGGGCAGCCACTGAGGCACTTGACCGGGTTGTACCCTTGCGGCCCCTGACCCGGTGCAGATCCCAGCGAGCTCCATGGTTCTCCACGGAGCTCCGGGAGATGAAGCGTCGGAAACGGGGCCTAGAGAGTCGTTGGAGGTCTAGCCGATCCGAACCCGACCGGTTGCGGTTAAGAACCTATATTAGGTCTTATCTCGCAGCGATGAGGGTGGCGAGGTGTAATTACTTCTCCACCCTCATCGCGTCCGCAGATAATCGCCCGGCCGCCCTGTTTAGGGTGACTCGCTCACTTCTTAATCAGGAGGTGAGGGAGGATCCCTTGCAGGGTCGTGCCGAGGAATTTGGTCAACATCTGTCGGATAAAATCGCTCGGATTCGGACCGGTTTGGACTCCAACTGGGCAGAGTCAGGCGATCAGGACACGGGCGGTCTTGTCAATGTTACCTGGGAAGAGTTTGATTCTGTGACCCCTGATGAAGTGGACAGGATTATGGGGAGGCTGAGCTCCTCCACATGTTTGTTGGACCCGTGCCCTTCCTGGCTGGTTTATGCAGCCAGGGAGAGGACACGAGGCTGGCTCCAGGCGGTTATATCTGCTTCCTTGAGTGAGGGTTATTTCCCCACCGTCTTGAAGGAGGCGGTGGTGAGACCCCTCCTCAAGAAGCCTGCCTTGGACCCAGCTGTATTGAACAACTTTCGTCCAGTCTCCAACCTTCGCTTTCTTGCGAAGGTTGTTGAGAGTGTGGTGGCGCATCAGCTCCCTCTGGTCCTGGATGAAGCGGATTTTCTGGACCCCTACCAATCGGGTTTCAGGCCCGGGTACAGCACGGAGACGGCATTGGTCACTCTGGTGAATGATCTCTGGAGGGCGCGGGACAGGGGATATTCCTCTGTCCTAGTCCTATTAGACCTCTCGGCGGCTTTCGATACCATCGACCATGGTATCTTGCTGCGGCGTCTCAAGGGATTGGGAGTGGGAGGCACGGTTCTTCAGTGGTTCTCCTCCTATCTCCTGGGACGCTCGCAGTCGGTGTTGGCAGGGGGGCAGAGATCGGCCCCTAGGTCTCTCGTTTGTGGAGTTCCTCAGGGGTCGGTTCTCTCGCCTCTCCTGTTCAACATCTACATGAAACCGCTGGGTGAGATCATTCGTGGTTTTGGAGTTGGGTATCATCAATATGCCGATGATACCCAACTTTTCTTTTCGACCCCAAACCACCCCAGTGATGCCCTCGCTGTGATGTCCCGTTGCCTGGAGGCGGTTCGGGTCTGGATGGGGAGGAACAGACTTCAACTCAACCCTGACAAGACTGAGTGGCTGTGCATTCCGGCATCCCGGGACATTCAAAATGTTCCATCTCTTTCTATGGGGGGTGAACTCTTACCCCCCGTGGATAGGGCTCGCAACTTGGGAGTCCTAGATTCACGGCTTACCCTGGAAGACCATATAGTGGCCGTGACTAGGGGGGCTTTCGCCCAGGTTCGCCTGGTGCGCCAGCTGCGGCCCTATCTGGACCGGGATGCCCTGTGCACGGTCACTCATGCGCTCGTGACCTCTCGTCTTGACTACTGTAATGCTCTCTACATGGGGCTTCCCTTGAAGACCACTCGGAGGCTCCAACTGGTACAGAATGCGGCCGCGAGAGTTGTCTTGGGAGTTTCCCGGTACTCCCATGTTACACCTTTGCTCCGCGAGCTGCATTGGTTACCAGTTGTCTTCCGGGTGAGGTTCAAGGTCTTGGTTATGATCTTTAAGTCCTTACATGGCATGGGTCCGGGTTACCTCAGGGACCACCTGCTGCCGGCGTCAACTCCCCTCCGCCCTGTGCGTTCCCACAGAGAGGGCCTCCTCAGGGTGCCTCCGGTAAGGGAATGCCGACTGGTGGCCCCCAGGGGGAGAGCCTTCTCTGTGGGCGCTCCGGCACTATGGAATCAACTGCCGGTGGAGCTCCGGATGACATCAGACCTCCGAACCTTCCGTCGCGGCCTGAAGACCCACTTATTCGAATTAGCTGGTCTGGCCTGAAGGGGGAATATGGGCTTTTAAAATTGTTGTTTTATTATTGTATTATTGTTTTATTTGGGCTTTGGTTTAATCTTATTTTAACTTTTGTATCGTAATTTATATATGCCCTGTGAACCGCCCTGAGTCCCTAGGGAGAAGGGCGGTATATAAATTAAATAAAACTAAAACTAAAGGATCTGTATTTTATATATGTATATAGAACACTTGACTTTAATTTTATGCTATTTCAGGTATGCTGTGAAAGTTTGGAGGGCCAGACTTTCTTCTCCAAGAAGGACAAGCCTCTATGCAAGAAACATGCTCACTCAGTGAACATCTGAAAAATTAAAAATTACTCAAATAGAGAACAAGAAAAGAAGATGGTTGGGTATTGGTCTTCAAGATGTATCTATATAAACTTTAAATTTGTAGAAGCAATGACATGGGAAGGAATTGGGTTTATGGGGCATAACTAATTAGCTTTGGCCTGAGAGCTTTTGGTTGTGTTTCAGTTGTGAAACTGAAATTTTCAATTCAGAATTAATTTGGAAGGCATCAGGTTGGAAATAACTAAATTAAAGTATATAATAAAATATTGAAGCTAAATGTTTGTTGTTAATGAGAGTAAATCTAAAAAAAAGTGGATGTTGCTGATTGGTTTTTATAATCAAGTAGTACTTTGCCTTAATCCAATACTTTGTGGTAAATTTTGCATTATTATTTAAATACCATAAGTGCTACGCAGCTTCTTGGATACTCTAAGAAAGTAAAGAGGGTGATGCAAGAACTCTGGTACCTAACAAATCTAGAATTGGCTTTGCAGCTAGGGACAAGCATTTTGTTTAATTGATCAGTTCAGGTAGAATCAAGCTCTTTATCAAAGAAACATTTGTCAATGAACTGAAAAGAAAAGTCTTCATTAGCTTTCCTCTGGCTTTAGCCATCTTTGCATGTCCAATTCTGTTAGTAGGGTTTCCAATCCCTTTTGAAGGCAGAACTCTCATAACTGTATTCTGCCGAAAGAACTGTTAGATATTTAGATTTTCCAAAATAAAGCTAATAAATGCAACTATTGGTACAAAAGGGAGCATTAATGTTTTTTAGAGAATTTGAAACAGTTTTGTGTCCACATAGTTCCTTTAATTCCCATGGGGAATACAATTTGTCTTTTGCCTTCATAAAGAAATTTAATAAACTTTATCCATCAAGTATTGAAATACTCACTGTGATGAAAAGTTCTGTAAGTGTTCAAGAAGAATATGCAAATTATCTTGAAAAACAGCAGATATTAAAAGAAGTCTAAGTAGTACACATAGATAGGATTGAGTCAAGCTCTTGATTACATAAAATAAGTCCTTACTTATCATTTACATTGTGTGCACATAGCACTTATTTTGTTGTTGTAATATACAGAAAAGGGTAGGGGATTTTAATTCCAGCTTTCTTAGGCATAGTAAGTTCTGAGATTTTTATTTTCTTTTATGGTTTTGTCATCAGCTGCTTTATTATATGTATGTAAAATACATACTGAATTATGTTGAATTTCCATGCTTGTTTGCTTCTATACGTGTGTGTGTGTGTGTATATATATATATATATATAAGTGTATTAACTAATTCTTCATCCTGTATATCTCAGTTCTTCTTTTGACAACAGTAGGAAGAAGAGAGAAAAAGGAAAGAATTGCTAATGTAATGCATTCTTTAATACAAAGGTTTAGAGGAATACTGTGATAGATTCCCCAAAGGGCAAAGAATTTAAATAAACTGTAAGTGTTCTGAGAAGGCTGTGTCAAGGATCTTTATGAGAGTAGGGGAAAGGTCAAAATTTGCAAGATGGTGAGCATAGTGTGATGATCCATGCCTCCCACTTTTGTGTGACACTGACAATTCATACAAATGGGATGGGGCTTGGATCATTTTGCTGTACCTGCCATTTATACCTTAGGAATCCAGAAGAACATTGGCTTCTACTACCTTTTGGAAACGCTAACCTTAAGAAATTAAAAATACCTGAGAACAAAACTGAAGCATTGAAACAAAGAAAGGCATAATTTGTATACTTTTAACATTTACAACTTGAAGCCCTCTTGTAGTCAACTAGCCCTCATAATATGTTTTCAGAATGGCCATTAGACTCACATGAATGCTTTTTATGTGTACCATGGATCAGTGAAAGCTGAACTATGATAATTTTGCATATTAAACTATAGTATTTCCATATTGGAACCAATTTAGAGTTCCCAAGTATTTACTAAAGAAAGGAGGATTATATTGAATTTTGTGTAAGTAGTGTCATGTGATAACATCACAAGTTAAAAAGAGTTGATATTAAATCTTCAATAGTATTCATTCCAATGTTGTAAATATTCCAGCATTTTCACCTGAGAAGCATGGAATAAATAGACTGGATCAGACTTATCCAAAATAGTCTATTATAATCAAACAAATTTAAATTAATCATATTTAATTTAGATTGTATTGTTTTTTATCAATCTGTTCTAAATCTGTATCTAGCCCATACATATGAGATTTATTCTCTATTCCTTAGCCTTACATATTTTTTTTCATTCATTAATAAATATGATTCATTCATATATAAATACCATATTTATGCATTATAGGAGAAGTATGGTTACCAATCAGCATTTCACAGGGCAAATTACAATTTGCAGAATAAGGTGACTTTGATTTTAGTGGCAAATGTTCAGCATTTGAGAAGTTATTTTGCCCTGCATTCTGTAAATACGTAGCCTTCCCTTGACTTAGAACTTGGAGAATTGTAATTTCAGTCTCTGGAGAGTACCAGATTGAATAAGATGGAACTAACTACTGTTATTAAAAATGTAAAATAAGACACAGAAGGAGAGAAGGATAGTGAGTAGGTTATGATCACTTTTCATAAATAACAGGCCACTTGTTTTATAAGACAGAATTGAAATTCAACTTATTTTAGAAAGGCTAGATGAACAGCAAGCTGTTGCATATTGTAATTAATTAGTACACCATTCTTTGTAAATAGACTAATGTCCCTCTGATACAAGAGTTAAGGTAAAAATTAAACATGGTTGCACTTTGGTCTTCATATCCTACTAACCAAGAGTAATGGGTGATTTTCAAAAAGCAAGATGAATGAAAATAGATTTGGTTATTCTATATCTTTTGCGAACTTTTGTTTCAGTTTGTTTATATTCTAATGATCTTGATATCTCATCTTATTTTATAGCTCTGTTTTAAAACAAGTGGTTTTTTTATCTTTGCCTAAACACATAACTGCTTCTGTTGTCATTTGTCTATCAGTTCAGTTGTTGTAAAAAGCCTAGTCATTAACCTGACTTGATGTACACATCAATAAACATACCCGTGGAAGTATATTTTTAATGTTTTGCTTTAATGCCTCTGAGTTTAATACCATCACAGCAAAGCAAAGTGGCCATATAACTTTACCTGTAACAAATTATTTGGTTTTATTTCTTTTTTCTTTCATCAGCTGGCAGAAAACACAATAGCTGACAAAATTGTATACAAAGATTGCCTGATGCTCTTTCCAGACTAGAGACCATCATTAGGAACTGCAATTCTGTCTCCTCCAGCAAGATTTATCTGATTCTGTATTTAGCCTTACCACAAAGCATTCTCTGATTTCAGTTTACAATACTTAACCATCTATAGTAACATGGTCAATTACTTCATGATAACAGTAGCTCATGGGATTCTAATGAGCTTGGTATTTTTTCTCTAGGAGAATGTACTGTTTCTTTCAACCTTGTTTGTACAACGAAAAAGGAACACTGCATATGACTATAAAAAGCTAGAGGTAACTTTACAGGAATCTGGCCTCTGTTGCAAATGTTTAGGCTACTATGATGATGAATGCAAGTCTATTTAAACAGCATATAAACTCCAAAAGTAAAATTATTAAAGGCATCAAGACTATGTTCAAAGCTTTGACAGCAGAGGGTATATTTTTCTATCCTTTTAGCAACAAGAAACAAAAATGTTCATTTATCCATCAGAAAATTGTAATCTAGAATAATATCTATACCCTTAAAGCTAAATGTAAGCCTTTCATTGTTCAACACAAGAAAAAAAATCAGCTGACTGGTTGAACTGTATTACATTAAGAGTCTTCAAAGCTTTTCTTAGAGAACTTAGGATAAATTTCTTTATTTAATAAAGCCTTAGTTTAGGGCAAAGTTTAATTTTTCTGGGAATATTAATATCTTGCTTCAGACAAAGTGTTGCTAATATTAGAGATTCACAGAGATTTTATTATTAATTGACCATTGTTAATTGGAAGGAGTTATCAGAAATAGCATGATGAAAAAATATTACAAAATTAGCCTTGACTAACAGCAAAGGAGAAGTCACAGAAAGGTCTTAGCTTTCACTGAAACCATTTAATAGGATATTACAATTCCTCTAAGAAACTGTTTGTTATCATGGGACCTCTCAATAAAAAGTATCCTTTGTGCTATTTAAATTTTTTTTAAAAAAAGGCACTTCCTATCAAAGCTTCTAAAATGACTTCAGTCTGAGAAATCTTTGTCTTACTCTTGGCCCAGAAGTCTTGATTTTACAGTCAAAAATCAGCATGTAAAAAGTAGCCTGACTATTTAGTTCATGCAGATAAATTATTATAATACCTATTTGTTTTACTGATCATGCATCATAGTGAAGTTTTATTATTTGAATTTCAAAATCTTAATTTTCTTTTAAAAATGCATGTGATATTTTTAGAAAATGGTTAGTTGGGTTAAATACATTTCATTCATTTAAGTACCTGTTTTCATAGTTCTTCAACAACTGAAACTCTGGAATTATGTGATTTTTTTTTAAAGAGAAATAAAATGATGTGCTAATTTTTCATTAAACATGAATAGCACTGAGGAATATGTAATCAAAACAACATTTTAGTTTTGCTGGCCATAAAGTATCGGGATGTGCAGTGTTTTCCCTATCATTGTTACTGTTCCTATTCTTCCACAGCTAAACTTTTGATTCTTCATGCCTTTATTAAAACAATAACATGAGCCACTTTAAAAATAATTGGTCTCTTCTGTATGATTATTCTAGAATTGATCATGTTTTACAGAGATGTAGCTATTAAAATAATGTAGTACTGTCCTACTCCTTTCTGTTTGGCCATTTGGTTGTTTCACATGCATTATAAGAAATTTAAAATGCCAGGTTAGTTTGGAGCAAAGCCTGAACATTCCCAGAGATGTAAAATATAATGTATGTATTAGTTGAATATTGCCATGCCAATCGGGCCTAGATTTGGTCCCTAGTTTCCAGTAGTTTCTTTTGCTAATTTAGCTTCTCAAACAGAGGTTCTCTCACTGAGATGGTGGGTACTTACAATACAGGAATATGAAGGAAGCTCACATGATAATCGTTGTCTCACATGGGAAAGCTATTTAGGGAGAAAGTGTAAAGTCCATTAAACTTTCACAGTTTTAGTTACATGCCAACTGATATTCTACTCATGGAACAAAGCTAAGCAAGCCATTGGAATTGACCAAGTGCCTGTTTATAGAAAGTGAATGTTGAGCTGTACTTACTGAACTCAAATATCACTTAGAAAATAATAACTAGGACTGCAAAGCATTCAGCTGGAACTTCATAAAGCCCATTGGTGTGAGTGAAGTTCCCCTCCTTGAAGTATTAAAGCAGCTGTTCGCTCTGGAAGGTCAGCTCAGCTGCTTTGAAGATGCTGTGTGTTATCTGTACACATAGGCACTAGGAAAACCCGTTCACAGTTTACTGAAAGTCCAGTAGAGAGAGTGGTTTGTGCCTTTGTGCATGTGCACGCAGTGAAGGAAAGTTTTTAAAACAGCTGAGCCAGCCCGTTGTAGCTCCTTTAGCATGTTTGAGAAAGGCTTTCACTCCAAAAGGTTTAATATTTAGCAATAATGATATACATGACATCTGGATTTTTATACACTATATTGATAGTGATTGAGCTAGTCTACTGCAGTATATTTACCTGCAGATGTGTTTTTTTACAATTACCTCGAAAATCAGGACACTTAAACTGACTGACACATTGAGAATTGTTTCTGCAGCTCAGGTTCTCAGTTTAATTAAGTAGCAACATCAGGGCTGATAACTACTGTAATTGGAAGGAAATAAACAAGAGATGCCAAAACAATAAATGTAGTACAACAAGCAGTTCAATTTTTGTTATATAATCCTTCAGCAAAATTTCAGAGGAACTCAGTTAAAATGAAAAATGGGATTCATTTTTTACCATGTAATCTGCCAAACACTATTATTTTTTTTTTAAAAAAATGTGGACATTCTTAACAGCGGATTCTTGTGGATTATCTAAAAAAAATAACATCTTAGTACTCTTTATGACAATATTTTTTATAATACACCCAATCCTCATTTAGTAACTTCCTCAGGTAGTGACTTTAGTATGACAGTAAGAAAAAAACCTTTTTCTAATCAATGCACACATTGATGATCAAATAATTTGTACACCTGACTACAACGTACATCAGAGAGTAACACTGATGTAGGTGTATAAGAAACATTTCTCTCTCTCTCTCTCTCACACACACACACACACACAAACACACACACACCAATCATTTTGCTTAACATGATTCATGGTGGATATGTAAAACTCAGAACTTTGTGATTACAAATACATGTGTTAATTCAGGAGATATTAAAAGTTCAGCTACAACCAAAAGTACAGACTTTTGTTTTGGGACTAATTGTCAGGCAACTAGAAAAACATCACAAAACTTTGTTTTCATATGTGGAAAGTGCAGCAAAGCAAAGGAATAGCTCAAGACTACCTACCACAGAGGAATGATTGTAACCTCTTTGATTAAAGAAAAAAAAATAACATTTACATTTTTATGGTTGATTGAAAATCCCTTTTGCATGAAATAGAAAAATTGCACTCATCATTTATGGTTTCCATCATCAGGGAAAGAAATGGATAATTAAAAAATAGCATTTTTTTGTCATTGTGGATTTAGAGAGAATTTTGTAAATGTAATTGTACTTGCCGCAAAGGAAAATGGGAGCTTCTATTTTTTTTCTTTTTTGAGTTCTTTCTATACTTTTGCTTTTCTTTTTTCTTTCTTTCTTTTTTTCTTTTTTCTTTCTTTACTGCTTTTGCATTTTATTAGTCTGTGTTAGACTTTGTGTGTTTTGTAAAACTTAGATGAAAAAAAAATACTGTAATAATTTTATTTAACATCCTGGTCATTGGAATGGAAATCGATCATTAAATAAGGAGTAGGTGTATCGCATAACAAAAATTACAAGCAGACTTAGAATGTACAGTGGAATGAAGGATACAAATGAAAGTTGGCATAACAGAAAAACATTCTGGTACTACAAAGCTTCAGGGATGATAGCTTAGGTTTCATCCCAGCCTCCTTGAACAAACAATGCTCTTCAAAATTTAAGGGACTCCTGAATAAGTCTTCTGGAGCAAAAAGTTGTTGGGGTTAAGATACAAAGCTTCACAGACTAACCTCTCCCACTTTCTAGGACTGTGGTGTTATTTCATTTCTTTTTTGAATGAAATATGAAGAAAAATCAATACGGTCTTAAAATAAATGCTAACCTATTTTTTTTCAGGGCACCTTATAAAAACATAGCTTTGTGATGGAGCATATCTGAAAAATACAAGACTGATTTTATAGAACTTCGTTCATTTCCAATTTATCTCACTGCATAAATAATCTTACATCATTCTGGATGATGGCTTAAAGGCTCTGGGAGCTTTCGGACCATGAAGAAATGCTTCCCTAATTAGAATAATAACCATAAACAATCAAGCTGGGTGTGTGTGTGTGTGTATGGAGGGACGTGTTGGCTCAGTGGGTTAGGACGCTGAGCCTGTCGATCAAAAGGTTGGCAGTTTGGCGGGTCAAATCCCAAGTGCCGCGTAACAGAGTGAGCGCCTGTTACTCGTCCCAGCTTCTGCCAACCTAGCAATTCAAAAGCACGTAAAAATGCAAGCAGAAAAATAGGGACCACTACGGTGGGAAGGTAACAGCGTTCCATACGCCTTTGGCGTCTAGTCATGCCGGCCACATGAACATTCAGAATACACTTGCTTAGTCCCATACACGGGACAAATTTTATTTCCTGTTTCAGCCTAGCCCAAGGCCATCTACAGGCAGTAGCCACAGCAGTGACAGCTCATATTTGTGTAAATTTTTTGGCTTGTTAGCTGAGAGGCAAAGCGAGAAAGAGCCTGTTGCCTAGAGGTTAAACAACTGCCTAATGTGCAATCGGCCCAGGTTCGAATCTCAGAAGGGTATGGCTGACTGATGAGAACAAATGAGTTTGAAATGGCCATATCAGTCTCCCTTTAATTCTTTGTTAGCAATCCAAAAAAAAATACACAAATAATGAGTTGTCACAGTTGTGACTACAGCCTGTGGATGGCCTTAGCTTAGGCTGATACAGGCAATAAGATTTGGCCCGTATTTGGGCCTTGCAAGGTATTCTAAAATACTTAACAAATACTTAACACATATCTCCCTTGCCTCTTAGCTAACAAAGCGAGAAAGAGCCTGTGGCCTAGAGGTTAAACAACTGCCTAATGTGCAATCGGCCCAGGTTTGAATCTCAGAAGGGTATGGCTGACTGATGAGAACAAATAAGTTTGAAATGCATATCAGTCTCCCTTTAATTCTTTGTTAGCAATACAAAAAATTTACACACACACACACACACACACACACACACACACACACACACACATATATATATATATATATATATATATATATATATCTCAAAGTATATCACATATTGGAATGTTTGGTATTAATTTTCTCAGTGGCAAATTAAATTGTTTTTAATATTGTTTTATCTTTAAGTCATAAGCTCCTTTGTGCCTTTCTTCCAGTTTCTAGCAAATGATGAATTGGTTATATATGATTAAGTTGATGTTGATTCTTAATGGCCACATCGGTTAGCCTTAATGATGATGGTGTCTTCACTAGCCTTAGATCTTCCAATGATGCACCCATGACACTCTTAATATATATAGCTCCCTTTGGTCCTGGAGGAAACTGAGTATCTGGATCCGTACCAATCGGGTTTCAGACCCGGGTATAGCACGGAGACGGCATTGGTCGCGCTGATGAATGATCTCTGCCGGGCCCGAGATAGAGGTTATTCCTCTGTCCTGGTCCTATTAGATCTCTCAGCGGCTTTTGATACCATCGACCACGGTATCTTACTGCGTCGTCTTGAAGGGTTGGGAGTGGGAGGCACCGTTCTGCGGTGGTTCTCCTACCTCTTGGGCCATTCGCAGACGGTGTTAGCAGGGGGGCAGAGGTCAAGCCCTAAGCCCCTTAATTGTGGAGTGCCTCAGGGGTTGGTGCTCTCGCCCCTCCTGTTCAACATCTATATGAAGCTGCTGGGAGAGATCATCCGTATCATCAATATGCTGATGATACCCAGCTTTTCATCTCCACCCCGAACCAACCCAGTGATGCCCTCGATGTGATGTCCCGTTGCCTGGAAGCGGTACAGATTTGGATGGGAAAGAACAGGCTTCGGCTCAACCCGGCCAAGACTGAGTGGCTTTACATACCGTCATCTCGTTTAGTCCAAGAGGTTCCATCTTTGATTATAGGAGGAGAGATGTTACCTCCCATTGATAGAGCACGCAATCTGGGCGTCCTAGATTCACGACTGAAGAAGATCATATTGGAGTCGTAGCTAGGGGGGCATTTGCCCAGATTCGCCTAATATACCAATTGCGCCCCTTTCTGGACCGAGATGCCCTACGTACAGTCACTCACGCACTCGTTACCTCCCGTATAGACTACTGCAATGCTCTCTACATGGGGCTGCCCTTGAAAACCACCCGGAGGCTTCAGCTGGTGCAGAATGCGGCTGCATGGGTAGTGATGGGAGCTCCCCGATACTCCCATATAACACCTCTGCTCCATGAGCTGCATTGGTTACCGGTTGCCCTCCGGGTGAGATTTAAGGTGCTGGTACTTACCTTTAAAGCCCTACATGGCTTAGGCCCAGGATACTTGCAGGACCATCTGCTACCAGGAACGAATTCCCATCGCCCAGTACGCTCACACAGAGAAGGCCTCCTCAGGGTACCGTCGGCTAGACAATGTCGGCTGGTGACCCCCAGGGGGAGGGCCTTCTCTGTGGGAGCGCCAGTCTTATGGAATCAGCTCCCCCCTGAGCTTCGGATGGCCCAAGATCTCCAGTCCTTTCGCCGCGGCCTCAGAACACTCCTTTTCCACCTGGCTGACCTGGACTGACAGGCATTTTAATTATGTTTACAATTTTTAATTTATTTTTAATTTTTAATTTTAATTTATTGCACAGATGATTTTAATTTTATTTTTATCTTAATTTCTGTACTTATTATATGTTATTGTTGTTAGCCGCCCTGAGTCCTTCGGGAGATAGGGCGGGATATAAATCCCTAAATAAATAAATAAATAAATAAATAAATAAATAAATAAATAAATAAATAAATAAATAAAAAATATACAGTTTTTAACTTGGTTACATATTTATATGCAGGTAGTACTCAACTTACAACAATTTGTTTAGTGACCATTCAGAGTTACAACAGCAGTGAAAACATTTTTCATTTTTCACACTTATGACCATTGCAACATCCCTATGATCACCTGATCAAAATTCAGACTTGGCAATATTTATGAAAGTTGCCATGTGACCATCACCTTTTGTGACCTTCTCACAAGCAAATTCAATGGAGAAGTCAGGTTCACTTCTCAACCCTGTTACTAACTTCACAACTGCAGTTATTCACTTAACAGCTGTAGCCAATAACATCGTAAAATGGGGCAAAACTCATGGAACAAATGTCTCACTTGGCAACAAAAATTTTAGGCTCAATTGTGGTCCTATAATGAGGACTATCTGTACACAGATGTATAATATATGCACCTATAATATGCACACACATACATAAGATATAACATGCTAACAGTTTATTTACTGGTTCATATTAGCAATTTTAATCATTTTATCTGTTAAAAATTAATTGTATTAATTGCAACTGAGAATTTAAAATGGCTTTAATAAAAATTTTCCTACATAAGACTTATGAAAGAATTTGAGCTATAATGGTCGAGAATTCTACAATAGAATAGTTCTTGATGTTAAGTTATGATAAAGTCTTGAAGCACTGCAAAACTCCTTTTAAGTTTCTGCTGTGGGGGGGAGCCAATATGTCTGTTTTAGATTGCACAAGGACTGCAAAAAGATTTTTAAAACAAATAGGAAACTTGTTAAGTAGAATTTATGTTATCTTCTACCACGTCAAGCTATGAAATTACTGTAATTTTTCATTTTGTTTTATTCACCATCTCTGCTAGTATAAAAATCACATTGCTGCATGCAGAATATAAGTAAGTATATCAGTAAACTTTCAAAGCTCCATGTCAATGGTGCAGCAGCTGTGGAAGATTAAACAATCCTAAAGGTTAGTTGTCATGGTTCACTGTATTAAACAATCCCCACTGTGTGTTTATGGCATGGAGATTATGTGCTTCATCTGGGGATACTTCGTTGCGAACATTTGGTTGATTACTTTTCAGCATTCCCCAAGGAATCAATCCTCCAGGATCCCTCTGATATCTGGCTTGATATACTGCTGTGTCATTTGACAGAAGATTGGAACCCGTTTGGAACTGTTTTCTGTCTGGAATAGTCCTCAGCTGTAAAATGGAAGGCAGCTGAAATATTCAGCTGCATTATCTCTATCTCTGTCCCCCATGATGATGTTAACCTCTTCCGATGGGCATTTAGCTTTTGACAGCAGTTGAATTAAACCTCAAGGAAAAGCACATTTTCATCTAACTTGAGGATATTCACTGGGCTTTTGTTTCATGCCCTGCATAGTACAACTCCAAGAGGGAGGAAGATAATAGCCATTAAAAGGAGTTTATATCACTGAGAATAAACCGTGAGAAATTTTTTTTCAATGAATCAGAATAAATATATCTCAAAATCAGCAGACAAATACTTGGTTTTAGGAAGAATTGCTGTTTTGGGAGTGAATTCTTTAATATTTCTAGACCATTGTGTGTTGAGCTTAATTCAGAAAAAAAACAACTTATGGAGAATATATATAAACTGAACACATTCTGGAATAAGCATTTGCAGGATATATATACTAATGAGATAAGTATGCCGGTAGTTGTTGAACTACAGGTGCCACAAATGCTTCATTCGAAAAATCCTTTACAAGGGTATAATATGTTCAAGGACTGATTTTACAAAACAGTCATATGACATATTATTAGCCAAACACTTCATATTACATATTTATTTAATACAGTTCAAGGCTTCAGATTGGCATACTGTGTGCAGTCTATATTTTCAAAGCAGGACTCTTCTGAATGGGAAGAATGAAATCTAAAAGCATTTGGAAAGATCAAGGTCTTAGAAATTTGAGTTAGATTCTCCAACATAACATGAAAGGCACCAGGTTTATAAAAGCTGCCTTATCAATGTTTTTTTCTTACTTTATTCAAAATATATTTTAGCAGTACTCTAGGAACTATACAGTACTGCTAAAATGCATTTTGAATACATCTTCATGTACATATGGAATAAAGTAAACATATTTGCTACCAAGTAAATAAAATCAAATATCTGTGTTTCAAATTAAAACAATAACTGGATGTTGATTTGTGATCTTCTAGCAACCAACTGCTATCAGTTTCCTGTTAAACTCTTAGTGGGTAAGATAAAAGAACAGTGGAGGGGGAAGGCCAAATAACCTCAGTGACACTTAGTTCTCTAAGGCAAGGCTGCCAATGATAAACACAAAATAGAATCTAGTGATAAATCCAAGAAGAAGAAGACTGAGCTTCAAAATTATAGTGTGGCATTACAACTCTCCATAGGACAATCAATGATTTCCTGCTTTATCCAGCTGGGTAATCGTGGGCCAGTCACTCACTCTCAGTCCAACTCGCCTCACAATGTTGTTGTGGGAAAAATAAGGAGGAAGTTGTGTTGGATATTTTTGCCATCTTGAGTTATTTTTAAATATAATAAAAGGTGAGATGTAAGTAAATAAATAATAAGTAAACCATCAGAGATGCTTCTTTGCAAACCCAAATTCAACCCTAGTTTATAAGCAAACAGCACTTGAAGACCATCAAAGCTTAGACCTGGACCAAATTTGTAATGTGTCCAGCAACAGTTCTTCAGCCTGAGTTATTTCCAGTCATTTAATTCCTAATCCTGTGCATTGAAAATGGAAAGTATTAACTGTGAGATATGGGGGAAATCCAAATAAATAGAACATCAAACTATACATTCTTGGAAATAAGAACCAGCTATTTCTAACTGTAAAAGAAGAAGAGAAATTCAAGTACCAACATTATCGGCATTCCCCTTCCAGCACCAAACCATTATTATTGAACGAAGTGCTGAATGCAAGTTCAAAACTGTGTCTCTATAGTAAGTGTAGGCACACATTTCTTACAGGTGTTTCAGTATTTGCAGATATTTTCACTGAAATGTCTTCTATTGAAGATTTACTGCATAAAGCAAAAAAACCAAACTTTTGCAGCATCTATTTACAGGAATCCCTTGAACCTAGTTTAGATATTTTTAGAAACTTTATTTTAGTAGAGTTAACTCAAACCTAATGCTTTATTGCAAGTTTCCCATATGTCTAGAACAGGGGTAGGCAACCTTGGCTCTTTCATGACTCGTGGACTTCAACTCCCAGAATTCCTAAGCCAGCCATGCTGAGGGGAAGGGAGAGGTTTCCATGCTGAGCTATGCTGGCTCAGGAATTCTGGGAGTTGAAGTCCACAAGTCATAAAAGAGCCAAGGTTGCCTACCCCTGGTCTAGAAGGAAGACAAAAAGCTGAGATGTTAAAGAACAACTGAGAGAAGAGGTTTGAAACAGGAAAAATTGTAGATGTTCTATTTGTGTGTGACCTCAAAGTTTATACAAAAAAGGAAGACCTTCGACTGGGTTGTTCTAACCAACAGCTTGCCTGTTTTGACTCCGTGTCTCCTTTCTGCAAATGCTACTCTAGATAGACAAGGAACATCTCGTTCTGCCTTCTGTGAAATGTATGTTTTGTGGCTAGATGTGATTACAATGACATCCATCTGATGAAGGAGCAAGTTGAATACCAAACATTTTATGAGCATACCTCTTTGTTTGTTTATATCCTGCCTTTATTATTTCTTCTAAATGATATGCTTTCCCTTATCCATTGGCAGGAAAAAGTTAACCTATCTTCTTGTAGGGTTGGGAGTTAATAGGAAAATCCTTGGGATCGTTCTGGGCTATAGTTGAACTGCTAGTTGCTATCTCTGGAACTTTTTCAATCAAAATAGACAGATCCTGTTACAGGGCATGTCAAATCATTAACTTACTGAGTGAAAGGACTTGCAGCTGCCTGACTGCTTTCATGTGGGACATCTGATGATTAATTTTAAATACAAATTGTGAAGAATCATGCTGCTAAAGTTTCCTGTAGTTTTACCACAGGTTTTTTTTTTGGTACACAGTAACAAAGGAAATATTAACCCTCCAAACTGTATTTAGATAAAGAGTATTTTATCAAGTTTTAACATCTTGAGACTGCTGTCTATGAGACTAAAGTGTCTAAAAGAATGAAGATACAGTTAATCATGTAATCACCGGGGAAAGCAGCCTAGCCCTTTCCAGATGTTATGTTCTGCAGCTCCCATAGTCTTAACCCGTTGGTTATACAATTACAACTGAAGGGAGTTGTAGACTAAGGTGTATGGAGAAACAGTAGCTTGCCTTTCCTCGACTTAATTTCATCATTGGGGTTTTGTTCTGTGAGGTATGTTTTGAAAATACTCATGATGGGAAATGGAAAGATCTCTTTATCGTTGTACTTTTCTGCAACAGTTTGGTAAGATTTCATAGGTGCAATCATATCTGTTTTCTTCTAGTTATATAGAAGAAAAATATTTTTCTTAAAATATGAACTAGCCAAATTACTGATTTAATTGAATCAAATATTAAATGCTCTCTCTCTCTCTCTCTCTCTCTCTCTCTCTCTCTCTCTCTCTCTCTCTCTCTCTCTCTCTCTCTCTCTCTCTCTCTCTCTCTCTCTCTCTCTCTCTCTCTCTCACACACACACACACACACACACACACACACACATTATTTCCTAAGCAAGGGGTAAGCCCATCCTATAATGATTTTTGTAGGGTGAAGTGGGGTGAGCATGGAAGGATTGTACACAGACAGGATTTTAATGACCACATAGATAGATTTTCCCTATGAGATCTCCCTCTTCAAGTCTCGCAATTATTATTATTATTTATTAAATTTACATTCATTGCCATTGTATCCTCCTTGATGCTCATTTTCCAGATTTTTCTTTCCATCTATCTTTAGAACATTTCCCAGAGAGCTGGGTCTTTGTAATCAACTACTTTTTTTCTTTAATTGAAATTGCTTTCAAATTCAAACTGAGATCATTCTATCATTTTAGACTGTATCACCAACCTTGTTAATAATGAAGCTCTTCCTTTTTTTTTCCAATGATTCGCCTGTCTTTAGTAGGAGATCTGGTGTCCTCTGTTATAAAGTGACCCATTGCAATCCGTTTCACTTGCAATCCCTAAAATATCAGTGTTCGGTCTTAACATTTTGGTGCTGACATCAGGCTGGCTTGAACCTCTAACATTCTACATACCATGTTTTTGCACGGTTGAGCTTTCTTTCACCTCTAGACATCCTTTGATTTTAGACCACCCACATCATAATCACCAGTGCCACCTGTATTTGGCCACTGATCCTCCCCAGTGGCTCATTGGATATTTTCCAGCTTGGGAAAAGGGAAAGTTAGTTTCCAAGCATAATGCTAATGCTGTCCCATATTGGTTTTCTTGACAAAATACTTGAATGGATTGTCATTTTCTTTTCTATTCTGATCTCTTGTCTATCACCTGCCCATCATGTGGGCTTTTCCTGAGAATGCACACACTCCCAACAACATAGTTCCTGGCACCACTAGGATACACAGGCCCCTACAGAAACCATAAGATATGATTAAGCATTCCTATTGTTAGAAACATTTGAATAATCTTGGAACTTACTATATTCATCTCTTATTCTATAATGAGAGCCATAGTGGCACGGTAGTTAGAATGCAGTATTGCAGGCTAATTCTCCTGACTGCCGGCTACCAGCAGATCGGCAGTTCGATTCTCACCGGCTCAAGGTTGACTCAGCCTTCTATCCTTCTGAGGTCAGTAAAATGAGGACCCAGATTGTTGGGGGGCAATAGGCTGACTCTGCAAACTGCTTAGAGAGGACTGCAAAGCACTGTGAAGTGGTATATAAGTCTAAATGCTATTGCTAAGTGCTATTTGGTAAATGAGAATAATTTCTGTTTGGACTGGCCTAGTTCACACATTAAAACACAAATGTATTTCAGGTTGTTTTTTTTTTACATTTTCTTATTTGTTTGCATTTTTTCTTGTATTTTACATGTAAAATAAGAAAAAAAATAACACCGTTAACCAGATCTAACTTCACTACCAACCCATTTCTGTGAACATTTCTGTGACCATAGGTTTATGGAAATTTTTGGAAAGATATGTTTTCAAACCTGCTAGAACACTTAAAATCACCTCTTTTCCAATTATTAAACCAGCTGCATTTTTTTTCCAGGTTCCCAGTACTGTTTAAGCACCTACTCCTAACTATCTCTGCCTATATGTGCATTCCATTCCATACATGTGAAGACATTCAGGAATAACTGGGCAGACAACTTCAAAATTGCACTTTATATGTGTTCCTTTTTATCCATAGCCTTATTGGGCTTTCTGATTTGGTGACAGGCCTTCCCGGCTGTCAGAGTAGGTGATTGTGAAAGAAAATAATGGCAGTTACTGCTTCCAATGCTAAGGAATGTTAGGATTCGCAGTACCAACCCGCAGAGAGCATGAAGTTGGAAAAGCCTAATTAATAATATTTTTAAGAGCGACAGTTCCCGCCAAACCAGTATTGTAATCTACAATTGCTAATTGCCTTTTACTTCTCCAGATTGCACTTTCTTTAGTATTCTGAGCACTTAATAGGTTTTCCATTAAAAAAAAACCATGAAGCTTAAAGCAACACATAGGCATTCATATTAGGGTGGATCCAAACAACTGCTGCCTGAGACAAAGCATTAAATATCATATAAAGGGACAACATTCTTCCCTGCATAAAGATAGGAGGCTACCTTAAAGGACAAAAGGAAGGCGATTAACATTATTTTATTGAAGGAAAGGCCAGGAAGTCAAAAGGAAAAGGTTTATAATGCCTTGGTAAGACCACAATTGGAATATTGCATCTGGTTTTGGTAGCCATGATATAAAAAAGATATTGAGATGCTAGAAAGAATGCAAAGAAGAGCAACAAAGATGATTAGGGGACTGGAGGCTAAAAGATATGAAAAACAGTTGCAGGAAATGGGTATGTCTAGTTTAATGAAAAGAAGGACTAGGGGGTGATATGATAGCATCAATATCTAAGAGGTTGTCATAAAGAAGAGCAGTTCAAAATATTCTCCAAAGCACCTGAAGGCAGAACAAGAAGCAATGAATGGAAACTAATCAAGGAGAGAACCAACCTAGAACTAAGGAGAAATTTCCTGACAAATAGAACAATTATTGCCTCCAGAGGTTATGGGTTTTTAAGAAGAGATTAGACAGCATTTGTCTGAAATGGTATAGGGCATGGATCCCCAACCTCTGGGCCGCAGTCCACTAGTGGGCCGTGAGCTGTTTGCAACTGGGTGGTGGAAATGGTGGGTGAGTGTGCATGCATCTCCACTTGCATGAGCAGCAGGAAACAGTGTGTGCATGCACGCTCCATTTTCATGAGCAGCGTGCATGAATGCACGTCGCTCACTCAAATGGAGCTGCGCACACGTGTACACTTGTGAGCGATGCATGTGCATAGTGTGTGTCCTCCCCGGTGCACAAAACAAAGGGTTGGAGTAGAACAGTGATGGCGAACCTTTTATAGACCGAGTGCCCAAATTGCAACCCAAAACCCACTTATGCATTGTCGGGTGCTGGGTGAGCATGGCCCATTGGGTGGGTGTGACCCATTGGGCGGGTGTGGTCCATTGGGTGGGTGTGGCTGCAGTGGTAATGGCAGACTGGGTGGAACTAAAAAGTTCAATCGATCAATTCCAACTTTGTGAGATCTTTTGTTTTCCCGCGAGAAGTTGAAATTGATTGATTGAAACTTTTCCCTTTTTTTGTAAATGGCGGTGGAGGCCTAAAGCAAAAAGGTTTTATAAAACCCAGCTGAAGGCCTATGACTGGGGCGACGGTGCGTGTGCCCACAAAGAGGGGTCTGCATGACCCCCTGTGGCACGTGTGCCATAGGTTCGCCACCATGGGACTAGAATATTAGGAGCCGTGACCAGGGGGGCTTTTGCCCAGCTTCGTCTGGTGCGCCAGTTGCGGCCCTATCTGGACCGAGATGCCCTACGCACAGTCACCCATGCGCTCGTGACCTCCCAGCTAGACTACTGCAACGCTCTCTACATGGGGCTGCCCTTGAGGACCACGCGGAGGCTTCAACTGGTGCAGAATGCAGCCACGCGAGTTGTTATGGGAGTTTCCCGATACTCCCGTGTAACACCTCTTCTCCGTGAGCTGCATTGGCTTCCGGTTGCCCTCCGGGTGAGATTCAAGGTGCTGGTAATGACCTATAAAGCTCTGAATGGCTTGGGTCCGGATTATCTAAGGGAACACCTGCTGCCGGCATCAACTTCCCATCGTCCTGTGCACTCCCACAGGGAGCGCCTTCTCAGGGTGCCGACGGTTAAGGAGTGCCGGCGGGTGATCCCCAGGGGGAGGGCATTCTCTGTGGGCGCGCCTGCCCTTTGGAATGATTTACCGGTGGAACTTCGGACCGCCCCCAATCTGCGTACATTTCGCCGGGATCTGAAAACTTGGTTTTTTGATCTATCAGGCCTGGACTAAAGGGGTTTTAGCTTTTAATATTGTTTTAATTGTTGGGCTTATGTAATTTAATCTATTTTAATTTATACTATTTTTATATCATATTTTATGTTGCCCTGTAAACCGCCCTGAGTCCTTCGGGAATAGGGCGGTATAAAAATTTAATTAAATAAATTAAATAAATAAATATTTCCAAGGTCCTTCCAACTATGTTACTCAGTTATAGGTTATTATTGCTACATCCTTTTCTTAGCCAATACCTGTCTCCAACAGCCAGAAGTCTGCCTAATGAAAACCTGCCTCTGACTCAGAATATATAATTTCTGTTGATTGATCTTGTGGGAATCATCTTGGGCATCAATGGTCCATGTTATTTACTGGGCTCATAAGTAATACCACGTGGGTTGCTGGAACAGCTAAAGGCTCTCCAGCAACCCAGACTACAAGTCTCCAGCACTACGATTGGCTATCCCTAGGCAGCAATGGTTGTTTCAAACCTATTGGCTGCTGCCTAGGGGCGAGAGTATATATTGTGGCTAGTTGCAGCCATTTGCTCAGTACAGATTCTGCACGAAATAAAATATGAGTTTCCCTGTACTTAGCTACCTCGTCTTCATTCCTGCGCCAAAGAACCTGCTATTTAACACTGGCGACGAGGGCGGGATCCTGCTTCACTAAAAAAGAGTTGAAGTCTACGAGGGGAAGGCACTGCATGCCAGAGGGAAAAGGCATTTTCTCCCCCCCTCTCTCAAGGTCAGCTAGCAAGGTACGCTAGTGACCTCATGCTCAGTGGACTCATTCCCTGAGCCTGGAAAGCAGGATTTGGAAAGAAACACAGGAACCAGCTAAGAAAGAATGCTGAAGGTCGGGAAACTTCGGGAATTCGACGTGAAGCACCCGAAGGAATGGCCATCATAATTATCCCAGGTAGAGAACTACCTCAGGGCTAATCAGATCACAGAAGAAGGACTGAAGGCCGCAACGCTACTGTGTGTGTGCGGCCCAGCAACCTTTGATTTGGCCGAGAACCTTTTTGCGCTGACACCGATTGAAGTGGTCTCCTACGTAGACCTCAAAAAGATGCAAACCAGACATTTCCAGCCCAAGATGTCTGAAATGGCTTGGCGGTTTAAGTTCGACCAAAGAGTGCAGCAACCGGGTGAATCAGCTTTGGAATTCATAGCAGGCCTGAGGCAGGCTGCACGCCTTTGCAAATTTTCAAATTTAGAAGAGTGACTACGAGACCGGCTTGTCTGCAGTCTACGGGACTGAACGCTTCAGCAGAGACACTTTGCTAGACCAAACTTTATGTTTTCTGAAGCACAAGATGAAGTGATAGCCGACGAAGCCACCAGGGGAGCAGTTCAAACAGTACAGCCTGCCAAACAACAAAGTTTGTAGAAACAGTCCACCTTGAGGACTCCAAACGCATTGAAGAATCTTCCAAGGAAGAAGAAACTGAAATCAACACACTCCAAAAGTAACCCAACGTGCAACACCGCAAGAGCCAGCAGCGAGAGGACAGTTACAAGGCAGTTCTCTTACCGAGATGTAAGGGGTGCGGCGGCAACCATTTACGCACCAATTGCAGATTCCAATCACCCATGTGCAGAGGTCACAGAAGGACCGGCCACATCGCAGTGGTTTGCAGAGCCCAACAAAGAGACCGGCCACCCAAACACCAGTCGGAAGAACAAACTAGGAGAGCTACTGGGCCCAGGGTCCAGTTAGTGTGGGGTTTTTCAGAAGCTGTAGAAGTGTGAGCCACACCAGGGCTCGGCACCCCCTCAAACCCAAACTTAAGCTCATGGTAGAGCTACAAGGAGTTCCATGTAAGATGGAATTGGACTCTGGCTCTGCAGTCTCAATCATTTCTCAAGACACTTTTAACTTCATGTGTAGACGCAGTAACAATTGGGCCAAACTAAGACCCTCAGATATAATCCTAACTAATTTTCAAAATGCTCACGTTAAAGTTAAGGGAGAAATTTAAGGGGTTTTTTGGGCACCTGGATGTAATAGTAGTAGGGGGCCAGAGAACGAGTCTCATTGGACTCGATTGGTTTGATGCCTTAGGTATTCAGATTACTGGTATAAACCGGACACAAACTGCAGACCTCGCATCAGTATGCGAAGACTATGCAGATGTTTTTGATTCAACCCTAGGAACATACACAGGCCCACCTATCTCATTTAAGTATTGAGGTTCCTTCAACAGAATTCCTGGGTTTCCGAATTGATGCTAACAGCATTCACCCTGCTGATTCTAAAGTGAAGGCCATTAATATGGCCCCTAGGCCCAAATCCAAAGGAGAGCTACAAGCATTCTTGGGCCTCCTAAACCTCTACCACACATTTCTATCTCATAAGGCCGCACTAGCAGAGCCCCTCCACAGGCTTCTAGATAAGAAAGCTCCATGGAAATGGACTAACTTACATGAAAAAAGTTTCCAGGACTTAAAAGCACTATTGTCAGAAAAATCCACTGTAACACACTACAAAGAGTCTAAACCAGTATGTCTTGCATGCGATGCATCTCCCTATGGGATGGGGGCAGTTTTAAGCCACATAGAAAAAATGGAACACAGGTTCCTATAGCATTTTACTCTAGGACATTGTCCTCTGCTGAGCGCAACTATGCTCACATTGACAAAGAGGCACTAGCCATCGTTGCTGGAATTAAAAAAATCCATGACTATTTATATGGCAGGGACTTCACAGTCTTTACAGATCACAAACCTCTGTTGGGACTTTTCACAACAGACAAACAAACCCCCCACATACTTTCTCCAAGAATGCTGTGATGGTCTATTTTTCTATCTGCATACACTTTTAAATTGATTCACAAACCGGGCAAAGAAATGGGCCATGCTGATGGCCTCAGCAGACTACCACTGCCACTAATGGAACCAGATCCGGCTCCAGCTGCCTGAATACTGTCCATACAGGACATACCTGAATTTCCCCACCATGCGGGGGACATTGCTGCTGAAACTGCCACAGATAAAATACTTAGTATTGTCATGGGTATACATGGGCTGCTTGGATAAAAGCCCAGGTTCTGAATTTCAAAACTATTTTGTCAGAAGGCATGAGTTATTTGCCCACAAGAGGTGCATATTATGGGGAAAGGTAAAGGTAAAGGTGCCCCTGCACAGGTGTGTTAGTCGTTTCCAACTCTAGGGGCCGGTGCTCATCTCTGTTTCAAAGCCAAAGAGCCAGTGCTTGTCCGAGGGGATCTCCGTGGTCGTGTGGCCGGCATGACTAGATGCCAAAGGCGCACGGAGCACTGTTACCTTCCCACCGTCGTGGTCCCTTTTATTCTACTTGCATTTTTTACGTGCTTTCGAACTGCTAGGTTGGCAGAAGCTGGGACGAATAACAGGTGCTCACTCTGTTATGCGGCACTTGGGATTTGACCCGCCAAACTGCCGATCTTCTGATCGACAAGCTCAGCGTCCTAACCCACTGAGCCACCGCGTCCCTATTATGGGGAAACAGAGTCATAATTCCCACTTCCCTAAGAGATGGGGTTTTACAGTCATTACATGAAGGCCACCGAGGCATTGTCAGAATGAAAGCTTTAGCTAGAAGCTACCTTTGGTGGCCTGGCCTTGATAAGGACATTGAGGCACAAGTCCATGGTTGTTATACATGCCAGCAATCGAGGCCTGAAATGCCACAGGCTCCAGTTCACAGGTGGGAGAAAACACACACTCCCTGGTCTAGGATTCACATACTATGCTGGGCCTTTTCAGGGGCAGCTTTTCCTTATAGTAGTGGATAGCCACTCCAAATGGCTGGAAGTAATTCCAGTTCCTAACATGACTACTGCTAGGACCATCCAGGTGATGAGAAAACTTTTTGCTACACATGGGCTGCCAGATGTCTTAGTTTCTGACAATGGTGCCCAATTTGCTGCTGCTGAATTTGAGGCCTTCCTTAGAGCTAATCTCATCAGACATGCGACGTCTGCGCCTTTTCATCCATCTTCTAATGGTCAAGCTGAACGCATGGTGAGGACAACGAAGGAATCACTCAAGTGCATTGTCACAGGTGACTGGTATCACAGATTGGCAGATTTTCTACTCTGCCAGCATTCCATGCCCTGCACTGCTACAGTCAAAAGTCCTGCAGAACTACGTTGGGGGAGGCGTTTGATCACTAAAGTGGACAGGTTGCATCCAGATAGAGTGGGAACAAAAGCCTCTCGACCAAAACCCCTGAGGGGGCTGCACATGGGCGATTGGGTTTGGGCCAGGAACTATAGTCATGGGAATCTGTGGGTTCCTGGTCAAATTACCAAAGCATCCAGACCCCTGTCTTATGAAGTGGGGTTGGAGGGAGGGCGAGTTGTCAGACGACACATTGATCAGCTCAGGAAACGGTTTCCAGAATGGCCACTAAGTGAGGACTGCATCATAAGTCCCTCCCAAGGTCCTCAAACTTGCGGCCAAGCCAGTCCTCACATGGACTCTCAGGAGTTTTCCTTCATAACTGAGGTGGAACCAGAGGGAGAAGTTGGGAGTCCTGGAATGCAACATGGATCCCCTGAAGGAACAAGCCATTTGAACTTCAGCAACCGCTGCGCCTACTCTGCTGATCAGTCTGACTCTGGGGTGGGCCAACCTGGAGAGGCCAGCCAGAGAGCATCTAATCCAAACTTCAGCAACCGCTGCACCTACTCTGCTGATCAGTCTGACTCTGGGGTGGGCCAACCTGGAGAGGCCAGCCAGAGAGCATCTAATCCCCTTGACTCAGGAGCACAAAGGGACACAAGTCTACCCAACCCAATGGGTAAGCTGGTAGACCACAAAGTGATGGGGACTCCGAGATGTTCCACTAGGGCACACAAGCCTCCTTCATATCTTGCTGACTACGTTGTAAAATAAAGAGCTATAATATTGTGTATTGCTGTATGCCACTATACTACAGAAACTAGTGCTATGTTGTAACTGTCTAAGTATGCTAGCCATGAAGCCTATTCATTCAGATGTTGTTTAATCACATTGTAACCTATTGGGTTTTTTTTTGTTCTATTACTTTTATTTTAGTGAGTTTTGATAATGGGTCTTGATAATTGCTTTAAGACTAACTTATGTTAATATTGTCTGATCTAAGAAGGGAGGGGTGTTATGTACTGGGCTCATAAGCAATACCACGTGGGTTGCTGGAGCAGCTAACGGCTCTCCAGCAACCCAGACTACAAGTCTCCAGAGCTACAATTGGCTATCCCTAGGCGGCAATGGTTGTTTCAAACCTATTGTCTGCCACCTAGGGGCGAGACTATATATTGCAGCTAGTTGCAGCCATTTGCTCAGTACAGATTCTGCACGAAATAAAATATGACTTTCCCTGTACTCAGCTACCTCGTCTTCATTCCTGCCCTAAAGAACCCGCTATTTAACAGTCCACATGTTCTGTTCAATGGAAAAGACAAGCTTTATCTCTGAGTAACTTTTTATACCATTTTCTTCAGAACATCTTGGGTACCACAAGGTGTACCACAAAAACTGGATCAGAAGTGTGAAGGAAGACATCAGTGTCTAGCCAGGGCCCATTATTTCTCTAAATTCTTAGCTCTGATCAAACTCCTCATTGAATGTTTTCTTAAATGCATTGGACCACATCTCTAATAATTGTTAACCATCCAGTAATTGGAGAGGCATTTGCTGCCCTCCTTAACCCCTAATTAATGGATTTTACTATATAAAGACTGATTCAAAGAAGGATTTTGGTGACAGGAACTCTTGGGGCCCAACAGTTGTGAAGGTGCCTTGATCCCAAACTATCTAGGGTTTCAAAAATAACCACAATGAATTGTGCTTAGAATTTTTTAGGAAGCAGAAGAAAATGGGGAATATGTTTTTTCCCAAATATTGGCTTAACCTTCCTGCCATATTAAAGCTCACTATTGTATATATTGGCTCCTATCTATAAGCTAGTCTCCATTTGTTTAGTCTACAGGAGCAGAACTTAAGTAAACAACTTTTTAACATTTTTATTTAAATCCACCACCTTAAGGATCAAAGCTACAAAATATGAAAGGTATCAGTTGTGCACAAATGTGAACATTTATTGCTTTCCTTAGGATATCTTTGTTAGCAGCATTTGAAAATAGGGTGTTGGTATGCTACAAACAAGACTTTTATCTACAAGCCTATTTCTGACCTGCCTAAAATATTCAAAGACAAGACACCGAGTGGCCTATCTGTTTTGTTATTTGCCCACATAAATTGGAAATTCTACTAATCTATTTTAAAATAAAGATCTAAAATAACAATGTAACATTCCTTTCAGAAATGATTGGAGTTATTTATATATTAGGTTTGTACCACTGTTTAATTAATCATGGATTTACTGAGTAAAACCATACTAAGTAACAAATTATGGTGTATAAAACTTAATGGCTGGTTCGTACAAGCCAGTTAGATTCACACATCAAATCAAGCTTATATTCTGCTACATTTTTACCTGGACTCAGCAGTGAATCGGGTAAATTAGCTTCATAATTGATACAGGATATCTCTTATACTTTTGACTTTATAGCTACTTGGTAGATTGTCTGGTGATTTTGAAAGATGGGGGAAATAGGTTCATATAATAACTCTTTTGGGGCTATTAATTTAATTTTATTTTAATTTGTACATTGCACTGTTTTAATTTGCCCTGTAAACTGCCCTGAGTCCTTCAGGAAAAGGGCGGTATATAAATCTAAACAAACAAACAAATAAATAAATAAATAATGGACTTACCTAGCATGGGAATGCATGGCTCCTGCATTACCAATTTCAGCCCTTACATCACCCCTCCTCCATTTCATCCTTTTCCTCTGCTTTTGGGTCTGGAACTGTAGGTACACCTCCCTCTTCCTCCTCCTAGTTGTGGTCAGCCAAATGTTGTTGCGATCCTCCTTCCGCCTCCATTTTTTCTGTTACTGAAGGTGATGGGAGATTCTCCTTTTAAGGTCTGTTTTTTCTTCCTTCTGACTTACGATAGCATGAAGGAGGCAATATTTGAATGGAACAATCTCTGTCTCTCTTGCATGTTAATCACACAATTGTTCCCTTTCTATCAGTTAGAACATCTGGCAAGTTAATGAACCTGGCATCTAGTTTCTTAAACGGATGTGGCCTGGTTCCTGCCTTGCTGGGTTCCCACCGGTACTTATATGTTAGCTTAGCATGTTATGTAAAACCATTCATTATGGTATTTAAGTTATCATTAATAGCTTACATTGTTGGTGTAGGGAGTCATGGAGATGGTCATGGGAAACATAATCAGAAGCTGTTACAAAAAGAAAATGCGCAGAAGCATGTCTTGAGCCTCAGACAAGGAAGAATTATTAGGAAGTGACTCAAACTGAATCCATAACTGATTTCCTGGGGTGTAAGACCGAGGAAAGGGAAAATGCAATCAGACTTTCAAGATTCTGTTAGTGTAGCCCAGCTCAATAAAGTATAATTCTAGCCTTCTGTTGGAATCAGTTTCCTAACCTGGACCACATTGAAGAGTTGGACTTTAAGTCTTTGGAGATTCTCAGTCATCCAGGTCATGGTTGTCTCAAAGGCGCTTTTTCAAGAGGCAATTGGACTTTCTTGTTTTTCTTTGAAGGTATTTCGCTTTTCATCCAAGACGCTTCTTCAGCTCTAACTGGATGGTGGGGAATGGAAGGATTTATATTCCTTGCAGACAGCTGGTCATTTGCCTTCTTTTAGAAAGTTTTGAGGCCACATGGAAGTTTGCCTGTGTCCTCAGGGTCACCTGAGTAGTGCAATTGGGTGTGGAGCCTTCTTGCAACCATTGAAAGGACTGTGATGTGGAGCTGTGCTTTCTGCAGGATGTTTTCTGCCCTGTGTCCCTTCAACTGTTGTACACAGGCACAGGCTGTTGGGGATGAGTTTGTGTTATCTGCCATATATCTATGGGTGTCCATGGGGTGACAAGCGGGGGGATGAGAGTGATATGATGTGCTATAAACATTATGACAAAACTTTGATTTTGCATCTGATGTTATGACACAAGTATGAAACTGCACCAGGATTTCACAATATATATTTTATAATTTTGGTGCCATCATAATTAGGAGCAGATACGTATCAACATCTGGCGGATGTTATATACCCAGCAGGACACATTTATGGGCTGATGCCCTCTATCTCAGAGTTACAATTTTCCACTACAGTTCAGAATGGGATGTAATAGGAAATGACATTGATTGCTCTACATTGATGAGCAAAACCACAATTGTGGGTAGTAAAGTTGAGCCACTTGAAACAGGAGAGACTCCATGGAAGACATTTGTTCACAGTGGTTCCCTACCCCAAAGACTGTACTTTTTAAGTCCACCTATCCCCAATACGTGTTAAACCAGTATTATGTTATTATCCAAAGACACTTATGCTGTTCTACCAGTGTAATTCAGCAGGGCAGGTTCTTCTGCAAGAGATGTTATATTCTTTTTTAGAAGAAAAGGGGACATAAATGTAATTTCTGTACCATGAAAGGCCCCAAGCCCAAAATAGGGCATCTCCATTTGCCAAAAATTTAACTTTGGCATTTGGCAAGATATGTGTGCAAGTCTGGAAATTGGCAAAGAAAAAGTGACCTGTGGCCAACTCCAATCTTAAATTGCTTTCGGTTGTCAGTCAGTCTGTTAAATGTGAGCTTTTTGATAATATTTGGCAACTCTTTTTATATTCACAAAATAGTAGCAGGTTTTAGCCTTTGAAAACTTGAGCAGAATGCATGTTTCTGCTTTTGCTTTCTATTTTTACTTATTTTTAGTACAACGTTACCTCCATAGCGCTGGATTTTATGAGTTTAGTACTCTCAGGAGAACCTGGGATTAAGGTTGTTTCAAAACTTCCATTATAAATTCTTGTTCCTAGTTTCTATGTTATGGGCATACAAATGGACCCTACCTATATCCTGCTATTGTTGCTGTTGTTATTATATGGAAAAATGATATTTATAGGGAACTAATGTGGTTACTTTAACAGTGACCTCTGTTTGAAATACCTTTCTGCGCTGTTATAATAAATCATATTTTTTTTACTGAAGTGAGAATTTAATGTTGTAATTTCTTGTTACTTTCCTTGATTCAGTAAATGTATTCACTGATTAAATAGCATGGGTCCAAACTCATAAAACTGGCAGATGCTAACAAACAATGTAATTTCATTGCCATTAAGATCTTGTAAAAAAAATTAAACAGACAATTAAACAATGAAAAGTGACTGTAATTGCTTTTAGGTGTAATTTTATGTGGCTATTTATTCCATGTTCTGATCTGTTTGGTAGTCAAAATCCTTAATGGAAGAAGTTTCCCTTGAATAATGAGCAAAACTGTTGGCTAAAATTAAATGGAGACAACTAATGGAGATGCACTGACTAGTTAATTTTTATCTGGTTGATTGTTCAGATGCTATGAGGAGTGCTCATATAATCCAAATTAAGATGCAGTTCAACAGTTTCTGAAAAATGTTACATGAACATGACTGATTTCCTTCATAACAGGACTGCAATCTCACCTTGTGAAATACATACAATAAAAATAAGAAGTATAACTTAAACTTTAATGTAATTTATTTTCTTTTAGAGTATCATATTTCAACTAAACCAGTTCCATACACATAGATTCACTATTTCACTAAAATGTTATTTTTGCAACATGAAATTGTCCCTTTCTTCTCTCCTTGCTTTTACCATAATGTAAATGTGTGTTCTCTGTGCAACATTTTGTGTTTTGCTAATTTTTCACAATATTTAATACCAAGGCACAAGGCTTTAATAATAATAATAATAATAATAATAATAATAATAAACCTTTATTGTCAAAGTACAACATGTGTACATTGAGATTAGCTGAGCCTCCCCCCGTGCTCTCACCCCCAACACACAGTGACAACAAACCCTCCATCCCACCACACTATGTGAACCAACTACACCACACACCGGCCTCCCAAGTCAATTCTGCATAAGATTATGTCCCATTTAAAAGCCTAACAGCCCACGGATAAAAGCTATTTTTCAGCCTGTTGGTACGGCTGGCTATATTCCTATATAAATCACACTATTTAAATCACACTATTGTCTGAAGCTGTGTTCAGGTGAAAGTAGTATCCTCAGCATTTCTACATTCACCTTTACATTGCTCAAAAATAGTTATATAATAACTATTAAATGAAAATAATAAATATTGAATTGCTTACTAACCATAAAATCCCACCATAAACAACTATCAATCAGGATCTGCATACCTGTACTAGTTAACACAAGGCAAGAGCCCCCCCCCACTAGGATGGTTCTCATATTTGATCATATGGATTGTGGCTGCTGGGAATCAACATTCAATGGATTTTGGAGCTCTGTAGATTACCCAGATATCTAGGTGTATCTTAAATGCAGACTCTTAAAACAACTGCTAGTTGGCAGAAACAAAGGCTATATGACAAGGGTCTTCAAACTTGGCAACTTTTAAGACTTGTGGACTTCAACTCCCAGAATTCTGGGAGTTGAAGTCCACAAGTCTTAAAGTTGCCAAGATTGAAGACCCTTGCTATATGATGTCTCCTTAAATACACTCAACCCCCCCTTATTTCTGCTCAGTACCCATTTATTTGCCCCCTACGGATGCATCTACAAGGTTATTATCCCTATTTTGTTGATCTCTAAACTCATAGGTAGTTGAAACACTAGAAAGGACCTCAATTCAGGATTTGCACTGACCAAAAGTATATTCCTAACTATCCATCCTCTTGGATCTCAGGGTAAGTTCATGACATATTTCCTCAAAGTCAAGCAAAAGAACAGAAGCCAAAAGATAAGGGACAAGATCAGCATTGTGACAGTGCTAGTAGAATTATGTATTGTGTTATTACATTGAACACGATTGAATGGACCAGTCATATTTCACTTGAAGAAATAAGAAAAGTGGAAGTGTTGTTTTGTAAGCAGACATCTGTGACCTGTTTGAGTTGAGGGCTCAAACCATAGATGCTGAAGCAGGACATTCTGCTTCATTCTGATTCAGGGAAACTGCTTTTGGTCAAAGCAAATAATCCAGATCTAGATCCAGATTATTGGCACTCACACAATAATACCATACGGGCGTCTTCAGCAAGGGACAATTTGGAATATACCAATCTAGTCTACTCTAGTCTTCTCTGAATCCATAGTATGGAACTCAAAATTATTGTAACTAGATTTGCAAATGTTGGAACAAATTGCAAAAGACTGGCAACTGGGTAAACTCACATGGTCTTGCAGCTTCCAAACTATGCCGTAAATTTTCTAACCAAACAACATATATCGTTGTGCCTTGAGTGTTTAAAAAAAGATCCTTGTTGGCTAGGAATTAAAAGTCTGGAATACAGAAACGTTATTCTAATTGCATTTGGACCACAGCAAAGCCATGGAAACAGAAAAATAAGCATCAGGATTTCCCAGGCTTTTAAAGAACTATAGAGAGTGATTCTGCAAGATACCCAAGCAAGCTTAGATAAAGAAATGGCAGAGCTAGATTCATTAATATATATTAAGAAATTAGCTGGAAAAAATATTCAACAAAACAAAATACTGCAGTCTGTTTTCTTTATTTTTTTATTTTTTATTGATTTTATTCTTTCTTGGCTTGTTGTGGACAGCCCAGAGTTGTTGAGAGTCAAGCAGTGTACAAGTTTAATAAAAGAAGAATTCTGAAACAAAAAGGAGTAAAAAATATGCAAATATATTAGGTATACAAATAAGAGTTGCCTTATAGGGGAGGTGGGTGGCATACAAAATTAATAAATAAATATTAACAATTCAGTTACAACAAATGTCAAATGGTGGGCACTAGGCTTTTCAAGAGTGTGAGAAAAATGTATATTAAATCTGCCCCATTCCAGTCCTTAGAGTTAGTGATGTTGCCACAAAAAATCTGAGCGATTGGAAAAATCTGAACTATGTAATAAACTTTGAGCAAGATCTTCAAAAGTCAAATAAGATCCTTTTTTGCTCAGTGCAATGTCTAAACTCAGAATAATTGTACAAAATAGAAATATTTACTTCTGGTATTTCAACATTGTTGGCTGGAGTTTAAAAGGGCAGAAACAACATAATGCAGATGTATTTGGAGGAAGGGCCATAGTTTACTAGGCAAGATGAAAAAGAAACTTAGAGCAAACTTTTCTAAATGGAAAAGTTACAGCTTTCTTCTGTTTGCGGTTAGAGAAAATAAAAACAAAAAAGATATAAATTTTCTTTTTGCAAATAGTAAAAGCACAGAACTAAGTAGGGAAACCTAGATGGCAAATCATGATACATCCATTGTGACACCATGACACAAATTACATGATTTACATTTACAGATATGTAATGCATATTTATAATGCATGAATGATTGTACTGCATAAACTAATTTCCACCCTTTGCAAAATGTCGTAATGTATTTCTCATGTTGATGTTATTGTGGCTTGTTACAATTAGCCCTGTGTGTAATGTCTATTGTATACTCTACTATCTTTTAATTGTGGAATTTAGGTAAGATCTTTTGAAATAGACACCCAAGAGTGATAAATACCTGAAGCTGGTGTCTAGTTAAATTATGGTATTTTCTTCCATCAACTTGGGCAGTTCTAAAAGGGATTGATCAGATTCATAAATGGTTGAAACTGTTAACCAAGATGGCTGATTTATGCCACATGCAAGATGTCAAGAACCAGGATAGAGTTCAAAAGTACAAGTTTATTTCATGCTACCTATACACAAGAATATGAAGTACTGACAGTCAAGGCAAATTGGCATCAGATAAGAGTCAGTGGAGGTCTGGATTTAGGTCTCTTAAGATGGTATAGAGACTCAAAATTGATGATGAGTTTGACCCCACTCTTAGGCTCAGCCCACTCACTTCCTGCATTTATTTACTTATAAATCCTATATAGCTTCCCATCTCACAGCTGAAAGTCTGGATAATCAACACAGATGAAAGCTAAAAAAACAACCAAAAAAAGAAAAAAAACTCATTAAAAAAAACCATTAAACCATTAGAAACATAATCTGTGAAAGGAACCATTCATTTTTTTAGAAGTATAGTCATTTAACAGGCTGTTCTATAGCACCAGTGGATCCCCCAAAGCCATGTTGTTACTTCCATTAGAAGTTGAAGCAATACATTACCTGCCATGAATCATCAGAACAGGTCCTGTGGACCTCCTAAACATATCTGGCCAGTGAGAGAAGAGATTGAGAAAATAGGCAACCTTTTTTTTTAATCCTGTAGCACTGTTGTTACATGCTTGGATACAAAGGGGCCTGGGTTCAAATTTTGTTAATTCAAAGAACTCAGAAAACAGGATTGCCTACCAAGATAAAAAATTCTGAAATCGATGCACCTATCTTCAGATTGTACGTATATTAGCTTTCCTATATTGATCTGAACTGAGGCAGAAAAAAGATTTATGAGCATGATGTAAAAGGTATTTATTTTATTCATATTTTGCATCAGATCTGGCAGTTTGGGTTTGGATTTGTAGAACTGATTGTTCAAAAATTCATGAAGACATCAATGGAGATGTTGTGGTGAAACAATTCTTATTCTTCAGCATGCAAGTAGTCCATAAGCAGCATAAGTGATTTGCTCACTTTTTAAATTTTTTATTTTACTTCTAGAAAAAAATAATAACTGCAGTAGGAGGTTCATAAGTAATGAAAGGGCAACACTTTTTTTTGGAAGATTTGAAACAAGAATATATCACACCATCACCTTTTCAGAGCTTGAGGAAGCCCATGTTAGATTGGTAGGTTGAAAGCATTGATGATATTTTGGAAATAAGATGGATGAGAATGATAGAATTGGAAAACAAGCACACCATTAGCCTAGATTAGTTTTTTTTTTTTTAAAAAAGAATAGAATGTACTGTAGAGACTCTCATAAATATTTTTGCACAGTTTTATTATAAAAGACAGATCTCAAGAGGTGAATTAAAGCAGGTGCAAAATCCAGGTTCGAGATCTGTGTCCTATCAAACTGCTTTTCACAATGAAAAAAGGAACACGCTGGAAAGGAATCTTTGACTGTGAGCTTATGAATGTCAAGTACTGTACATTTTAAAAAAAAACATTTTTCTCGGAGACCTCATCATAAAAGAGTATCCAATTACTTCCTAAATTGATTGATTAGTAGGAAATATGGAATAGTTCTTGAGACTCTACTGTTTATTGCCGGAAGTTGGAAAAAGAAGTTTATATACATAATCCTTAAATAATCCGTGATGGTCATTCCAAGAGCTGATATTTCCTGCTGATGATTTGCATTCCAGTACTAACTTGGCTTGGACTTGTGGTCATTGGTCAATTGTCTGAGCAACCTCACTTGGCTCTTCATAGGATATGCTGAGAAGCTTAGTAAAAAGTTCCAAGCTGTATTTTAACTACGCTTTGTGGCTTGCTGTGTCATGCAAATCAGGGAATAGGGGTATGTGTCTGCGGAGGGGAATTTTTTTGGAAGGTTTTCATTCTTTTTCTTTTTAATATACTTTTTATTTAGAATTTTAATTAAAATAGTAAAAACTAATACAAGCTAAATTTAGAGAAAGAGAAGAGAAAGGAAAGAATAAACATTACAGGAGAAAAGAAAAATTCCATTCACTCTTTAAGGAGGCGATGGGAAAACTGACCGGAAAATGAAAGATGGATTGAGAGTCTGAAGCAATAAAAGAAATATAACAATTTAGCACTAGATGTTCCTTTTTGGGGGTCTTCTTGCTTGCATTTCTCTGGCTTAATAGGAACCAGGCATACCTATATTATCCATTATGCACAATAGTCATGGTTCCTACTTTTTACAAAACTTTGGCGGGCTTATGAAAATATTTTACCTTTTTAAAAAGTAAAAAAATATGAAACATCAAAATATGAATAACATTATATTATATTATATTATATTTATTATATTAATTATATTATATTATATTATATTATATTATATTATATTATATTATATTATATTATATTATATTATATTATATTATATTATATTATATTATATTATATTATATTATATTATATTATATTATATTAATTTATTATATTATATTATATTATATTATATTATATTATATTATATTATATTATATTATATTATATTATATTATATTATATTATTATATTATATTATTATATAAATTATTACTACTTTATTATGCATATTTATTTATATATTTATATTTCATATTTCTTTATCACCCATCTCCCTCAGAAAGGGGTCTGGTTTGTGTACAGTATGCTAACTGTAACTTATTTCTACAATTCATTGAAGAACATAGGTCCCAGGAATAGTTTTGTAACCCTAAGGATCTGAATTATGATGCAATACAGGTTTGCAAAGATAAATATGCCTAGGACCTGGTAGTTGGAGCAGGGGGGAAACACAGAAACAAATCTGAACTACACCAAGATTTTGTGTCTGATTATGACAAGACTCACACTTAAATAAGACATAATTTACAACATATTGTTTTAAATTAGCTTAGAAGCAGCAGATCATTTTTTTTAAAGTTGGAGACAATATTGCAAAAATGCTAGTCTGAGAAAACTTCACAATCTTGTTTCAACTGTTAGCTCACAGTTCACTAATCTGACAATAGGTTTTTGCAGTTTCCAATCTCCTGATTCTTATTTTAAAAAGGAAGCAATCTTGCATGTACTGCATGCAGCTTATCTGGCCTTCCACAACATAGGGGCTTCTCCTATCATATGCGGAAGGCATGAATATTGAACGTATTATAGGAGCAGTGAAAAGTCTTCTATTTTTGGGATGTTCCATCTTCTATGACAGTCCTATACATTGCTAATATGGGCTTTCCACTGAGTTCTCCCTTCATGCAGCTTATTGAGGTAACAGTAACAGCAAACAATGATAAAACAGAAGGTAGTTCCAGATTTTTCCAGCTTTCTTAATCTGGACTTGGCGGCTGTCCATCAGTATACTGGTACATTATGTTATTTTGAGTAAGTACATTTTCTGATCCAGGATGATTCTATATGAAAAATGTCCTGGAATTTATCGGGAAAGGTCATAAATGACTCATCTGTGCTTTAAGATATTCATTGTTAATCTGCCTGTTGAAAAGCAGCATCTCTGATACAACTCTGATTTAACCCTTCTGCTCTAGGCGGGAGAAGCTGTAAAATCTTGGGATTAACATTTATTAACTTAAGGTTCCTAGAGCACAGATGGCAAAAGAGAGCTGAGAGGCAAAAGGAGAGGAAATTAGGGCTCACAACTTGGGGGTCCTCCTAGATTCACAGCTCTCCTTAGAAGATCATATAGGAGCTGTGACTAGGGGGGCCTTCACCCAGGTTCGCCTGGTGCACCAGTTGCGGCCCTATCTGGACTGGGATGCCTTGCGTACAGTCACTCATGCGCTCGTGACCTCTCATTTGGACTACTGCAATGCTCTCTACATGGGGCTGCCCTTGAGGACCACTCGGAGGCTTCAACTGGTGCAGAATGCAGCCACGCGAGTTGTGTTGGGGGTTTCCCGATACTTCCATGTTACACCTCTGCTCCGTGGGCTGCATTGGCTTCCGGTTGCCCTCCGTGTGAGATTCAAGGTGCTGGTGATGACCTATAAAGCCCTACATGGCATGGGTCCGGATTACCTACGGCAACACCTGCTGCCGGCATCAACCTCCCTCCGTCCAGTGCACTCCCACAGAGAGGGCCTCCTCAGGGTGCCACCGATCAGAGAATGTCGACTGGTGGCCCCCAGGGGGAGGGCGTTCTCTGTGGGCGCGCCAGACCTGTGGAACCGCTTACCGATTGAGCTCCGGACGGCCCCCGACCTTCGCTCCTTCCGACAGGATCTAAAAACCTATTTATTTGAACAAGCCGGCCTGGTCTGATGGGTTCGGGGTTTGGGTTTTAACATGGCTTTTAACTATTGTATTATATCAGGCATAATTATTTAATGTTTTTTTTAACTTTTCTACTTTGTATTTTGATATTTATTGCCCTGTACACCGCCCTGAGTCCTTCGGGAGAAGGGCGGTATAAAAATTTAATAAATACTGTATATAAATATAAATATAAATTAAGAGGCATAGCGTTGGCTGAACAGAGTCCCTTGTAGAACTTCATTCACTGTTTTATTGCTTTCACTTACAATAGTCCATTGTGCTCTAACACAATTAGAAAATGGAACACACTTAAACCTATGAAGATTAGGATGACATCAGGTCCACTTCAAGCCCCAAACATTTACAAAGACACATCCATGTAACTTTCTTGTAATGATCTTGTTTTCTTTTTTTCTTTTCTTTCTTTCTTTCTTTCTTTCTTTCTTTCTTTCTTTCTTTCTTTCTTTCTTTCTTTTCTTTTTTTTCTTTTTCTTTCTTTTTCTTTCTTTCTTTCTTACTTACTTTCTTTCATCAATTTATAAAATTTGTTGGCTGCCCATCTTATCATAGGGTAACTGGGTGGCTTACCATCATAAAAATATATATCTATACATGTGCAGTTAAAGCATAAGTAATTAAAATAAACATTAAAACCTAACGACATTTGGGGAAGGGTGGGGCGGAGTGGGGAAGAGGTGGAATCATTTGTTATTCGATCAACCACCTCCAGTGTGCAGTTCCCTCACTAGGGCCCCAAGCCAGCTGGCAGAGCCACATCTTTTTAGGTCCTTATGAAAGGATAGGAGGGTTAGGGGCCAAGATGTTCCAGAGGGCAGGAGCCACAGCAGAGAAGGCCCTTTTCCTGGACTCCTGGAATAATCAAGCTGATAGGACCTGCAGCATGTCTCCTCTGCTAGCACAAGTGGGACGGGCCAATCCCAGTAGGGTGAGATGGTCCCTCAAGTAACCTGGACCCATGCCATGAAGGGCCTTAAAGGTGATCACCAACAACTTGAATTATATCTGGAAGCAGAGCGGTAACCAACACATTCATATGAAAGTGATTTGCCATTTTTTATTTGCCAGTATACTCTCTGCCCTGAAATTCCCAGATTGTCTGCCATTCAAGCAGATGAATTGCAGATGAAAATCCTTATTGTTCCTGACAAAGATACCCTACCCCAGCCTCTGTTTAAGTCAACCCAAGTCAGGTGTTCCTTGTGAGGAGGAGAGGGGCAACCTTCTCATGAGCAACCTCACAGACCTCCTTTGAGCTTGCCTCCACTCCACTCTCCCTGCCCTTGGCTCAAGTGGGAGAGGCAGCTATTTCTCATCAGATGGAATCTTCTGCCTCTCATCACCATTGCCCATCTGCAGCTGATCCACAGAAGTGTTTGCGAGGACAGACAGGTCCCCATCCAGTTGACCCCCCCCCCCGCTCCAATGCCTGAGGGGCCTGGGACAGGCCCTGGCCTCTCCAAACATCCCAGGGGAGATGTTCCATCTCCATCGTACGGTCCGAGTACCAACTCGTCCTCCTCCAGTATTTGATGCAGCCATGACAGTTCAGTTTTGAGTGAAAAATATAAAAAATGTATTGATATCTATACAAATATAACATTATTTTCATAATTCTGTTTAAATAGCTATTTTCTCTAGTTTAAGATTTCATAAGCATTTGACTACCTAGGAAATTTCTCTTGAATCAAGAGATCAACGGACAAGCACTGTGATTTATAAATAATGGTTTGTTTTATATGTTGTACAACCAATTATAGCTTACTCAATAAATCACCCTTAAATATAAATAATGGCCTAATGCAATGTGCCTATAAATTCTTTCTAGCCTGTTTCTATTTCTGTCAGATTCATTGATTCTGTGGAGGTTTCCAGAAGGTCATGACATCTTTGAGAAATATATACTTCTCAAAATTTATTTCAGCATATTGGATAATAGTTCAATATTTTGGGAGACAATCAGGGAAATGGAAGGAAAGAAATCACTTCTTTTTATTGATGGAAGCCTTCATCAAATAGAGTGCATACAAAACAGAAACATTCTCTGCATTTTTTACTAGCTGGTGTGCAATTTTATAAAAGATAATTTTCAGGTGCACTAGGTATTCTTGTATTAATTTTTAGTGGCCACAACGCTTTTCTGTAAGAACTGTGATGGCACAGTGTATAGAATGCAGTCTTGCAGGCTAACTCTGCCAAGTGCCTGGAGTTTGATTCTGACCCATTCATGGTTGACTTCCATCCTTCTGAGGTTGGCAAAATGACGATCCAAATTGTTGGGAGCAATACGCTGGCTCTGTAAAGCACTTAAAGAATGCTGTAAAGCACTATGAAGTGGTATATAAGTCTAAGTGTTATTGCTATTTCTTGTACAACCATCTCTATGTCAATTATAAGTTTTCTTAGCTTTCCTAGTTTCATTTCATCCCAAGTATTTTGGAGAATATTATTTGTAATGCAGTTCTATGATTTTAAAATCTGATCATCAATAAACACGTTTCCTTCTGACATGCCAATATGTTGCTTTTTGCAGTCATTCTAAACAGCCAGATTTTATAAAAAATGTCTAACTACAATTGCTAAGGGCTTCATAAGCCAGAGATCAGGACTCTGGAGACAATTACTGAAGATGTGTCATTCTTTGAAAAAGAATGTCCTCAAAATAATTCATTTTCCATCATGAAAGAAGATTGATTTCCCAGACCTTAAAAAGAATTATGTTAATGTGGCTAGAGTTAAATAGTCATGGAAAAATCCCCTTTTTGGAAAATAACAGTTGGATTTAAACATGAAGTGAAATATCAAGCACATATTACCATTGAAAAAGAATGAGACAGTTTGTAATCAAAGGGTAATTATAAAGTTGATAATTTGGCCTTTACGATCCACTGAGAATTACTTAAATTGGATTCCATATCAGATTTTTTTAAAGAAAACACAGAATGGAAAGCAAAGCTTTTTGTGTGTGTAATATGAATTTCAGGGAATTCTTTCCACCACAAAGTATTTTGGATACAAAAACCTACATCTCTATGATGTGTCATCACTTTTTGAAGGAATCCCTTTAAAAGTTCCTATGGGTTACAGTCATAAATTTTGGCAGAATTATGATTAAAAAATAAAGCTTTTAAAAAGAAAGATATTCCTTTTTTGGACATTTTTTCCTAGGCCTGGGTGTAAAAGCACTCAATAATGTTGGCTAGACAGATTACACATAGTAGAATTTTCTTAAAAATTAAACATACTTATATCCTTCCTAGAATAAGGACAGATTTATGTCAGTGAGGATGAGGAAAATAAAATTCCAGTATTTCATTTTTTTTAAAGCGATGAAAAAATTATTTGTTTCTTTTTCTTTACTAGGACTTCACATATAGAAGGAAAAAATAAATTCTTGAATCTTTGGGCTTTTCACCACATAATGTCATTTTTGAGTATCTAATGCTTTGCCTCAAAGAAAGGAAGAATGCAATCTACAGGAAAATAGTTTGCTTTAAAAGAAACTGCTGTGAAATTGGTCATTAATGCCGATGAATGAAATCAATACCTATGAAGGCTTCTCATCTGTTTAAGTCCTTAATGAACATTATAGTCCAAAACTGCTAGATCAGTTCTTTAAGGTTACCTTTTCAAACTAATCTGGATAAGGTTCTTGTTCAATAATGATACCTGGACTTGTGGTTCAAATCTACTAATTTCCTTTTCCTGTAACATTTTAAACAAGAATGCAGTATAACAAAATCTCCACTGAGCAAGCAAAATCAGGAGATCGTGATTTTATGAGAGATTAGCCATGAAAACATACCATTTTTTCCTCCATACACACCAGATTCTCCCTGGTACCAAGTCACCCACACTGCCAAAAAGGGGTGATGCTGGCAAATTTATAAATTTATCATATAAATAGGGCTTCAATTGGAATCAGGGCAATACTGAGAAATCACCGCTTTATTGTTGTAATAGCAGAGAAACTTAGCCAGCAGGCCTCACTCAGAGCTACTTAAGGTTCTTCCTCCTGCTTTGTTCATTGTCAGGGTATCTGCTTTGTCCATCTTGCCTGCATTCCTTCATTTCTTTCTTATGCATAGTTATGAAACAGTAGTATAAAGTGGCCAAAATATATAATGCCCATTTTCATATAAATCAAAGAATGCAAGTTTTCAGGCTGAAAAATGTAGACTAGTTTCTGCTAAATAAAGATGGTGACACTCTCAAGTCAGTCCTGCAGTTTTCTTGGCAACATTTTTGAAACGATTTATCATTGCTAATTTCCTTGGGCTGAGAAAGAGAGAATGATTGGGCCAGCTAGCTTTGTCTTTAAAACATATGAGTTGCAGGGATTGGGTATGTCTAGTTCAGGTGTGAGCAACCTGAAACAGTGAAAGAGCCACTCGGAACCGGTTCCCTCACAAAAGGAAAAACTGGGAGCCGCAAAAAATGTGTGTGCATGTGCGTACATGCGCGCATGCGCAGAACAGGGTTTGACTGAAGAGTGGAACCAAGGCGAGTTATGCACCTACCCTGCATATTTGAATTGATAGTTTGAACTTTTTAGTCCCACTTTTTTGTTTTTTTGGACTGCACATGGCAGAGGACTGGGAGCCGCAGGAGATGGCTGAAAGAGCCGCATGTGGCTCCGGAGCCGTGGGTTGCAGACCTGTGGTCTAGTTTAATGAAAAGAAGGACGAGGGGCGGGGGGGGACATGATAGCAGTGTTCCAAAATCTCAGGGGCTGCCACAAAGAAGAGGGAGTCAATCTGTTCTCCAAAACACCTGAAGGCAGGACAAGAAGCAATGGATGGAAACTAACCAAAGAGAGAAGCAACCTAGAACTAAGGAGAAATTTCCTGGCAGAACAGTGAATCAGTGGAATGGCTTGCCTCAGAAGTTCTGCGTGTTCCAACATTGGATGACTTTAAGACAAGATTAGACAACCATTTGTCTGAGATGGTATAGAGCAGGGGTCTTCAAACTCGGCCCTTTTATGACTCATGGACTTCAACTCCCAGAATTCCTCAGCCAGCAAAGCTGGCTGAGGAATTCTGGGAGTTGAAGTCCACAAGTCATAAAAGGGCCAAGTTTGAAGACCCCTGGTATAGAGACTCATGCTTGAGCAGAGGATTGGACTAGAAGACCTCCAAAGTCCCTTCCAACTCTGTTATTCCCTTTTCTAAGGCAGGACTAGAATTCAGGGTCTTACGGATTATTGCCTGTTGTTTCTAACCACTACACAAAAGTGCTCCCATTGGAAACTTGGGGAAAATGTAATTTATTAATGTATATAGATAAAATATAATATATTATGAATACACACAAAAAAACACACCTGGTCATAAATTGTGGCCATATGATGTATTAATAACAATAGCTAAAATTAGGAGCAAAGGGGGAATACCAACTACCATGGTACAGATCAGTGTTTTTTTAAATTTGTCGACTATAAGATGTGTGAACTTCAACTTCCAGAATTCCCCAACCACCAGTGGAGTTGAAATCCCCAAATCTTAAAGTTGCCAAATTTGAAAAACACTATTATAGATTGAGCTAGAAATAACTGATTTTGTTCAGCACACCAATTGTTCTGCCCTTCCCCTGGTGTCATTCTACCAATGGCTAATGCATTCTTTTATTTATATAGAAGTTTCTTTTTAAACAAATGTTTTAAACATTTCTGTCTACACTGGGAGGACTGTTGGGCTGGCCTTGAAAATAGCTGTCAACATGTACATGAACCATCGTTTAAAATTGTATTAAAGTTTTATGCCAAGTCTTTCTCAAGAGAGACATCTATGTAGCCCTCAATGTAAGCAATAGCAATTGTTTATTTTCCTTAAGACTTAGTCAGCAGAAAATGAACACTCTGTTCTTTAATCTAAAAAAGATATATTCTTTCCCCCCCTGTTCACCTGTCAGGTAGAGATTTGAGAGATTTAAAAGGTTGTCATAATACATGATATCATGAGCTTTTTCTAATGGTTTAATCTCTAACCTGAACAAATGGTGCCTGAAGCTTGTTGGGGATCACTGCATCCTGTCTTAGAAGCTATGTTTATTGTGATTACTCATTGGTGAAGGAAGGGCCACTCCCATATATGAGTAAGCTTAACAGGTCTACATTCTAATTTTTTCATGTTGTGTGTGTTCTCTAGTTTCTTAACAGAGGTGTATTTAACTTTCAGGTAGAATTCTCTGTAAATGGATCATCGTTCTTTAATAAAGATGATTATAACAATAGTCTGGATAAGGGATATGGAAGTACCTGGAGACAGCAGAGTAGAAGAGAAAGAACTGGAAAAGATAACAAAATACAAAGACCTGCAAATAGCAGTAGAATGACTGGAGCATAATGACTTCTCCCAAGAGACTTCTCCCAAGAGCACTAGCTGAACATCATCACCATTGACAAATCAGTCAGTTGCAAAAGGCAGCTTTACTTAGATCAGCTTACATCCTGCAACAACACCTCTAACAACACAAAACATCAACATCTGCTTACCATATCCCAGGTCTTTGGGAAGACCTTGATAGGTGGATAAAAATGCAGTACCCAGTCTAAACATCTGGCTAACTGGGCAGTGAAGAATAATAAGTGCCGATGTTTAACCAATGTACAGAGTCTTCTTAATGCATATGCATAATTTGGTGATTTGGATTTTTAATTGTCTTTCTTAATGGGCCTGTCTCATCTTTTTCTTGCTAGATGATTCTACCTTTTTCACAGTAGTAGCGATATAGTGGGTCAAAACAGAAATCAATCACCATTGATTCAAGGTTTTATTCTGAGTCTTCCAGTGCATACCCTCAGTGAAATTGGAATCATGATGACTACCGGTATATAACTATTCTGGCTTTATTTAAATTTAATCCACATAATCATAGTATAGGCATGTTGTGTGAAATGCAAATATTTATATACCATTTTTCTTATCAATGCAGGGCATTCTTTCATTGTGAGTCTAGTAGAAAAAGTACCTAAATGTAATATTGGAGCTGCTTTTCTTGTAGCTTTTTTATGTGATTTGGTAACAAAGTGGCAGACTATTGTTTCCTCATCGTTTTAAAGGCATTTTGCTTTTTCCACAGAATAGACACATATTTATTGGTTCTAATCCTGAGACAAAATTCAGGCGATCTACCATATCCAAGCTGTTTGGAATTCATGATGCAAGAGCACAGTTAATCCGCCACAAAATTCATGTGTTTACTTGATTGATGTGAAATATGCAGACTAGAGAGAAGGTGAGTTTTTATGTAATCCCTATTTCAGTATGCTGTTCTATGACTAATGGATTTTGCTTCCCAGTACAGATTCCCAAATGACTTTGTTTCCCTTTGTCCAGAGGAGAAAAGATCGGCTGTGTACCATAAACTTTTCCTTGAGCCTAGCCACAACAACTGTGAACTGACAGCCTGATTTATTAGTTGCTTTCTCAATAAGAGGAATCTTTTGGAACTTCATTAGACTAAAACACATCATGCTCAATGATGAAATGTTGTTCTGACTCTCCAGGATCCAACAAACTATATCACATAGCAATACAGGTAGCCCTCAACTTACAATAGTTCATTTAGTGACCATTCAAAGTTACAATGGCACTGGAAAAAAAGTGACTTATGACCATTTTTCACACTGATGAACATTGCAGCATTCCTGCACTCACATGATAAAAATTTGAACACTGAAGGCAGGACAAGAGGCAACGGATGGAAACTAACCAACTAACAAACTAACCAACCTAGAACTAAAGAGAAACTTCCTGACAGTTTAGAACAAGTAATCAGTGGAACAACCTGCCTCCAGAAGTTGTGAATGCTCCAACACTGGAAGTTTTTAAGAAGAGACTGGACAGCCATTTGTCTGAAATGCTATAGGGTTTCCTGTCTGAGCAGGCGGTTGGACTAGATGACCTCCAAGATCCCTTCCAACTTTATTATTATTGTTATTGTTATTTGCCAAATGATTCATATTTAGGATGGTTGCAGTGTCCTTCGCAACCTTTTGACAAAGTCAATGGGGAAGCCAGATTCACCTAACAATTGTGTTACTAACTCAACAGCTGCAGGGATTCACTTAACAACCGTGGCAGGAAAGGTTGTAAAATGGGGCAAAATTCACTTAACAACTGTCTGGCTTAGCAATGGAAATTTTGGGCTACATTGTGGTCCTGTGGTCAAGGACTACCTGTAATTCTTAAGGACAGACATTAAAATATATAGACGATGATTCCATAAACATGGTGTCTTGAGCTGTTATTTTTAGAACTAATCAGCTCCAGTAATGGATAATAGCAATGCAAAGATATTGTGCAGTGGGGGATAATAGGCAAATCATTAGATATTTCATGGTATTTTACAAAATGTCTGTTTATGCAAATGCGTTGCTGTTTCCTTTTTTTAGAAAGAAGGAGTTCAAGAGGGAAGATTTGTGGCTCATCTGAAATGTTATTCACTTTATGAAGTCTAAAGGTTGTATCGAGAGGTGAATGTCTAGCCCTCAAGAATACAAAGATATTCCCTGGCTATAGTTGTAAGGCATTTTGTTATTACTTCTAAGTAAAAATACAGAAGGATTGTGTTAAATAGTGGGTTCTTTGGTGCAGGAATGATGACGTGAAGCTGAGTACAGGATAACTCATTGTTTATTTATTGCTGGAACTGTACTGAGGCAAAAGCTGCAACCAGCTGCAATATAGAGTCTTGCCCCTAGGTGGCAGCCAATACGTTTGGATCAACCATTGCCGCCTGGGGATAGCCAATTGCAGCACAGGAGACTGGTAGTCTGGGTTGCTGGATTGCTGTCAGCTGCTCCAGCAACCCACGTGGTGTATCACAAGAGCCCAGTACATAACACCCATCCCCTCTTAGATCAGACTATGACAACAACAATTAGTCTCAACAGTTGTCAAAACTCGTTATTCAAACACACACAAAGTAAAGTGATAATAATAAAAATAATAAAAACAATGTGGATTGCAATGAGATTAAACAACATCTCAATGATCAGGCTTCCATTTGCAGTAATAGGCAGTTACACATAGCACTAGTTTCTGTAGTCTAGTGGCAACAGGTTTTATAACAATATATAGCACTTTATTTTACAACATAATCTGCAAGGTATGAAGGAGGCTTGTGTGCCCTAGAGGAATGTCTTGGGGTTCCCATCACTTTGTGGTCTACCAGCTTACCCAGTGGGCTGGGTAGATTTGTGTCCCTTTGTGCTCCTGAGTCAAGGGGATTCGATGCACTCTGGCTGGCCTCACGAGGTTGGCCCACCCCAGAGTCAGTCTGTTCGGCAGAGTAGGCACAGTGGTTGCTGAAGTTTGGTTGGCTCGCTTTGTCAGGGGGTCCGTGTTGCACTCCCGAGCTCCCTGGTTCTCCCTCTGGTTCCATCTCAGTTAAGAAGGAAAAGTCCTGGTAGTCCATGTGAGGGCTGGCTTGGCCGCAAGTTTGAGGACCTTGGGAGGGACTTATAATGCAGTCCTCGCTTAGTGGCCATTCTGGAAACCTTTTCCTGAGTTGATCAATGTGTCTTCTGACAACTCACCTTCCCTCCAACCCCACTTCATAAGATAGGGGTCCGGATGCCTTGGTGATTTGACCAGGAACCCACAGATTTCCCTGACCATAGTTCCTGGCCCAAACCCAATTGCCTATGTGCAGCCCCCTTGGGGGTTTTGGTTGAGAGGCTTCTGCTGCCACTCTGTCTGGATGCAACCTGTCCAGTTTAGTGATCAAATGCCTCCCCCAACGTAGTTCTGCAGGACTTTTACCTGTGGCAGTGCAGGGCATAGAATGCTGGCAGAGTAAAAAAAGCTGCCAATCTGTGATGCCAGTCACCTGTGACAATGCGCTTGAGCGCCTCCTTCATTGTCCTCACCATGCGTTCAGCTTGACCATTAGAAGATGGATGAAAAGGTGCAGACGTTGCATGTCTGATGAGATTAGCTCTGAGGAAATCCTGAAATTCAGCAGCAGTGAATTAGGCCCCATTCAGGCAACCCATGTGTGGCAAAGAGTTTTCTCAGCACCTGGATGGTCCTAGTCATGTTAGGAACCGGAATTACTTCCAGCCATTTTGAGTGGCTATCCACTACTATCAGGAAGAGCTGCCCTGAAAGGGCCCAGCGTAGTCTATGTGAACCCTAGACCAGGGAGTGTGCATTTCCTCCCACCTGTGAACTGGAGCCTGTGGCATTTCAGGCCTAGATTGCTGGCATGTATAACAACCATGGACTTGACCCTCAATTGCCTTATCAAGGCCAGGCCACCAGAGGTAGCTTCTAGCTAAAGCTTTCATTCTGACAATGCCTGGATGGCCTTCATGTAATGATTGTAAAACCCTGTCTCTTAGGGAAGTGGGGATTATGACTCTGTTCCCCCATAAAATGCACCCTTTATATGCAGATAACCCATGCCTTCTGGCAAAATAGCTTTGAAATTCTGAGCCTGGACTTTTTTCCAACCAGCCCGTGTATACCCATCACAACTTCTACTAAGTATTTTATCTGTGGCAGTTTCAGCAGCAATGTCCCCTGCATGGAGGGGAAACTCAGGTATGTCCTGTATGGACAATATTCTAGCAGCAGGAGCCGGATCTGGATCCATTAGCAGCAGTGGTAGTCTGCTGAGGGCATCAGCATGGCCCATTTCCTTGCCCTGTTTGTGAATTAATTTAAAATTGTATGCAGATAGGAAAATAGACCACCTCAACATTCTTGGAGATAGTATGTGGGGGGTTTGTTTGTCTGTTGTGAACAGTCCCAACAGACAGTCAGTGTAGACTGTGAAATCCCTGCCATATAAATAATCATGGATTTTTTTTATTCCAACAACGATGGCCAGGGCCTCTTTGTCAATCTGAGCATAGTTGCGCTCAGCAGAGGACAAAGTCCTTGAGTAAAATGCTATAGGAACCTGTTTCCCATTTTTTTCTATGTGGCTTAAGACTGCCTCCACCCCATAGGGAGATGCATCACATGCAAGACATACAGGTTTAGACTCTATGTAATGAGTTACAGTGGACTTTTCTGACAATAGTGCTTTTAACTCCTGGAAACTTTTTTCGTGTAAGTTAGTCCATTTCCAAGGAGCTTTTTTGTGTAGAAGCCTTTAGAGGGGCTCTGCTATTGCTACCTTGTGAGGTAGAAATGTGTGATAGAAATTTAGGAGACCCAAGAATGCTTGTAGGTCTCCTTTTGATTTCAGCCTAGGAGCCATTTTAATGGCCTTTACTTTAGAATCAGCGGGGTGAATGCCGTTAGCATCAATGTGTATACCCAAGAATTCTGTTGAAGAAAGCCCAATACTACACTTGTTCTTTTTTAATTTGAGGCCTGCTTCACAAAGCCTCTGCAAAACAGCCCTGAGCCTTTTGGCCAACACTTCTGGGGATTCCCCTGCAATAAGAACATCATCAAAATAAGGGCAGATTCCCTGAATACCCTTGAGTGTTCCCTCCATGATACCTTGGAAAATACCCGGTGCGACACTGACTCCAAACTGTAAGTGTTTAACCTTGAATGCCCCTCTGTGAGTCATGATTGTTAGAGCCGCAGCTGTGGCCTAATCAACCAGCAATTGCTGATAGGCCTGTGCTAAATCAAGTTTAGCAAAAATAGTCCCCCGATTGCAAGGAGGCTAAAATATGGTTGACCACTGGGACCGGGTAAGCGTGTTGCTTGAGGGCCTTATTTAATGTGCATTTATAGTCAGCACAAATGTGAATTTCCCTGTTGGCTTTAAGTGGAGTGACAATAGGAGTTTCCCACTCCCCCCCCATCAACAGGCTGTAACATGCCCTGTTCTACAAGCTTATCAATTTCGGAATCAATTTTATGTTTTAAAGCAAAGGGGACCCTGAGAGGCTTAACCCTGATTGGGACTACGTTCGGATCTAACTTAAATGAGATAGGTGGGCCTGTGTATGTCCCTAGTATTGAAACAAAAACATCCGCGTATTCCTCGCATACTGCTATGAGGTCTGCAGTTTGTGTCCGGTTTATGCCAGTAATCTGAATACCTAAGGCATCAAACTAATCAAGTCCAATGAGACTCGTTCTCTGGCCCCCTACTACTATTACATCCAGGTGCCCCAAAAACCCTTTAAACTTTACCAACAAAGTGGCTTCTCCCTTAATTTTAACATGAGCATTTTGAAAATTCGTTAAAATGATATCTGAGGGTCTTAGTTTGGCCCACTTGTTACTGTGCCTACACACGAAGTTAAAAGTGTCTTGAGAAATGATGGAGACTGCAGAGCCGGAGTCTAATTCCATCTTACATGGAACTCCTTGTAGCTCTATCAAGAGGTTAAGTTTGGGTTTGAGGGGGCATCGAGCCCGGGTGCAGCATACACTTCTACGGCTCCTGAAGAATCCCATACTAACTGGACCCTGGGCCCCAGTACCTCTCCTAGTCAGTTCTTCCGACTGGTGTTTGTGTGGCTGGTCTCTCTGGCGGGCTCTGCAAACCACCGCTATGTGGCCTGTCCTTCCACAAGCTCTACACGTGGCTGAACGAAATCTGCAATTGGCGCAAAGATGGTTGCTGACGCACCCCTTACATCTCGGTAAGAGAACTGCCTTGTAACTGTCCTCTCACTGGTGGCAGTTGTGGTTTTATTTATTTATTTATTTATTTATTAAATTTTTATACCGCCCTTCTCCCGAAGGACTCAGGGCGGTGTACAGGGCAATAAATATTAAAAAACAAAGTACAAAAGTTAAAAAACAATTAAATAATTTATGCCCGATATATACAATAGTTAAATCCATATTAAAAACCCAACCTCAAACCCATCAGACCAGGCCGGATTGCTCAAATAAATAGGTTTTTAGATCCCGCCGGAAGGAGCGAAGGTCGGGGGCCATCCGGAGCTCAACTGGCAAGCGGTTCCACAGGTCTGGCGTGCCCACAGAGAATGCCCTCCCCCTGGGGGCCACCATTCAACATTCTCTGATCGGAGGCACCCTGAGGAGGCCCTCTCTGTGGGAGCGCACTGGACGGAGGGAAGTTGATGCCAGCAGCAGGTGCTGCCGTAGGTAATCCGGACCCATGCCATGTAGGGCTTTGTAGGTCATTACCAGCACCTTGAATCTCACCCAGAGGGCAACCGGCAGCCAATGCAGCTTGCGGAGCAGAGGTGTAACATGGGAGTATCGAGAGACTCCCAACACAACTCGCGCAGCTGCATTCTGCACCAGTTGGAGCCTCCGAGTGGTCTTCAAGGGCAGCCCCATGTAGAGAGCATTACAGTAATCCATACGAGACGTCACGAGCGCATGGGTGACTGTACGCAAGGCATCCCGGTTCAGATAGGGCCGCAACTGGCGCACCAGGCGAACCTGGGCAAAGGTTCGCCTGGTGCATTGCGCATTGGGTTGCTTTTGGAGTCTGTTGATTTCAGTTTTTTCTTCCTCTGACGATTCTCCGGTGCATTTGGCGACCTCAAGATGGACCGATTCTTCGACATTTGAAGATTTGGCAGGCTGAACTGTCTGCATTGCACCCCCGGCAGCTTCGTCAGCCATCACCTCGTCCTGTGCTTCAGAAAATGTTAAATTGGACCTAGCAAATAGTCTCTGTTGAAGTGTTCTGTCCCATAGGCCACAGACGAGCCAGTCTCTTAGTCGTTCTTCTAAATTTGAGAATTTGCATAGGCGTGCGGCCTGTCTTATGCCCGCTATGAACTGTGAAGCTGTCTCCCTGGGTAGCTGCACTCTTTAAACCACCAAGCCATCTCAGACATCTTGGGCTGGAAGTGCCCAGTTAGCTTCTTTTTTAGATCTGTGTAGGAGACCGTCATGATTGGTGTTGGTGTGAAAAAATTCTCGGCCAAATCAAAGGTTGCTGGGCTGCACACGTAAAGTAGCGTTGCAGCCTTCAGTCCTTCTTCTGCAATCTGATTGACTCTGAGGTAGTTTTCTACTTGCGAAAGATAAGATGGCCATTCTTCTGGGTGTTTCACGTCGACTTGTCTTAGTTTGCCGACCTTCGGCATTCTTCTTTCGTGTTCCTGCGATCTTCCGGATCCTGCTTCTAGGCTCAGGGAATGGGTCCACTGAGCGTGAGGCCGCTAGTGTACCTTGCTAGCTGGCCTTGAGAGAGGGGGAAATGTCTCTTCCCTCCGGCGTGTGCTGCCCTTCCCTTGTGGACTTCAGCTCTTTAATCAGCGAAGCAGGATCCCATCCTCATCGCCACTATTAAATAGCAGGTTCTTTGGTGCAGGAATGACGACGCGAAGCTGAGTACAGGATAACTCATTGTTCATTTATTGCTGGAACTGTACTGAGGCAAAAGCTGCAACCAGCTGCAATATATAGTCTAGCCACTAGGTGGCAGCCAATAGGTTTGGATCAACCATTGCTGCTTGTGGATAGCCAATTGCAGCACAGGAGACTGGTAGTCTGGGTTGCTGAGAGCCGCTAGCTGCTCCAGCAACCCACGTGGTGTATCACAAGAGCCCAATACATAACAGATTGGTCTGTCATTCTTTTTTTAAGGTGAAAAATGTAAGGGTTTTTCCCCCCTCATTTTATTTCTTTCCAACATAATTACATGACTTCAAATATCTGTCTGACTATGCAGGATGGGGGTAGGGTAACATAGGCTAAAATTCTAAAGAAACAATAAATTCCTGCAGTAATGTGCCAGTGGAAATGAAATACAACTGACGTGTTTTTCTAAGTCCATAGATACTTTAAAAATTGCCTAAATTTCTAGATGAAAATGCAAATCAAATTTCTGGATGAAAACGCAAATCAAAATGCTGCCAAAATCAAGAATTCTGCTGACTGCGGGGCTTAATTGCCCATGAAAATTCCATGTTCTTGATTCATCTGGATGCCTAAAATCTGGGGAGTTGCTTCTCATTAAAAAGAAGAGATTTTTTTTAACTTCAGAGATTTTCCAGGGATTCAACACATGCAAATATATTCAAAAAATGTAGAGATACATGCTCTGAGCTTGCCCTTTTTGCTTTTGACTTCCTTGTGTTAATGAGGATGGTCTGCGGATTATTGTATTTTTGCAGTCTGCTTAATTTTGCTTACAGCATCGCACTAAAATAAAAGCAAAGCTGTTTCCCATGTCATCAGAGTATAGGGAAGGCAGATAAATCTTTTTATCTATGGCAGTGTTGATAAACCTTAAGATCTGTGGACTTCAATTTCCAGAACTGCATTGGTGGCTGTGGAATTCTGGGAGTTACAAGTCCAGACATCTTAAAGCCACCAAGATTGATAAACACTGACCTAGGGCATTGACCACAAGGGGGTTGGCCACCACTAAGGGCAAGATGGTATCATTCCCCTAAGTGAACTGATTGATTGACTGATTTTATTTCAAGGTTGCCCCTCTTGATGAAGTTTTCCCTTGCATCAGAAAGTTAGAAGCCTAGGTGGGATGCAAAACATTCCCCTCAAGCAAAACATTGTTGCCTCCTGTAAGAAACGACTGAAGCCGCCATAAACTAGAGGTGAAGCAAACACAGAGAAGATAAAAGCCAGGAATCTTGATTAAAACATCATTTTAGGGAAGAACATAAGAAGGAAACAAGTGGTTGAAGAAACAAGCATGAACCAGACAAAGGAACCCCTCAATCACAGCTACTCTATAAAGTAAGAACTTGGGGGGAATAAAAGGGGACCCGAAACCTACCAATTCCTTGATTCATTTTTGGATCTAGATTTTTTCAGTTTCTGTCCTTCAGGGGTGTCAAACTGCTGGCCTGTGGGCCGGTTTCATCCTACTGAAGCTGCGCCCACCCTATTGCCGGCAATGCAAAAAGAGTTGCAATACGTCACGACATGTCACGTGACGTGGCGAGTTTGACACCCGTGCTCTAGGTGATGCCTTGTTGGGAAGAAAGTGGATAGGTGTGGGTGTGTGGATATATGTGTGTAGGAGACAGAGAAAGAGCAAATGTACCCTAACCCTAGCCAGTAACTAGCAAACCAGTTTGCTGTTACTTTAAATTCACTGGGTCTCCATGTATGCCAAAGAACCTGTTTTGCCTTAGTGTTCACTTGAAAGTGATGTGTGTTTGTCCATAATTATTTCCCAGCTGTTGACTGTATGTTTTGCCTTCTCTAGCTGCACATATCTGGAAAACCCAAGTAGAAAGCAAGGGGGACTTACAAGACTTACAAGATGTGTGAATGAGTGACCATAAGTCAAACCTGCGAGTGCATGTAACATTCCCGGCATCTTCCATCTCAGGCCATTGTTTCATTCTGTAAGAGTAGGGCTGACTTTAGACCTAGCCATGAAGAGTCAGCACATGACACAAAAGCAGCCCATACATTTCTGCAGCATTCTCTACATACACAAGAAAGAACACTGTCTACTGTGGACTCTTTGAAAATGTAACATACCCTATTGGTAATCCATCCTCTTACATAATAAAGGAAATAAAAAGAAATGACATGCCTCAAATAATTCACATACAATAAATAGTAAAGTCACTAGTCTACTTGCTTTTCAGTCTTCTCATAAAATTGGTTCTGTTCTAGATAGGCATTTTCTTCCATTTAAAAAAAATACAACACTTTCATGAGTCAGTTCAAAACTCATCTTAACAGGAGATTCTTGCCTCGAACACAAATTGGTGTAAAATATACATTAACATACACTTTATGCATTGAGATATAGTATTGATATACTAACCACCTTCAAATACTTAATTTTTGCCTTTTCCTTGTCCCCATTTTGGAATAATCATACTAGCAGATGAGAAACCAAGTAAATGCTTGCACTAAAGATAGCATCAGATCCAATGGTGAAGTCTTATGTTCTTTCTGATGCAGAAAATCCACTGAATTCACCTCTATTAGGATGTTGTGAAAAGAATTAGGATAATATATTTCAACACCCCCAAATGTTAGAACAGGAGGGACCTATCTATTAAATTAAGTATGGCTCTTTAATTAATCCTATGCAAATCAGCCAGACTTCATTCTGATGAGGTGCTTCTTGTAATTGCCACTTTAAAAAAATCCATAGCACACTCAGGTAAATACATACAATAAATTAGAAATATTACAATTGTCATTGTCCTGATGCTGTTTTAAGGCCTTGCACAATCATGCTAGGATTTTGCAAATACTTTTCAGATGGACAGAAGCCTCCTCTGCCTGTTATGATGTTGGAACACAAGTTCATTTCAATTCTGAAAGTGGAGATTCTACATTACTTTCTGGATATCTCTGGTGTCTTTGCAACATCATCAAAGCTAAATTCCTTTTTTAATTTAATGACAATCTGTTTCAAATGGAGTGAATAGACAAAAAAACAAAACAAAAGGGGCATAATTATATACATGTAATAGTTGCTTAATTATTTAATGACTATTGAAATTTACAACAGGCCCTCCAAAAACTTATTTTTACCACCCAGACTTAAAGTTCCAATGTTTCCCCCCCCATGGTCACATGATTGTATTTTGGGCACCTGGCAACTGGTCCCCATTTACAGCTGTTTACAGCTGTTCCATGATCACATGATGGTGATTTACAACTTTTTGCTGGAAACTGGCATTTGCTTCTGGTTTCTGGCAAAAAAATACCCATTCTGAATAATGTGTTTGCTTAATAACCACGGCATTTGCTTTATGACTACCACATTCACTTAACAACTGCTGGAAAACTGTTGTAAAATTGGGTCTGTCATGTGTTGACCACTTTTAATGACTGGCACAAATTAAGTCCATAATTCTGGGCTCAAATGTCATAAGCGGAGAACTACCTTTAAATCCACATTCTGGATTGGATCAGATTTAGATGTTAAAAATAAATATAAATAAATTATTTAGGATTATCTTAGTATTGTAAATAAATCGACTAACCACTCAGCTCTGCTGAATAGCTGTTATTGGCTTAGACCAGACATATCAAACTTGTGACATCACGTGATGTCACATGACATATCGGAGCTTTTTCTCTGTTGACGGCAATGGGGTGGGCGTAGTTTCTTGATGATGCGTCCGGCCTCTGGGCCGGCAGTTTGACACCACTGGCTTAGACTAATTAAAACCACAGAATAGGACAATAGAAATTGATCTAATTATTGGACTAATAAATGGGGCAGAAAGACAAAATAAAGCATAGCCTCCTGATCATCAAATCCTTTATGATTTGTTAACAACTTATTAATAGGAATTTTACTAGGCACAGATGTGCTGGTCTGTTAGCAAATCTGTGTGTAAGCCTACATCTTTGGCCTTAATGGTTGGATACTTGCTTTTCTAAGAGAGATTGAGACCATTAGGACATTATTTTTATCCTCAGGCATTTTGTTTGTGTGGAAGTTTATTGCCATGGATGCAGTCACTCTTCCTTTGTATTTTATATTATTTTGAAAAGTGAAAGAAGGCTTCTGCAATGTAGAATACAAAGGTTTTCACCTTGTCTTTTAAAGTTAGAGGATGTGAAATTGAAGATCTATGGCACCAGCTCAATGAAGAAAAATAGATCATATTCTGGCTTGTTGGACTGAGGAGATTTAGAGATGGCATATGCCATGTCAACATCCACATATTTATTGACATAAATAATTAAAAGGTTCAAAACTGCATTAACTATATTACAGAGATCCAGTATAAAACTGCTGGAAGGTGGTATTCTAGGCTAGCTTGTGCACAGATCCAGGAGATCTAGCAACCTTAGGGAATCATAGAGTAGATCTAGAATTAGTCATACAGACTAATTTTTGCAGAAACTCTCCAACTCTTTTGTGGGTGGTGTGAAAAACTTTGTGCACCATTTTGAAAGAGTGCACTAATGTTTAATGAGATTTATTACAATTAAAGAACAGTAATTCAAGCATCCTCCTCTGGCTATAAAGTTTTGCACTCTTAGCTTCATCTCCCTCTCCAATGGGGTTCCTGGATTCCAAAAGACTGTCCACCTTTAAAACTGATGGACAGAACTCATTTGAAGAAAATTAATCATGACTAACTGTGGGTCTTATGAATAATCAAGAAATCTGGAACTAAGCTGTATTATTAGATAGGAACACAATGGAACAAAAGTAGGATTGTTGCAGGACTTGGGGACAGTTGGTGCAAATCTAACAACTGTTCAGTAAGTTAGAAATTTAAAATCTGCAATTGCCTTATATGCAATGTGTAATAATATTTTGCTATATGGACCTTGTCCTTCAGATTATATCCACTCAGTTCAGATTTCTCTTCTGCTTTTATGGTTTTCCTCTCCAATGGTTGTCACTCCAGAGCAATGAAGATACTCAAGTCTTCAATATTTTTGGTTTCTCTCTTTTTCTTTTCTTTATTGTTGTTGTTGCTTGTCTATCAACTTTTGAATTATTTCAGATATGTGGACACTCTATTTTGGCTGCAAGTGTTGGATTCTTAAGATAAATTAAAATTGGAAATTAAAGGATGGATTAACGGTAGTATACCTTTCCTTTAGCCCTGGGCAAAGCTAAAACTAGCACTATTTCTTGCCTACTGAGAAATACTGTACAATAGGGATACAAAATTTGTTTCTTCATAGATACCTGTGAGAAGTGGACAAAAGACCGTAGAGCATACAATCTTCCAAAGAAATGGGTCACATAATTGTAATTCTAACATGTGGTTATAGTATATTACAATTGACTATATAAACAATAACAGCTATTTTGTAAACGTGTCTGTAAAATTCCAAATATGGCATTTTCCAGAAAATAATGTTCGTTTGTTTGCTTATTTATTTATATATCAAACTTCTTAACAGCCCATTTCTTTCATAGAGGGTGTCTTTATTCTTGTTCTTGGCTATCTCACATAATTGTTTTGGGCACATATATAGATCAATCTAAGCTCCTACATTTTTATCTAGTGATAAATATAAATAGATGACTAAGTAGGGTTTTAGCTGCTTCAAAAAAAAAGTGCTGTAGGTCAGGGGTCCCCAACCCCCAGTCCATGGACCAGTACTGGGCCACGGCTTACCAGCAACCAATCTGTACAAGCAAGGAAAGCCCCACCCACAGGATGCAGGCAGCACACAAAACCACGCCCCCTCTGGTCTACGGAAAAACCTGTCTCCACATAACTGGTCCCTGGTGCCCAAAAGGTTGGGGATCTCTGCCGTAGGCGATATAAACATGGTGTGATATTGTCCAAGAAAAAATGTATAAAATTCAACTCTGTGTTTTCTTTTTCTCAGACGTTTTACGGCTGGACCTGGAAAACAGGACTCTTTCTGTTTTGGCTTTTCTCCATCTCTCAAGGCACTTGGTTCAAGAGTCACCCAGCTTGTTTAGAAAATACTGCCTCGCATAATTGATCACTGTAAGATGTGTTAATGATCACTAACCTGGATAGCTTTAAAACAGGATTGGATAAATTCATAGATTTACCAATGGTTCAAAAACTAACAGGCTTGCTGGCATCGTGACTTTAAATACAAGTTTCTGAGGGGGGGGGACCCACTAGGAAAGGTCTCCATCTCCTGTATAGCAGCATTCTAGAAGCTTCTGGTTGGTCACTGTGAGAAACCAACTGCTGGATTAAGCTGCTTACCCTGTTCAAAACAGGGCTATTTTAGGCTCTAATGTGATGGCATCTAGATTTGTGCACATCTTTTCAGGCTTGCTCGCTGCAGGACATTTAAGACCTATTACTTTCTCCAGGCATTTTGCTGCAGATTTAACTACAATCTCTTGAGACTTCTGGTGTTCCTTTTTTAAACACACGCTGCTCTGTGAAAGTTGTATATAGAGAAGCAAGTAAACAACAGCATAAAAAGTACTATAGAGGGAGAGAGAGGGACAAAATGCCTTTTCTTATTTTCTGCTCTGGTTTGATATACAACTGAATAATTCTTTGGTTTCAACACATTGAATTCTTCCAGTTATGCAATAATATTAATTGTAGGAAGATGATTATCTCATCTTCAAATACATTTCAATACATTTTGGAAAAATGGTGGTAATGGTGGTATGCATTTATTTTTAATACTTGCACAGTGGTTTTCAATAAGCAAAAGTGACACATGGTAGAGTAGTAGCAGAGATTGATACAATCTAATAAGGTAAAGGTAAAGGTTCCCCCACACATGCATGCTAGTCGTTTCCAACTCTAGGGGCCGATGCTCATCTCCGTTTCAAAGCCGAAGAGCCAATGCTTGTCCGGGGACGTCTCCATGGTCATGTGGCCGGCATGACTAGACGCCAAAGGCGCACGGAACGCTGTTACCTTCCCACCGTAGTGGTCCCTATTTTTCTACTTGCATTTTTACGTGCTTTCAAACTGCTAGGTTGGCAGAAGCTGGGACAAGTAACAGGCGCTCACTCTGCTACGCGGCACTCGGGATTCAACCCGCCAAACTGCCGACCATTTGATCGACAATCTAATACTGGCATCTTAATGAAGTTGGATGAGAATAATGCCCTAAAACAATAATCCGAATAAATTAGCTCTAAAGAAATAAAATCTGTCTGAACAAAGGAAGGTTAACGTTTAACATCATTTTGTGGAAGATGAAACATACACCTTAGATCCCTTTGTATTTTTTTCCCTAAAAATCTCTGGACCAGGATTTATTGCTACCAATACAGGTTTATCAATCCTCAGATGTTGATAGAATAGTATTTTTTTAAAAGTGTTAATGCATCTTGTAATCTTTAGAAGGAGGTAACATCTCAACTTTCTGGAGCTGTGGGTGTTTGTGCCAGCAAGTGCTGATATATTTTTTATTTAGTTTTGATGGCTCCAGATAGGAGACTTGGCTTAATAGGATATCTGAGGAGGCTCAGAATACTTCTCAACACTTTGAGATCATGGAGGTGAAATCACTAAAAAAACAACAACACTCTCTTGAGAGCTTGAGTGTTTTTGCTGCTTTTGTCCGATTGCTTTGGAAATCATTTTAGATTTAGATAATTCTTTACTACTTTTGCAGCTGACAACCCCAGCAGCAGTAAATGAAGTAGTCCTTCCAGAAAGCAAAACAATCATAATCTGTGCACAAGCAATTTCTTTGATTCCGAATCTTGTGTGGACAGTGTTTTCCCAAGGGATAATAAAAGTGTAGGCATGGACTTTGTGTGCGCATATATGGAACTTTTCACTGTCATAGATGTGCCTTCTACTGCTCTTACTTTTGTGCCACTATGAGTAGGAAGTGTGGTATAACTTGATGATCTTTAAATGTAGAGGCACTGTATATATTTTGTGTTGCTTCACTGCACACTCTCTCCATGCTTTATTCTACAAGAGAGATGGGAAGTCAGTGTTTGGAAAATAAGTGCTTCCCATTAGTAATCCCAAAGGCAACTGGACTTCATTGTTTTTCCTTGAAGATATTTTGCTTCCAATCCAAGAAGTAGTTTTTGAAGAAGCTTCTTGGATGAGAAGTGAAACTTCTTCAAGGAAAAACAAAGAAAGTCCAGTTGCCTTTTGAAAAAGCACCTTTGGGACAACCATGACCTGCATGACTTTCTCTCTTTCGCAGCAGATCATCTTGTGGTAAGAAAGGTACACAATTACACTGGAAGAAACATTTCCACAAGAGAGATGAAAAGATACACTAAGTAGCAGGAATTAATATTGATCCAAGCTAGGCACAGAAAACCTGCTTGGATATACCAGAGCTTCTGAACACATGAGGATAATGTCAGAACTCAGATTTTGCCAAGAAAAGATTCACAAATCAAACAAGAGCAAACTTTCTTGTCATACTTCCAGTATTTCCTCTTCTAGGTTCAGCCAATTTTAAACTTTCTCTGCACACTTTGAACAGTTCTGGCTTGGATCCCAGCAGGTAAAGCCTACAAGCTGAAAGGTGCATGAAAGGAGAAGGCAAACAAGATTTCACTGAACATGTCAGAGACTTAATCAAAGGCTTAGTCCTCAAAGTGGGTGACAGGTCAGGTAGAGGCACTTTTTGTTTCTCTGTGTTTGCTTTTGAACTGGTTTGCACGCTCCTTGGTCTGTTTCAGTATCCTAAAATCTTGAGACACCTTCTTTGTTCCTTTCTCAAATTTCCTTCACCACAGGGAAAGAAAGAAAGAAAGAAAACTATTTATATTTATATTTATTTGATTTATATACCGCCCTTCTCCCGAAGGACTCAGGGTGGTGTAGAGGGCAATAAATACCAAAAGTACAAGATACAAAAATTAAAAACAAATTAAACAATTGTGCCCGATACAATAAATTAGTTTAAATCAATAATTAAAACCCCAAATCCATCAGACCAGGTCGGCTTGTTCGAATAAATAAGTTTTTAGATCACGTTGGAAGGAGCGAAGGTCGGGAGCCATCCGGAGCATAACCGGTAAACGGTTCCAAAGGTCTGGCGCACCCACAGAGAACGCCCTCCCCCTGGGGGTCACCAGTCGACATTCTCTGACCGGTGGCACCCTGAGGAGGCCCTCTCTGTGGGAGCGCACTGGACGGAGGGAAGTTGACGCCGGCCGCAGGTGCTCCTGTAGGTAATCCGGACCCATGCCATGTAGGGCTTTATAGGTCATCACCAGCACCTTGAATCTCACCCGGAGGGCAACTGGAAGCCAATGCAGCTCACGGAGCAGAGGTGTAACATGGGAGTATCGGGAGACCCCCAACACAACTCGCGCGGCTGCATTCTGCACCAGCTGAAGCCTCCGAGTGGTCCTCAAGGGCAGCCCCATGTAGAGGGCATTGCAGTAGTCTAACCGAGAGGTCACGAGTGCATGAGTGACTGTACGCAAGGCATCCCGGTCCAGATAGGGCCGCAACTGTTTGTGTGACTCGGACACGTATCAGTAATGTTTTAAGACTAGGTGGGTTAGAATATGAAATCTCCAATGAGTCTTCAATACCCAATCTTTTGAGAAAATTTCCTTTCCAGATAGTTTTTACGTTGAAAACTAATTGAGACACTACGGAAAAGCATGAATGGGAATTTATGGCACAAGGTAGGGGGTCCTTGGAGAAAAAGCAGGTTGGAAACAAATGCACCACTTGGATGGGACGTGACCCTGCTTAACTAGAAAGAGATGCTAAAGCGAGCATTGCTCCAAGGAAAACCTGAAAAGACTTATGCATGCAAAACTGGAATGTTCTTTCTGCCACTAGTTATCTTTGGCGCATTAGTACTCTTTTCTCCATGCAAATATGTACAATAGTTGCCCCAAACACATATCCATTGCATTATATACTCACAAACAAAAATAGTTCCAAGTTTGTAATGCTGTAGTGCAGGGTGAACATAACAGCGTCGGAGGGAACAAGGAGAAGTGGAAGAGATGAAAACTGACAATATTATCATCTTGCAGTGATTAATTGACAGGAATTTCAGACAAGAGTGATATCAGTCTTTCAGTCACAAATATCTATTTTCTACAATTTCACTTTACAAAAACAACAGTCCAACTGGAAAAAGAGGCTAGTCTAATATGGAAACATACCTAATTCTTTTTTATGTTTGTGGTGTGATTGTAATAAAAGTGCTGTTTGACTGAAAATACTCTTTGATTAAACAATGAGTAGTAAATGTTGTCATATAAGCAGTGTTTTTTTTTTTTTGTAAAAGAAAAAGGTGCCGGAACTCACATGTGTCATACAACCCGCCTTGCCTACCCTACAAGGTTTCATCCAAAAAAGGTGCCGGAACTCCGTTCTGAGCGTTCTATGAGAAAAAAAAGCCCTGCATATAAGTCAGAAGAGGATAGATAATATTTTTGCAAGATGGGTGGCCATATAAATGTGATTAATAAAGTAAAATATTGTTCAGACTTCTGGTGTCCAGATCTTTCCAAACACAAGTAAGGCTTTGGCAAAAAGGACCTCAAACTGCTTTATCAAGGGATCCTTGATCATTAAAGGATCCTGTTTACTATTGGACACAGCTTTATTATCAGCTTCTGCTATAGGACAGATATTTAACTGAACCCTCCTTCTTCCTAGCTTTCCTGAAGCTTAAGACAGTGAAATCAAGGAAGATCTGCTCTTATGCTATTTTAGCTAAAATTGAAAAGTATTCTTTCAAGTAGTGTAGCTTATTTAAGATTACTTTTTTTTAAATTGCAGTATTTTGGCAGCCCTATTAGAGTTGATTTTCATCAACTGGTCAGCCACCTGTCCAAAAAGGTATAGGGCCATGGTGGCAAACCTATGGCACGCGTGCCACAGGTGGCATGCAGAGCCCTCTCTGTGGGCACACACACCATCGCCCCAGTCCTAGGTCTTCAGCTGGGTTTCATAAAACCTTTTCGCCGCTATGTGCAAAAAAAAAAGGTTCAATCAATCAATCAATTTCAACTTCTCATGGGGAAAAAAGATCTTGCAAAGTTGGAATTGATTGATTGAACTTTTTAGTCCCACCCAGTCTGCCCTTACCACCGCAGCCACACTCACCCAATGGGCTATGCACACTCGGCCATGCACACTCGGCACCTGACGATACAATTGGGTTTTGGGTTGCAGTTTGGGCACTCGGTCTCTAAAAGGTTCGCCATCACTGGTATAGGGTCTCCTGCTTGAGCATGGGGGAGGGGTGGGGTTGGACTAGAAGACCTCTGAGGTTCCTTCCGGCTCTATTCTGATTAAACGATCAGCAGCTGAAATTGGGGTGCTGTTTCCGGTTGCCCAGTGTTTCTGGCAAGCACCGACTACATTCGTGCCAACAAAACCATGATTTATTTAATCGTGGTTTATTAGCAGAGCGGGTTGAACCACTCGAGCAGATTCTGGCTTTTTAACCTCAGCCAGGAGAGGAACCCCAGTCAGGCTGTCTACAACCCAGCTGACGCCCACCTCCATCACCCCCCCACCCCCACCCCCGCTTGTGCGCTCGGCTCTACTTCTGTTTTTTGCACCCGCCTTTCTCGAAGCGTCCGCGGTCTAAATTAGCCACAGAGCGGAACGCGGAGCATCAGAAGTGCGCCACCCGAACGAGTCGCTGGCAAGCGGACGCGCCGCTTCTCACGGCCGCGGCGGGTTCAGTAGTAACACGTGCACCGCCGGCTCCTAAACGAAGGTAGCCGCCTGTTCTCAACGGGGAAGGGAGGTGTGTGTGTGGGGGGGGGGGCGGGCGGTTAGAAGAAGGCGAGCCCCGGCCGTAGAGAGACTCTCCTTTTGGAAAGCGTCTGGCTCCGAGCATTCACTAGTGGGAGCTGGAGAGGGCAGGGAAAGCGACATCCAGCCGCGCTCTCGTTCCCACTCCCCTGCGCCGGAGTCCGGGAGCAGCTGCGAGAGCCGGCAAGCGAGAAGCCAGAAGCGGCGCAAGAGAAAGAGGGGTCGAGGCGAGCTCCAGGGCCGGAGGGAAGGTGTGTGTGTGTGTGTGAGAAGAGTGAGAGAAAGATCGCTCTTGCCACGATCCCCCTTCTCTGTGTGTGTGTGCGTGTGTGTGGGAGGGAAGAGTGAGAAAAAGATCGCTCTTGCCACGACCTCCCTTCTGCTGGCCGTTGGGAAGCCCGGCGGCGCAGCTCTTTATCCCAGGAAGCTCCAGCGCCTCGGGATTTGCAAGTGAGTTTCGGCGCTTCGCGGGTTTTGTTTTGTTTTTGGTGCGGCAGCGGGACGAAACTCGCCGAAGCGCCGGCTTCTCTTCGCGCGGGTTTGCGACGCTTTGGCCAGAATGGCTGCTTCCCTCCCCTTCCCTCCGCCTTCCCGTCTCCCCTTAGCTAAGGGGGCGCTTTGGCATGGGCAGCTGGGGGTGGGGGTCGGATTAGGCGCACGTTGGGAAGGGAAACCTCTCGAGTCGGGGGCAGGGGGGAGGTTTGCGGCCAGAGTTAGCCCCCCAAGCTTGGGAGAGGAGCTCCTTCCTTTCTGCACGGACCGACTCCCCCCCCCGTCCCGTCCCGTCCCGCCGCAAAACTCTGCAGGGTCGAGAATCGCGGAGCGGTGAGTAAAACGGGCAAGGCGACCGAGAGCCCTTCTTCAAGATTTTTTTGGGGTGGGGGGGGGGGAAGGCGGCGCGGAAAGTTGGGTGGACGTTGCTGAGAAGGGAGCGAACGACTTCAGTTCCAGAATCACGTGGAAACAGATGTGAAATGATCCGGAGTGCGGGTTGGGAAAAGGGCGGGCTATTCTTTTATCCTTTGCGAGTGGAGCTCCCTTAAATTGGGGAGAAAGTGTGTCTGTGTGTGTGTGTGGGGGGGGGGGGGAGACGGGCGCGGGAGAAGGTTTAACCGGTGGAAAGGAATAATCTATATCAGCGTTTTCCAACCTTAGGAACTTGAAGATGCGTGGACTTCAACTCCCAGAATTCCCCAGCCAGCATAGCTGGCTGGGGAATTCTGGGAGTTGAAGTCCACGCATCTTCAAGTTCCTAAGGTTGGGAAACGCTGATCTATATCTCGAGGAGTTGAACTTTGCAAATGGTATTGAAATACACACCCTTGGATAGCAGAAAGCATCTCTCCTTCCCCCCCCTTGCCCCCCCACCCCGAATTGGGATAAGTATACTTAATAAAAGTAAAAGTAAACAAAAGTAAACTTTGGCTTTACTTTTACTGGCTAATCAGAAGCAGAAGGAAACTAAAACTGGTCAAGGCGCCGATAAATAACTGCAGTTCTGCAGTTGAAGTTGGAGCTTCTTGTGTTAATACTTTAGTTTTAAGGGAAAGTTGCTTTGCTTCTTTCCTGCAGTGCAGTTGACCAACAATATTGTCTCCTTCACGTGGAGTGCATGTGTGTCACGTGAATTTGAGAGATGTTCTGTCTATGGGGATTTTTTTTAAAATGGCTTTTATAGTTTTGGAATTGTAATTAGTAAGCCACAGAGCCTATGGGAGTGGGCAGCTCCAATACTTTTAAATAATTAAGGCTTAAGGCTGTTTCAGGAGAAGCAGGCTACACCTACCTGCAGGTTAGACCTGTGATGGTAATAGGCTGTGATGTGTATGGAAGGTGTAGTTTTGCATAAGGAGAAGTAAGGTAAAATAAGTAACACATGCTGGATAAACTCCAACTGTACTTGCAGCTTGACAGCAGTTTAATCAGGGGTGCCACATTTTAAAGTTACGGTGAGAGTACTCCGACTGCAGCTGCTCTCTTGCAGGTATATGGAATGGCATGGGAGCCACAGGTTTTGCAAAGTGAAGAGAGGAAATTGGTCACAGCTTATTAGGAAAGATAAAATAGGCAGTTAGGAATGCTTTACTGACCATTGTCCCAAAGGTGCTTTTTAAGGAGGCAACTGGAGTTTGTTTTTCTTTGAAGACATTTCCAAGAAGCTTCTTCAGCTCTGACTAGATGGTGGGGAATGAAAGGATTTATATTCCTGACCACTTATTGACCATTCTTCATCCATATTTTATGTTAGTGGCATCTGCTAATACAGGTGTTCTGCTTCACCCTTCTTTTATTTTCAGCATCTGGTAAAATGAATGAGTACTTTTCCAACTATCTGTAAAATCCAAGGCACTGTGCTTTCATTGTTTAGATCCTCCCCTCCCCCTCCCCCAAGGAGCAGAGCAAAATTTTAAGTTGATGCCTTCTAAATATCTTGGAGAACATCAGTGACTGCTCTTTCTGAGGTTAAAAAGCAGTTGGGAGCGCCAAGCTGTTTTTGAATGAAGATTGTTCTGAGTGGAAGGGAGTGAATGACTTCATATTCATAATTTTACAGTGATGAATCTGTGAGACAAAGCCACGAGGAACGTCTTAAAATTGTCATAAGTAGCCTCAAATAGACTGGTGGGGTGTTTTTTTTTTTTTGACAGAGCTGTGACAGGAGAAGATCTGTTTGCTTATTAATATTTAAAAGAAGAGCTGTGACTCACTGATAAAAGTACAGAAATTTCAAGTTTAATCTATCAAGTCTCCAAACAAAAGGTAACTAAGGACAGAAATGTAACTTGGACCCGGGGAAAGGCATTAGTCTAAAGGACAGTGGTGGGAAACATGGACCATATAATTTTATCATGAATTGTTTTCTGGTGCTTAATTCTCCAGAGTGCTGTAAGAATGTTCTGTGTTTATAAGGGCAACAGTGTTATTTTTAAGTGTTTTAAAAGTCCTACTAAAATTTCAGATGTGCTTTCCAGAACACTTTCTAACATATAGAAAATATATATATGAAGCTGGTGGTTTTTGTGGAAACTGCTGGAAAAGTTCTTTTTCATTGCTGACCCAAGATGTTTATTTTTTAAAAGCCAGTGTAATATTAGAACAGATATACTAGAATAGCATGCCTGGTTTGATTTTGTCTCTGTGTAAAGTACAAAGTAACCGTCAGTTGATTTCTGAAGAGTTTATATTGCAATAAACATAGAAATTTTGTTGAGGTTTGATCTGCACAAGATTGCTCTTTTCCTGTTGCTGTTCCTTGTGGAAGGGCATTAATCCAGATATTTGGGGAAGCAAATAAAATATCTTCTTTTCCTAATGGTGTATACGTTTGGCTGGTGGGACAGGAGAATGAGAGTGTGTATAAATGATTGTGTAGTGTATAATCCCACTATGCACGGCTGCCCAAGGTTTCTATAGGAGCCAGCATGATATTCACTCTTTTTTTTTATTAAAAAGTTTTAACATACATTTTATCTTTAACAATCCCCCCTCCCACACCCATCCCTCCCTACCCCTACTCTTTAAAAGATTGCTCATACCTGTTGTTTGGGAACTCATAAGTATTTAAATGGAAGAGTACTTTCATATGGAGGACCCTGAATATATGTATGAATCTCAGGCCCCCAGACCAGTGTAGTATGCCATATTTTCATTCCAATGATTCTTTTAGTTCGAGAAAAATAAAGTTACGAAGGAAAATGTCATAATATTGATTGTCCAATATCTTTTATGTATGAGACAAGGTGACTGCACAATATAAACCGTGGCCTAGTAACATCTTGTACTTTGCAAAATTTCTGGTTTTTCATTAATTTACCAAGTTCAGAGAAATATAGATGTAATACCTATATAAAATAATATCACTCAAACCTGGTGGTACAGTTATTGCAGGCTAACTCTGCCCACAGCCTGGAGTTCGATCCTGATGGGGCTCAGGGTTGAGATAGTCTCCCATCCTTCTGAGGTTGGTAAAAGGAGGACCCAGGTGGTTGGGAGAAATATGCTGACATTGTAAACTACCCAGAGAGTGCTGTAAAGCAGAGGTCCCCAACTTTTTGGACACCAGGGACCGGTTCCGTGGAGAGAGTTTTTTCCATGGACTAGACTAGAAGGTGCGTGGTTTTGTGTGCTGCCTGCATCTCGCGGTTGGGGCTTTGCTTGTTTGTGTGGACCGGTTGCTGGCATGCCAAGGCCCGGTGCTGGCCCATGGACCGGGGGTTGGGGACCTCTCCTTTAAAGCAGTATGGGGCAGTATATAAGTCTAAATACTAGTGCTATAACTCACCTCCAGTAAATGTGGCCCAGTGTAATTCTGAAATGGAATCCATGTAGATGAATGCTTATGTTGCACTGTAAGGATATGTGAACACACAATTTGATTCCTCCCCTCTTCCCCCTATGAATGAAATAGGGGTGGGAAAAGGAAACTAGTACTGTTGGGGACAATTTTCAAAATCCAAACCTCCCCTTGTCTATTAATTACCACTTTAATACACTTAAGTTTTCCAAGTGTTGTAAAATACACAAGATCCCATTGGTCAGCATGATAGTTTTCTTGGTTTCGCATAGCAGAATACTGAAATATTCTAGACTGTTAGTGCTGACATGCTATAGTTTAGAGTCATTTTATAACAGACCAGTTGTTCTAAAAAATAATTGTCCAGATTATGGTTGTCCCAAACGTGCTTTTCCAAAAGACAATTGGATTTTATTGGCATTTTTCCATGAAAAGCAAAACATTTTCAGGGAAAAAAATGAAGAGTACAGTTGCCTTTGGGAGAGCCACCTTGTGGCCTTTGTCACTTCATAGAAAGCTTCACAAAGGCGTATGAAATATATTGGTCTATATGAATTCTGAAACCTACAGTTGCAAGAAAAAGTATGTGAACCCTTTGGGGTTACATGGAGTTTTGCATGAATTGGCCATAAAATGCGCTCTAAACGTCATGTAAGTCACAACAATAGAAAAACACAGTCTGCTTAAAATAATACTACACAAACATTAGCTGTTGTCATGTTTTAATTGAACATAAGATGGAAACATTCACAGTGCAGGGTGGGAAAAGTATGTGAACCCCTAGCCTAATGACTTCTCAAAGAGCTAATTGGAGCCAGGAGTGATCCAACCTTGACTCCAATCAGTGTGATGATATTGGATGTGTTGCTGACAGCTGTCCTGCCCTTTAAAAACACACAGCTGTTTTGGGTTTACTGGTCTCAAGAAGCACTGTCTGATGTGAACCATGCCTCGCAGAAAAGAGCTCTCAGAAGACCTACGATCAAGAATGGTTGACTTGCATGAAGCTGGAAAGGGTTACAAAAGTATCTCCAAAAGCCTTGATGTTCATGTGTCCACGGTAAGACAGACTGTCTACAAATGGAGAAAGTTTAGCACTGTTGCTACTCTCCCTAGGCGTGGTCGTCCTGTAAAAATGACTGCAAGAGCACAGCGCATAATGCTTAATGAGGTAAAGAAGAATCCTAGAGCGTCAGCTAAAGACCTACAGAAATCTCTGGCACATGCTAACATTTTTGTTGACACATTTACAATAAGGAAAACATTAAACAAGAATGGAGTACATGGGAGGACACCATGGAGGAAGCCATTGCTGTCCCAAAAAAATATTGCAGCACGTTTGAAGTTTGCAAAAGAGCACCTGGATGTTCCACAGCACTACTGGCAAAATACCGTATACTGTGGACAGATGAAACCAAAATTGAGTTGTTCGGGAAAAACACACAACACTATGTGTGGAGAAAAAAAGGCACAGCACACCAACATCAAAACCTCATCCCCACTGTAAAACATGGAGGGAGCATCATGGTTTGGGGCTGCTTTGCTGCCTCAGGGCCTGGACGGATTGTTGTCACTGATGGGAAAATGCATTCCAGAGTTTATCAGGACATTTTGCAGGAAAACGTACTACCATCTGTCCGCCAACTGAAGCTCCGCAGAGGATGGGTGATGCAACAGGACAATGACCCAAAGCATACAAGTAATTCAACAAAACAATGGCTTCAACAGAACAGAATACACCTTCTGGAGTGGCCCAGTCAGAGTCCTGACCTAAACCCGATTGAAATGCTGTGGCATGACCGTAAGAGAGCGATTCACACCAGACATCCCAAGCATATTGCTACATTGAAACAGTTTTGTGAAGAGGAGTGGTCCAAAATTACTCCAGATCGTTGTGCAGGTCTGATCTGCAACTACAGGAAACGTTTGGTTGAGGTTATTGCTGCCAAAGGAGGGTCAACCAGTTATTAAGTCCAAAGGTTCACATACTTTTTCCACCCTGCACTGTGAATGTTTCCATCTTATGTTCAATTAAAACATGACAACAGCTAATGTTTGTGTAGTATTATTTTAAGCAGACTGTGTTTTTCTATTGTTGTGACTTACATGACTTTAGAGCGTATTTTATGGCCAATTCATGCAAAACTCCACGTAATCCCAAAGGGTTCACATACTTTTTCTTGCAACTGTATGGTTTTTGAAAAGGCAATTGAACGCCAATTTCTAATAGATTTTATAGAATAATTACTATTATACAATCAATATGTTGGTTATCTGTATGGAGGCATGTTGGCTCAGCGGTTAAACATACTGAGCTTGTTATCTTGAAAGCTGACAGCCTGGGTTTGAGACCCAGGCATTGGGTCTATGGAGATTCTCAGTCATCCAGGTTATATTTTCCCAAAGATGCTTTTTGAGAAATGAAACATCTTCAAAGAAAAACAAAGTCCAGTTGCCTCATGAAAAAGCATCTTTGGGGTAGCCAAGCACTGCGTTGGTGTGAGCTTCCGTATACCTGTCCACATAGTAGTTTGAAAGTATGCAAATGTGAGTAGATTAATGGGTACCACTTCAGTGGGAAGGTAACAGTGTTCCATACATTTCGGCATATAGTCATGCTAGCCACATGATCATGGAAAGGGTCTTTGAAGAATGCTGGCTCCCTTGGCTAGGAAATGGAGATGAGCAACAGCCCTTAGAGTCAGACACAACTGGACAGAGGAAACCTTAACCTTTATGGTTTAGATCTACTGTACTTCCTTCCATATGGAACTTCTATTTCTTGACAATGGATATAACGACACTCATCTGTGATATACTTGTGATAGAATCTGTTGGGGTGGTAGGAGATTGGATTGTCTCAGTGATGGCACTCAGTTTCCTATGGTGAGATGAGATTGCTGCTTAGCTTATCTTTGTTGACCTTTTATTCTCTAAGTGTTTCAGATTCCATCAACCTGTGCCAGTTGGTCAAGGGCAAAAGGTTGAAGCAGCCAATCAAAGGTTAAATAATGGGAACATTCATGAAGCTTGCAGTAAGCTAGGACTCCACAAAAATTATTGACTTCACTATTGCATAAAAAACAACCAGAATGAGATGGCATTTCTTTGAAGAAACAAATCCTATATCCTTGCAGTTGACTTTAAGTAGAATCACATTCCTTATCTTCCTGGTTTTGTATGTATTTATTTCACTGATATCTCTGACTTGGTAAGATTAACTGGACATGGAATCTAATCTAATAGCTGATAAAAACTCTGAATTTTTCAAATTGTTCTTATGCCACCTTATTTTGTGGACAGATAATAAAGTTACTCAAAATACTAAAAAGTGGCTAAACTCATTAAAAAGTAAACATTTTTTGAAAGGAATAAATTACTATGTATCATGGATTTTATATCATATAATTCCTACTTCAGTGGAGTACAGTCAGGTATAGAAATGCCTTGTAGAAGAGAAATGGAATAGCCTGATGCCATTAATATAGTAGCAGGTTGGTTAGCCTCTACTTTTCTCTGCATTGGTAGTTTCAAACAGCAAGAGATTTCATATTTAATCAGCATGCATGTGAAAATCCAAATACTGGAAGAATATGTAGGTTTGTTCTTATTATAACATATTATATATAACACGGAAGAAAACATCCTAGATCTTACCAGATGTATATTTGATACATGTAACAAGAACATTGTGCATTTATATTTGGGCAACAGTTGGGTTGGAATCTCAGTTTTTATAAATTTTCATCGCTTTGCTGTCTTCAACCTCAGATTTTGATATTGTACAAGGTTATGCTAAGAGATAATGCAGCTACAAATGGCTGTTTGTTTATTGTAGCAGTTCAGTACCTGGTTTATTTATTCAGAATTTAGTCCCATATATATATATATATAATGAAACAACTGTTTTCAGATCCAAATACTATTGAGAATGTCCAGACCATCTGTAATATTATTATTTTGTTCCTTAGAATCACCATTAGAAAAGAAATGAGACACAAACTGATTAAGCAAAATAAATCTCTATAGCAGTTTTTGACTCCATGGGCCTTTGGGACTAATTCAGTTGTTTCTGAATTATTTCCTTGCTTATAGCTTGGATCATTTTCATTTTTCAGTGCATAATTAAAAGCAGAAGATGGAACAATCTCTCCCTAACAAGGAAAACTTGCACGTATTTCTTAATAAATACAGTAAATGCAGATGTATTTCAGTATAATCTGTATGGGGTCAAGTAGCGCAGCCCTATTTCTATGTGTATTAAGTGGTCAGCTGTTTTCCTGACTGCTCCAATTTCCAATCCTTTTCTAAAAGGGATTAACCAACACAATGTATCTTCTGTCATTCATCTGTATTGTTCCCTTTGGATTCATCTTGTAGCCACCGGGAAATTATATGTACTATTTCATGAATGTTCTCTAGTTAAAGGCCTTCCAGAGTGCAGTCCATTGTTTTGAAAGCACCTACCATCTGAGGGGTTTTTGAACTCAAGCCATAAGTAAGGACATTTCTCATCAACAATTATCATCTAACAGATTCTCTACTTAAACCAAGATCTCTGAACCATGGTTTTAGGGAATGGATAGAGAACATGGAAAGCCCTAGGACAATTTGCCGCAGCCAACTCACCTCGGGACAAGAGTTACATTAATATTGTAAAAATAGTGTCATTAAAGAAACTATGCAAAAGAAGGTGCAAAATGAAATGTCAATGTCAAAAATTGAAATAATTTTTAATTATTTTAAATAATTAAATTGAATTATCCCATGACGAGTTGTCCCATGGCAAGTTGGCCGTGGTGACCTGGTCCCATTTTGAAATGAAAGATGCCATATGCAAAACATACTTCAGAAGATTTAAGACAAATATTTAAATATTCAGACAGCATTAAATAAAGCTTTGAGTGACCGAAGGCACATATGAAATATCTTTCAACCTTCATATGCATAGCTTTTTGAAATGGATAATGTTGATAAATTTTGTGCTATAGATAGACATCTTTGTGAATTAGGAGAACATAGTCTTTACAACATCGTGTTTTGGGCTTAAGGAGAAAGATGCCCTTAAGTTTCTTTACTTAAATAGATTAAAAATTTAGAAATGCACAATTGTTATAATTATTCACCTGGACAGCCGATTGAGCAGAGATATACTGGTAGGTTGTTTAACAATCATCTCTACTATAGTAGCAGCATATGTTGGGTTGATGCTTTAATCTACTAATTTTAATTTACTATATAAATTAGAATATGCCATGCAAATATGTCTACTTTTGCTCTTTCTTCCTGGTAATGCACTGTCTCTCTTTAAGTGAAAGGCACTATTTCATGAAATTGTATACATGTACACATTATTTTGATTAAAATCGAGAAGCAGGAGATACAGTATAAATTGGTTCATCTGTATGTGTTATCAGAGGTAAAGTGGGCTGCACATTCCATGAATTACTTTGGCTACATTTGTCCCATGCTTCCTAAGAATAGGGCAATAAGATACCATCGGAACTGATTTTTGTTCAAAAAAAATCAGCATAAGAAACTGAAGCATTTCCACCCTTCTCTTCAGTGGCAAAAATGTGATACAACTTTTGTTGACAGTCCTGAAGTTAGGAGTACCTATGTGTTTTATTGAAAGGACCATACTATAGTATTTATTTATTTATTTATTTATTTATTTATTTATTTATTTATTTATTTATTTGATTTATATACCGCCCTACTCCTAGAGGAGTAGTAATTAAATAAGAATAAGAATAAAGTGGCGTGGTGGCTTAGCGGTTAAGACACTGGGATTGTCAGCTGGAAAGCTAACAGCCCAGGTTTAAAACCCAAACTCCGCACAATGGGGTGAGCTCCTGCCAACTTAGCAGTTCAAAAGCATAAAAAATGCAAGAAGATAAACAGTGGGAAGATAACAGTACTCTGTGATGACCACATGACCCCAGTACCACATGACCACAGAAATGTCTTTGGACAGCACTGGCTCAATGATCTTGACATGGAGATGAGTACTGCCCCCTATCGTCAGCAATGACTAGCAGAATAAAATCCACAGGACTCCTTTACTAGTACTCCTTTACTAACTACTAATAAAATGACTGGCCTTGCCTATTTAACATGCCAAATTTCATGGGCAACTAGAAGAAGGAATCACTCTTTCAGACACTGAGTAAGAAATAATGAAATATTTCATATGAAAGACTAATCCATATTATGCCAACTTGTAGTATTCCAGATGTTGAACTACAACTCATAATTTTCACTATAGGGTATGCTTCCTAGAAATTTGGCAAGTTGAGCCACATCTAGAGTGCCACTGGCTTATCTTTTGTGCTGTTCTATATTGTGACTTGCTTTGTTTTGACTTAGCATTTCCCGTGAACTGAGCTTTTGTTATTTGTAAATCATGCTTTATGGTTAGGCATGTATGAACCCAGCCAGTTATAAAATAAATGCTGTCATAGCTCAGTGTATGAACCTGATCATTGTCAAGTAAATACTTTTTTAAATGGCAGTTGAACGGTTTATAAATGGGGACAGAATTTAGGGAAAGTTTAAATTCTGCATAATTTACAGTGGTTTGAATTGTTCTATTAATAAGTTGGTAAACTTCAAATTGATTGCTAAATAAAATAGCAATCTGTTTATTATACAAAAGTATTAGTAGCTCTTTGAATGAAGAAGAAAAGTAATGCACTATTTAAACAGCACATTTCAAACAGCCATAGGTTTGAAGTTGTTGTGGAAATAATGGAAATGCAAATGCTTGTGAGCGTATTCTCACCATTTGTGCTTTTCTTGGTGACTTTCAATTTTCTTATAGACTTCTCTGTAATTGCTCAGCTGTTTGGCAATATTCTAAGTCATCCATGACCTTAACTAAAATATTATTATAAATATGTTAGTATCAGGTTGGAGATACTATTTAATTGTATCTTATTGTAAACAAATATGAGGGCAATTCGGAAGTAAACCTCTGTTTGGTTATCAATGACAGACACTCGCAGATACAGAACTTTTATTATACATATTAGTAAACTACAAGATTACATTACTTTTTGACATAATTGCCATTCAAACTGAGGCACTTGTTGTAATGTCTTACAAGTTTTGAAATTCCTTAGTAGTTGCTTGGCACCAAATCTGGGCTATAAGGAGGGTGATCAAAAACATCCCAACGGAACTGCTTGGGTGCATCTAGTGCTGTGCGGTGAGCATTATTGTGAACCAACACCACACCGGAAGTGGTGCCATAGAAAATCCTGCCAAGTGTGAAGATGCCAAAGGAGTACTGCTAATGAAGTTCATGGAGCATGGTTCGACCATCAATTCAGAAGTCTACTGTGAAACATCAAGAAAACTCAGATGAACCATCCATAACAAGTGTTGGGGTATGCTGATTTCCGATGTGTTAAGTCACGATAATGTTCTCTCGCACACTGCTAGATGCACCCAAGAACTTTTGAAGCAGTTCCGTTGGGATGTTTTTGATCATCCCCCTTATAGCCCAGATTTGGCGCCAAGCAACTACTACTAAGGAATTTCAAACATTGTAAGACGTTATGACAAGGGTTTCAATTTGAATGGCGATTATGTCAAAAAGTAATGTAATCTCATAGTTTTATAATGTGTATATAAAGGTTCTGTATCTACGATTGTCTGTCATTGATAACCAAATAGAGGTTTATTTCCGAATTGCCCTCATAAGAGGAAGTATAATCGGAAAAACATCCACTAAACTGCCTTAAAACCTAGAATAATAGTAATTTTATGCAAAAATTCAAAATAAAGGGGTTTTCCAAGGTTACTTCCCAGTACTCCTGCTTAGTTTAGCTGCTCAACAAGCTTTTTAATGAGGAAGAATCATGCAAGTTGTTTTGAATACCAGAATATCAGGACATTGAAAGCATTATAAAAATGACGTTTTTGATGTAGGTTAATAAGCTTTTCTATGTTTAATTATATTGCTAATACTATGAATTATAAATGGTGAAAACACAGAATTTTAGTTTTGTTCCATGATTAAGGAGACCTTTTGAATAATTGAGTCACTGTCTGGGTGAGTTCATGGAGGAATATTTGTTGGAAAATGTGGTAATAGCCTGAACTCTGGTTTTCAAAATTACATCATCCTCCTTCTCAGTAATCCAGGTCAAAATATACACATAGTATATACTGCTAAGGAAAGAAAACTTTTAAAAGCAAGCTTTGTACTTTGATTTTTATATTTGGATCCATTTGTGAAAATATACTTACAACTTTTTGGATAGTGCAATTAGGCTTGAATGTGACTTTTGTTTAAAAATTTCAAAGAGATCAGAATATATGGGGTATAAGAATCATACATTGTGTGTTTTAGGAAAACATGGACCTCCCAACACTTAGGAGACTTACTGAGAATGATTTAAAAGCAGTGGTTGGCATTCTATGCAAGTATTAAATGTTTGGACACATATGAGAAACACTAACATAAATCTGGCAGAGGCATCTAGTTCTATAAAATATGAACTATCAATATGTAGGTTCAAACATTCTTCCTTCTTCTCATGAGAACTAGCCATAATAGTTGTCAGATGGTATATTTTTTGTTGGGTAACACTTGATCTTCAAACAAACCTAAGCTAAAGCTTTTCCAGGTGTGCTGTCAAGCAAGGAGAACAATGATAAATCCTTCAGACTGTGTTGATAAGAAGGAAACTTATAACTTCAACTATGGTAATACCATTTTTAAGCATAAGACATTTTGAAGAACCATGGTGAGCATTAGTGATAAAGAACAAAAATCATTAGTATGCAAAGCCTAAAATGACATATGGAGAAATACTGTTCAGATAATGAAGACCAGGGAAGAACAATATGGAAGCAAGGTCTTAGGGGAAAGAGTGTCCCAAAAAGGTGAGGTGGTATGGAGAGCCTTTATTTAACTGGAGACTGTAGCACAAGCAGAGACTTGATTCTAGTGATTGTCAATATCTCTCACAGACAAGGAAATTTTTCCTGAAAACTTTGTCTCAAGTAGTTCGTTACCTTAGATCAGGGGTCTTCAAACTTGGCCCTTTAATAACTTGTGGACTTCAACTCCCAGAATTCCTTAGCCAGCATGCCTGGCTGAGGAATTCTGGGAGTTGAAGTCCACAAGTCATAAAAGGGCCAGGTTGAAGACCCCTGCCTTATTTGCTGCTTCTTAGAGGAAGAACATACTCCCATAAGAAACGTCTTGATCTTTGACTTGATATTCAAAGGTGAAATGAGGATGACTTTAGAGGATGACTTCTCGGTTGCCATTTCACAGTTTAAAGAAGTTTATTCTCAGTTGAATCTTTTGTGAAAGAAGGATTAGATTTTGAATTGACAGATGGGGCCCTACTATAGATGTAGAGGCAGGATGACAAGAATCTTGCAATGGCAAAAGGCGTTTTATTTGTATTGCATTTATACAATTGGGAGAGGCTGTTAACATCTCTTTTTTTCCTCTGGCTGACTCATGTAAGATATTAGCTGTTCAGATCACTGGGAACAATTGCTTTGCATGTTCTCCTGGCTTAAAGATCTTGTCCAAAATGTTTTATACGTGAGGTTGGCATGTACCCATGTAGTACATGGGTATAATATCTGAAAAATTATATCAATTTTAAGTGTGCTTTAATACTATATATTGTTTCCTCTAATTTTTCTTTTTTCTTTTTTGCTTCAGAATTTGAAAAGCAGAAAAGTATAACTAACAAAAAAGTTCATCTAAAAAACCAAATACCATGACATGCTACAATAGGGAGAAAATATATGCTGGAAAATAATCTGATACTTACATGGATAAGATATTGAAGACTCAAAGGCATCTATTTTGGAAGGTTGTCCTTTAACTTGAATGCTTCAATTAAGTCCTCTTCCTCTCTCATTCCAACAAATTCATAGGTCACTTGGTGAAAATTATCTTAATAATTTCAGGAAACCTACAGATTCTAAAATAGAAACTCCTGTTACAACATAATGCTTATTTTACAAACTAATGCACACATACAAGGAGAATATGGAACCAAAACTTAAATTATGGAGTTATGTTAGATATTAAGCTAGAAAATTTTGATGGAGCAAGACAGTATTTGAGCACTTTTCTTTCATTTGATGTCAACTAAAACTTATGGAGGCTGAGTTCACATATACTGCCCTAACCCATACGATGGATTGTTTAGATTTGTTTTAAAATATTTGTAAATTTAATTATATTTTACTGAATAAATCATAGTTTACTGCATTGTGTGAACACAATCTATGATAAATACCCACAAACTATAAATTTTTTAAATCAATCAACCAGCCATATTTCCTGGATAATATTGATGCATATATCTACAATTCTGATAAAAAAATCTTGTTTTCTAAAAAATAAAGTTAACATTTTTTAAAAAACTTATTTTTTTAGAGAAGACTGGATTCCACGACAATATCAGCATCAAGAGTACTTCAAATACAATTTCAAAGTTATACTTTTCCCTTCTTTCACATTTTGACATTTTCAATTGACTCAGATCTCTTTAGGGATATATTTTTTAAAAAAGTATTATGCTTGAAACTCCCTTAAGTGAAGGTGTGTCATATTCATTCTGCTATTTTAAGAGTTTATTTTAAAAGCTTGTTTGATCCATTACAGAAGATTGTAAGTAATTTGTTGTTTCTTTTTATTTGTGTTTTAGTTGTTCTCAACTATCTAGCTTAACAAGCCAAACCTAACCATTTTTAATTTATTTTTCTCTTAAATTGTGTATTTTATCATTCATTAAAAATCTTAATAGCTTTGTATAAAGTGCTGCTGGACCAAATTAAGTATATGTTTTTTCTTCCATTGAATCAATAATGAATTCTGTTTAATTTATTCCATTAGATGCCTGGGGGTGGTAACCTAGTTTAGCCCTTTCTTTAGTATTAAAAAGCCATATAAATGCCTCATTTGTCCAATGCTGTGATTGGCTGTGGAAGTCAATACCTTTGGGATCCTTTGGTGAGGTTGAATGAAAGAAGAAATAAATGGAATAAAAGGAAAAAAGTAGGATAAGTGTTGTGTCCATGGAAATAATATAGTAAAAGTGAAGAAGGTTCTTTCAACCAGTGAAGCACTGCTGATAAATGCCTGCAGGGAAATGGAGAAGAGGAAGACAATCTATTCTCCAAAGCATATGAAGGCAGGCAGGACAAGAAGCAATGGATGGAAACTAATCAAAGAGAGAATCAACCTAGAACAGTGGTGGCGAACCTATGGCACGCGTGCCAGAGGGGGGCACTTAGAGCCCTCTTTGTGGGCACACGTGCCATGCCCTGGAGATGGCAACCGTCCCTCTTCAACCAGCCGCGTGAGGTCCCACGTGGCTGGATGCATCCCAGCACGTCTGGTTTCCCTCCCCCTGGTCCCGTCCCTCCTGGCCTTGCATGCTCTCCTTTTCCTAGGCACAACCCACTGCATCGCCTCCTCAGCTGTCAGCCAGCTGTCCAGCTCAGAGGTAGCTTCTCTGAACTGCTGGCGGTGGGCTACGGAGCTCCAGAGTGTGCCGGTCAAGGAGCCGGCAGGCTCTGGCTGCTGACGGACACCATCAGCCCCCATGCACTTGCTGGCCTCTGCGGGGGCCAGTGATGTCAGGCAGCAGCTGCCCTGGCCCCTGCTTCGCCTTGCCCCATGGCAATGGCACCCCCATCCTGCTTCGCCTCACCCCGCAGGACGAGCCTCCTGCCCACCACCCCACCTGCCAGACACCCCCTGGATCTCCCCCAACCCTGTCTGGCCCCCATAGGCGTCCCTCCCCATGAGCAACATCGAGGTGACCACCCCCACTTTGGCCAAACCCACTGTTGTGATTCAGGACCAGCCTGTGGGTCCGGCAGCCGGCTCGGATGTCTCGGATGACTCAGACGAGGGGGAGGAGGAGGGTGTTGAAGACGAACTTGCTGATGACGGCTTGGAGGCTTCGCAGAGCCCCCAGCCGGGGCCCTCTTCTCAGCTGCGCGAGCCCGACAGTGCGGATGATGATGACCCACAGCTGGCCCTGTTCAAGGACGCCCGACGCAGGAGGCAGTCAAGCAGGAACAAGCAGAGAAAGGCTGTGGGACTCCTCGGAAGGAGGCACAGGGAGGCCACGCCCTGAACTCTAATAAAGGGAGTGTTTGGGGAAGGGCTGGTTGCTGAAAGCAACCGCTCCGTTTGAGGATCACAGTTCCAGTGTTTTGTTTCTTGTTCTGTTGTTTGTGTAATAAATCTTGGCAGACGCCTTCCAGCTTCAGACGCTCTCCAGCCTCTGCCGTTTGTACAGGGGTTGCCTTTCTGCAAGGCCGGTAGCAGGCTGGTTCAGAACACCCACCCAGTCTGCCATGACCACCACAGCCACACCTGGCACCCGGTGATAAGTGGGTTTTGGGTTGCAGTTTGGGCACTTGGTCTCTAAAAGGTTTGCCATCACTGACCTAGAACTAAGGAGAAACTTCCTGACAGAACAATTAATCTGTGGAACAACTTGCCTTCAGAAGTTGTGGGTGCTCCAACACTGGAAGTTGTTAAGAAGAGATTGGACAGCTATTTATCTGAAATGGTAAAGAGTTTCTTGCCTGAGCAAAGAGTTGGCTAGAAGACTTCCAAAGACCCTTCCAACTCTGTTCTTCTGTTCTCACAGTTTAATCAAGTTAACATGCAATTATCATCAACCTATTGATTCCTACATTTATAACATCCACTGCAACCTAAATGACACCAATTTATATTTCCTAACAAATGTTATTCCCTTTTAATTCATAAATAAGTCTATCCCTCTTAATAGAATAGAATAACAGAGTTGGAAGGGACCTTGAAGGTCTTACGTATTTCTTTGTATATGTAACATATGATATGCTTGTTTTAATGAAAGATAAGAGAATTGTGAAGGATATAAGTGTGGGGAGGAAGGTTTGAAGTTAATCTTGGGAAAAATAGATATGGAAGAAGAAAAGAAATGAAAAAAACCCTATAATAAATTGAGGAAGACAAAATATGAATCCTTTATAAAAAGTATTAGAAGATAAACTAATCTCTCAGCAAAATAAATGCTAATAGACACTAGGAAAGAGAATATAAAAGCTGCTTGGAATAGAGTGACAATAATCCAGAGTGCCAACAGAAGATTGCAAAAATACAACAATTAGAAATATGAAAAAGGAGCAATAAAATGAAAACACTGTGGATGAAAAAAATGCTTATAATAGAATTATAGCTTCAAAAATAATGAAAGAAGATATAGTAAAATGGATATATAATGAAAAACATGCAAAAAATGTAATCTGATAAGAGGATAAATTATTATTAGGAGTGATTTAAATGGGAACAATTATTGTGGAAGTGGATGAAATGTATTGAGCAAGGAGTTTTCTGAAGAATGAATGGAATCCAAAAAAGAAGGCTTGGACTAATATTTATGAAAAACTTCCTCCAGTGGCGTTATATTCTTTTTTATTATTAATGTTGACTAAACCCTTAAAACAGCCAGTGGAACATAAACTATGCTGTGTTGGGTATCTTGGCATTTCTCTCTCTTGGTGTCCTCACTGTTGCACATTTGTATTTACTTTTTATTTCATCACTTGCTTTTGGCATGTTTGGCTGCTACTCTTGCTCAGTGAACAGGTTTTTTTTTGTCAAATTTGCATGTCAGTGAGAAAGGTGGTATACAAGGAACGTGACCAAGGCAGCTGGTGGCCTGTGGTGTTGACAGAAGGAAAGTTACTGTCAGCCAGGTTGCAGATTTATTAATAAGACTAGCATCCTTTTCCAGGATAGAAAGTTTCTAATGTGGTTTTCAGCATCATCCAAATTAATTGGCCTCTGTGTGTGTGTTACGTGGGCTGACATCTTTGGAAACCAGGAGAAGCAACAGACACTGAATGCTACACCTTTCTTCAGGAAGGTCATGTCTCATCTGTGATGAGTCACAGTACAATCCCAATTTTGCAGCAAAACGACCCACTGCTGTACTTTGTCTCTTCCTGAGATGCAATTTTGCTTCTTTTGACGTTCTTGAGGTTTATTCCATGCTTTAAAATCTCATCAATATGAAATAAATGAATCCTATTTAATTTGGTTAGAGCCCTGCATGTCTTCTGTAACTTGACAAATCAGTAGAGCTGCTTCTGTTAGATGTAGCCTTCTACTTAAATGACAGAAAAGGCGAGCTTTATATTTTCTGAAGTGCCACCTTTTTATTTCTGTAGCAACAGCAGCAGTAGTAATAGTAATACTGTCATCCCTACAAATAGGAAGCTAGGTTAAGGAAAAAGGATTAAACCTGCATTTCTTCTTGAAAATCATATGTATGTATGTATGTATGTATGTATGTATGTATATACACACACACACACACACACACAAACACACACATACATATATTTGTGTGTGTGTGTGTATGTATATGTATATGGAGATCTATCTAATCTATTTATCTGCATGTGTGCCCACTCAAAAAGAAAGAGAATGATAATAATATGGGGGAGGATTTTGTTGGAAAGGGGCAAATCATGGTATTAATGCATGTTTTCAGTATAGTTTCCAATGTCTTGCTATTTCCCTACTTTTCCCCACTTTAGTTATTTTAAAAATTGTAATGTTTGAGCAGGGGAATGATTGAAGGGTGTCCTTAGACCCCAGATGTTCATTATTTCTAAGTGTATATATGCAAACTTCTCAGCAACTATTTCTGTTTAATTCTACAATAAACTTTTCATTATGACTTTCCCAGTTTAGCATCTCTCATAGTCTCTCACTGTTTTATGTATTAAAGTAAAAATAAAAATAAAAAGTATATGAATGTTACTATAAATTATATTCATGTAATCTTCACAGAAAAGTTGATACTGTTAGAACAAACAAAATTTCCTAGCATGAACCTTCACTTCTCAAACAGCTTGCATAAATTCACAGCCAACTTGTTGGCACACTTAGCAATCCATTCTATGGTGGTCTAATTCAGAAGCAAATAGCAAGCAAATATACCTAGTTGTTTAGAGCAAAAACAGAAATATTAATTTAAAGACCCTCTCCTCCTTTGTGACAATTAAGTGAAAATCTTCAATTCATCCCATTTAGGAAGTCTCTACTGGCCCCCTTCAGCTGTCACAGTGCAAAATTCTTAATCAGAAATCTGCTAGCAAAAAGATACACTATGATCCTGATGAAAATTTCTCTTTTCCTTACATTTAAAATTATATACTTGAAAAACATAGAGAAAGATATAAGCCACGCATTTAATGAAATACCTGATGTATAGTTTGTGAAAAGAAATATGCTTTCCTTTACCCTGAATTGGAATTCCTTTGCTGTGAAGTTCAGTTTATATACGTGTTTTTTAAGATCTGAAAATAATTGCTAAAATTATAAACATTTTCCTTTAGCAAATAATGTATTTGGAACTTGGTCTTTTTGATTTAAGAATCTGATTGGCAATATTCATATGAAATCTTTGCTGAATGCCTGATATCCCTAGTAAGGAAATCAGATGTTATAATCCCAATATATAATATTCTTCTTATTTCTTATTGTGAAGAATAAAAATGGATTTCATTATAGAAATTCCATTCAAATAAAGGGCTTTCTAAAAGAATTCTTTGCAACAGTGGTTCTCTGGTATGTAATCATCTATCTAATACCTACCAGCTACTTTTGCTCCTGAAAGGATCTTAATACCCATTTAAACAATTTAAAAATTACTAAAACAATATGTGAAAGGAGACAGATGTGTAAATTTCAGCAGCTGTTTCTTTGGCTGTTTCTTAGAGAAGACAAAAATGTGCTATTCCTTTCCTTGGCTCATACCTCCCTTTGATGAGCTCACCTTTAAGCAGTTGGCTTTAAAATTATCTTTAAATTCCAATATTGTGTCTCGTGGATGATGGAAGACCTTATCTCAACAAATATATATATTTTAAATAAAATAATAAATGTATGTTACCTTTTCACTATTCCTTTCATCACGTGAATTTCTGTACCACTTTTTCTAAAGGTTCAAGGTTTTTGAGTTTGTTTTCAAATTACAATAACAAAGAGTGTACTCAACATTTTCTATTAGTTCTAATTTGAGAGTAGCCATGTTCTTGCCAATGAGTGTGAAAATCCTGGCAGAATGCAATTTGTTGTTGTATATTATTGTATCTTGGGGGTTTGTGGGGACAGCTGCTGTATACAGATTCTGTTAAGGGCCAAGATCTAGCACCATCTTTAAGAGCACTCATGGATTTGCACTTTGAGATCGTCAACATTGCAAGATACAATCTGGATCGGTCACCAGGACCAAGATTTGGTCTCCAAGATGAGATCCAGCATGAAAGCTCTAAAGATAAAATTGCTGGTCTCAGTGACCAACCCAGATTGGATCCTGCAACATTATCCTGGGACACGTATGTCAATGTTATAGTGTGAAAGTATATCATGATGACAGGTTTCTTCTGAAATTTTTGCTGAGTTCCAAAAGTGATTTGCTATGTGAAATAGAGGTCAGTTGACAATAAATTCAACCAAAAAATCTATTGGCAGGTTGAAATTTTTAATTTTTAATTTATTTTTTTATTTTAATTCCATTTATATTTATTTATTTATTTTAATTCCATTTATATCCCGCCCTTCTCCGAAGACTCAGTGCGGCTTACAAGCTTAGCAGTAGCCTTCATTCTATGTATATGCCTGCTTATTAGGGCTTTCACACACACCCTAGCGGCATTATTACAAAGTCAGCTTAATTTCCCCCAACAATCTGGGTCCTCAGATTAATTATAAGGAAGGGGTGTTCCTTGAAAGCCATCAAGCATTGTCTCCATTTAGTTTCTTTTTCTCTCTCTTTGTAACATTTCTATACCTGTGGGTGAGTCTCAATTACATTTAAAGGGAATTCTGGTTTAAGCCTACTATGATAGCGATTTTGTACTTTCCCAAGGGCATAACCTATTTGAGGAAATAGAATTCTTTGGTCTTATAGATTTAATACTTCTGGGAACAAAGACATTGAATAGATGTATTTTAAAAAAAACTTAAGTATTACAGAATTGCATTTTCAATGGGAAGCTTTAAAGCAAGCGTCCTAGGAAGTAAAATATGCTTCTTGTTAGGCAGCCGTTTATATGTTCAACAAAATTTTGATTTATATAACGTTGTCCTTGTACTTCAATCTTAAATATATTGGTATCCCTTTCTTGCTCTTATTTTGATATTTTTTTTAAAAAAGATCAACACACCAACCTATTTGAAAGTTAATTTCTGTAAATGCATATTTTTAAAAAGTATGCAAAATTGTTTTATTGAACATTCTTAAGAGATGTTCTTTGATCCCAGTGTCTTCAGACTAATGTTCTGCGGTACAGATAAGGAATAGAATGGCAAAGATGAAAATATTTATGGAATACTTTAAGTATGGGGAGAATGTCAGTTCCTTAGGAATGTGTCTGTGGAACCGGAGTTGGCAAGACATCACTGCTCTTAGTTGCATTAAGATTCAGAATTTTGCTTCCATGTTACTGAGAAACATATTAGGTTATAATATTAAATGCTGTACATGTTTTCCTTCCCTATATCTGGTTTTAATTTCTTTCGTTCCTTAAAGAGTGGATTTTTTTAAAAAACGAACAGACAACTGCTTGTGAGAAGAGAGGAGAGATTAGGATTGTGCCAGTCAGGTGGCCCTCATGCTCTGTTTTCATGCAGTTAGTTAACCAAAACTACATTTGGGTAGCCTTTGTCCCTTAAGTCAGTGGCTCCCAACCTTTTGGGCACCAGGAACTGGTTCCATGGAGAGAGGTTTTTCTGTGGACTGGAGGGGCGTGGTTTCATGTGCTGCCTGCATCCCGCAGATGGGGCTTCACTTATTTGCGCAGCCCGGTTTCTGGCATGTCGTGGACCGGTCCAGTCCACAGACCAGGGGTTGGGGACCCCTGCCTTAAGTCATATACTGGAAATTTGATTCAGGTCCCCCTTTTTCTTGTGATATATGTCTAATCCAGCAGCACTTGCTTTTTTTCCTTTTGTAATGTAAGCATTATAATTTTTAATTGTCTGCTTGGTGCCAGAGATGAAGATAGTCTTGAATCAAGGTGAACTCTATGCACTTTTTTTTGGTATGAAATGTTCAGGTGGCTTGTCACTGTCTTCTTCCAGAATATTTTTTAAACTTCCCAATCTAATTCTTTGTAAAAAGGTAAAAGGTAAAGGTTCCCCCGCACATGCGTGCTAGTCGTTTCCGACTCTAGGGGCCGGTGCTCATCTCCGTTTCAAAGCCGAAGAGCCAGCGCTTGTCCGAGGACGTCTCCGTGGTCATGTGGCTGGCATGACTAGACTCCAAAGGCGCACGGAACGCTGTTACCTTCCCACCGTAGTGGTCCCTATTTTTCTACTTGCATTTTTATGTGCTTTCGAACTGCTAGGTTGGCAGAAGCTGGGACATCTATTAAACCATCTTCTACAACTGGCCTCAGTGTTCTTCTCTTCATGGTAACATGCAACACATCCACCAGTCACCAAAAATGCAGGACCCTTATTCTCCTGAAAGGGATAGTGCAAGCCCATTCTGGATAAAAAAATGGAGCATCTCCAGATCTGAGTGGTCCGAATACCCATAATCACTGGTCTTGTCAAAGCTGAATTTGAGCCTCTTCCTCCCCATTCAGGCCTGTATAGTCTCAAATATTGGGACAGTGATCTTACAGCTTCACCCACTTGGCTTGGGATTGAGATATACAATCATCATCTTTCCAATCATACTTAACCCCAAACTAACAGAAGACCTCACTTCATGCAGAAGTTAAACAGAAAGGCTGAGGACATGAACCCTGAAGCACAAAACACATATCACGGTAATTTTGCTTGCTTTTTCCCTCTTCCCTGTGAACTTCAATTGGACCTAACCACAGGAGAGGAAAACTACCAGAACACTGTGTTTCCTATTGCCAGTTCTTTCAGGTAATCCAGAAAGATACCATGATCAGTGTCATAGAAAGGAATAATAGATTAAACAGGACTATGAAGATTGTACTACTTTGTCCCATCAACAAGAATGACCAATATGTTTCATTACTATGTTTTGGTCTGAAACCTGATTGGAAAAGATTTAGATAATCCATATCCTTCAGAGCCCTCTGAAACTATAACCACATCTCAACAATTTTTCTGCAAAAGAATAGCTGGATTCAATCCATTCTTAAGGAGGAAGGTTTACCATTCTGGTTGAATCATAATTTATCAAAGAATGTTTAGGTGTTATCTGCCTTGTGTTTGGTTCAGTGTTGGAATGGCTCTTCCAAAACATGTTGCTTGGTTCTCAGGCAGTGGGCTTTGCAGGGGTAGTAATATCTGCCTTGGAGAATTGATTCAGGCTTTGGAATGTTTTTCCTAATTCAGCTCCCCTTCGCCATCATTATTTGATTTAGAAATAGTAGTAGCAGTGTTCCAATATCTCAGGGGCTTCCATAAAGAAGAGGGAGTCAATTTTACCAGTAGCAGATCAGTAATACTATATCAGATATATCAAGTTGTACTATAATGTAGGAAGAACTCTCAGCACATCTGAAATGTTAGCTCTATAGAATTAAACTTTTCTGATATTGAAATTGATAACATTTACATTGTAAGTGAAACCACTTTCTTGGCACACTAAATTTCAACTCACTGAAAATAAATTACAACAACATAATTAACTATCATTTTCATATGTGTGTGTGTGTAATTATTATATAAATATATCCAGAAGTCAAAGATGAAAAATTAAAAAGGTCTGCTTGCAATAATATATAACTTTAAACATATGTTTCAAATTTGGGGATCTTTACTAAAGAATAATAGGTTAATGTTGGTGCCATTCAATATTGTTGCTGTTTCTAATCATATTTTCTTCTGGCATCTTTATACATTTACCTCCTACATGTTAGGAATAGTGTAAAACACAGTTGGTTCATGAATAATATTTTTACGGTTCCCAAATTTCATAAAGACAAAAACTGCAGTGAAAAGTTTTAAGCACGGTAAGAAAATGGAACTACAATTAAGTATAAAGACCAAATTAAGGACAACAGTTGCAGCAATCCTTACAATTGACAATGAAGTTTCTGTCTTTTAGGACTGACCTTGACAATAAAGAAACCAGCGACCAAGAAATACGTCACAGACAAGTTCTGGTAAGGTAGCAATTCAGGTGCCATGATACATCTGTATCTAAAAAGTTCAGAACTACATATATACAGTATGTCATGGTTCCAATTAATGAGACAGTTCAAACTGTATGGATATGAACATTGGATTCAAAGAAACAGGATAGAAAGATGCTTTTGAACTTCAGTGTTGAAGAATGTTGAAAATGCCTTGGGTAGCCAACAAACTAATAGTACATTAAACAAATCAGTCCAGTGTTCTCATTCAAGGCACAAATAACCAGGCTGGAACAAATGTGCTTTGGAATATTAGTGCAAACATCCAGCTTTCTTGGGATGTCTATAATACTGAGAAAAGTGGAATGAAAGAAAAAGGACAACTAGCAGTAAGGTGGATATCCTCAACAGTAGCTATGGATACAGTACTGAATTCAAGGAGCAGATTGGGGCAGATGATGCTGGAGAAGTGGTTGCTAAGAGTTGAGACTGACTTGAAGGGATATAATAGCATTCACATGGCAGAATATGGAAGCCAAGCATTAAATATATTAAGTTGATCAAATGTATTTGTTGTAAGCACTATTTCACATGCTTGAGGCAAGTACGGGCTTGAAATTGTAATTTAAAGTTTCCATCCTTAGTTTCATTGCTGGGCAAGATAGGATATTGCTGCTTCAATTCATAATTAAGTAATTACCCAATTTGTAGTTGGGTAATTACTTTATTACAAAGTATCAAAATGGTAAAAGAGTATAAGGGTTTGATTCTCCAGAGCCCTTCATCACACAGCACATTAAAAAATAGAGTATGAGAAAGAAATTCATGTATGAGAAAGAAATTCATGTAGTTACAAGTTCAAAAATTAGGCCTCTTGTTCCAGTCTTAATGTCACTTTCAAAGGGAATGCTGTAGACTGGATCCATTTGTTCATGGCAGGTGTCAGGGGTGTCAGGCTACACATCCATGGATATATTTTTTTTTAACGGATTATATCACAGATTTGATTTCTGTATATAAATAAGCAGATTGTTCAAAGATTGATTTCTTAAGCAGAACTGCTGGCCAAAGAATCCTGGAAATTCATTCTTAAAGACCTGCCTGCTTTGCCTTCAAATTACAGGCATGGCTTTTCAGAGTGTGAGAATAATCAATGGCTGTTTAGTGTGATATAATCGAATCTGTCAGCCCTTAAAAGAGATGTTTTTACTTTTTACCTTTGCTTATTGAGCAAGAAACATTTTTGATCCTTGGGCAGACTTTTATGTGAAGAACGGATCTCTTGCTAGAGGCATTCACAAGTGTAATCCACAGTGCTTCAGCTCTGAATATTGCTCAGTATGCTCAAGCAGGCCATCAGTCTCCTTACAATGAGATATTATGATTTTTCTGGCAGCTGTGACTATACCCTTTTAATTTCCCAGAACTAGGAGCACATCTGTTTCTAAGTGTGGCTGAGCTAGAGGTAATCCTATATATATATATATATATATATATATATATATATATATATATATATATATATATATATATATATATATATATATATATATATATATATATATATATATATATATATATATATATATATATGTATATGCTGTTCATTGGACCACCCAAGTGGCTATTCTAGAAAATAAAATGCAGACACTTACGATCACCTATTTGCCTCTCCTTTCCCATCTTTATACACTTCCCATCCTTATTGGTATCTGAAGTTAGTCTAAGATCTGTGAATGGTATATATATATATATATATATATGTATGTATGTATGTATGTATGTATGTATGTATGTATGTATGTATGTAGGTCTAGAGTCTCGGGTTTCTTCCCGCGTTCCTTTCATCTTCAGAAAGTTGTGGCGACGTTTCGACGAAATCCCATCCGTCATCATCAGGCCGGAGTATTCCTCCTGCTGCTTTCAGGAGCAATGCGTGGTCTGTCTGTTCCTTTCCTTCTAACTGCCGGTGGGGCTGTGTTCTGACTGGGTGGAGGCGTGGCTGCTTTCTGATTGGGTGGGGGTGTCTTCCAACTGGGTGGAGGCGTGGTTGTCTTCTGATTGAGTGGAGGCGTGGCTGTCTTCTGATTGGGTGGATGTGTGGTTGTCTTCCGATTGGTTGGAGGCGTGGTTGTCTTCTGATTGGGTGGGGTGTGTTCTGAATGGGTGGGGTTTTTTGTTGTGTCGTAATATCCTGAGTGTTGTGATTTGGTGTCTTGAGGAGTGGGCTGTGTAGTGGCCTCCAGAGCTTTGGCTTGGCTCCGAGTTCGAGGACCCGCCATGCATCTCTGGTATGGGTCAGTCAGGTTCGTGTGTGCGTTCTTCTGCTTGGGTGATAGCACTTTTGCTTGACTTGTTCTATCTTCTGTGTGGGAGAGTTTTTGTTCTGGGTGTGGATGAGTCTTGCTGGGGCTGGTGGCATTTGGGGTTGTTTGTTGGTTTTTTAAATCCTTGTTTGCTGAAATTCGTTTGTCTATCAATGCTGGTTTCCAAATGGCATGTAGGCGGGAGGTGTCGTCTCGCTTGTTCATACTGTCTGGGTGTTTTTCTATTTCAATGGCTTCTCTGATTATTCTGCTATTGAGATGTTCTATTTTGGCGATTGTTTTTGTACCTTCAAAATTGATGTTGTGTCCCGTAGTGTTTATGTGTTGTACTAGTGAAGATGTGCGATCTTTCTTCTGTACTGAGTTCTTATGTTCTTCTACACGTACCTCTATTCTTCTGTTAGTCTGTCCGATGTATGTTGCTGGACAGGAGGCGCATGGGATTTGGTATATGCCCTGGTTTTCCAGTTCTATTTTGTCTTTGGGATTTCTCAGGATGGTTGATATCTTTCTGTCAGTGTTAAATGCGGTTTTGATGTTATGTTTGCGTAGTACTTTACTGATTCTGTCGGTTGTTCCTTTTATGTAGGGCAAGATGGCTCGTCCGTTGTTCTGTTCTTCTTCTTGGATGTTTTTCTGTTTCGGAGTCCGCTGCTGGATTATATTGGTGATTTTGTTTTTTTGGAACTTGTTTGCTATCAATATGTCTGTCAGGGTGTGTAGTTCTGTTTGTATATGTGTTTCATCTGCAAGGCGTCTGGTTCTTGTTATTAGTGTTTTGGCTACTGAATTTATTTGTGCTGGGTGATGATGTGATTGCGCATTGAGGTAACGGTTGGTGTGTGTTTTCTTTCGGTAGACTGTTTTTTGTATAATAACAATAAGAAGCAAATACCAACCACCTAACCATATTATAGAACTAGCAGAACACTGCTTATCAAACACATACTTCATACACAGAGGCCAGAGATACAAACAAATAGAAGGCGCACCAATGGGATCCCCTCTATCACCAGTTATCGCCAACCTTTTCATGGAAGAATTTGAAACTAACGCTCTAGAAAAGACTACAAACAAACCAAAACTGTGGCTCAGATATGTGGATGACACCTTCGTGATCTGGCCCCACGGAAGAAAGGAGCTAGAAAACTTCCTAACACACCTGAATAGCCTACATCCCAAAATAAAATTCACCATGGAGATTGAAACAAACAACCAGTTACCTTTCCTGGATGTACTTATATACAAAAAACAAAACGGAACCCTAGGACACACAGTCTACCGAAAGAAAACACACACCAACCGTTACCTCAATGCGCAATCACATCATCACCCAGCACAAATAAATTCAGTAGCCAAAACACTAATAACAAGAACCAGACGCCTTGCAGATGAAACACATATACAAACAGAACTACACACCCTGACAGACATATTGACAGCAAACAAGTTCCAAAAAAACAAAATCACCAATATAATTCAGCAGCAGACTCCGAAACAGAAAAACATCCAAGAAGAAGAACAGAACAACGGACGAGCCACCTTGCCCTACATAAAAGGAACAACCGACAAAATCAGTAAAGTACTACGCAAACATAACATCAAAACCGCATTTAACACTGACAGAAAGATATCAACCATCCTGAGAAATCCCAAAGACAAAATAGAACTGGAAAACCAGGGCATATACCAAATCCCATGCGCCTCCTGTCCAGCAACATACATCGGACAGACTAACAGAAGAATAGAGGTACGTATAGAAGAACATAAGAACTCAGTACAGAAGAAAGATCGCACATCTTCACTAGTACAACACATAAACACTACGGGACACAACATCAATTTTGAAGGTACAAAAACAATCGCCAAAATAGAACATCTCAATAGCAGAATAATCAGAGAAGCCATTGAAATAGAAAAACACCCAGACAGTATGAACAAGCGAGACGACACCTCCCGCCTACATGCCATTTGGAAACCAGCATTGATAGACAAACGAATTTCAGCAAACAAGGATTTAAAAAACCAACAAACAACCCCAAATGCCACCAGCCCCAGCAAGACTCATCCACACCCAGAACAAAAACTCTCCCACACAGAAGATAGAACAAGTCAAGCAAAAGTGCTATCACCCAAGCAGAAGAACGCACACACGAACCTGACTGACCCATACCAGAGATGCATGGCGGGTCCTCGAACTCGGAGCCAAACCAAAGCTCTGGAGGCCACTACACAGCCCACTCCTCAAGACACCAAATCACAACACTCAGGATATTACGACACAACAAAAAACCCCACCCATTCAGAACACACCCCACCCAATCAGAAGACAGCCACGCCTCCACTCAATCAGAAGACAACCACGCCTCCACCCAGTTGGAAGACACCCCCACCCAATCAGAAAGCAGCCACGCCTCCACCCAGTCAGAACACAGCCCCACCGGCAGTTGGAAGGAAAGGAACAGACAGACCACGCATTGCTCCTGAAAGCAGCAGGAGGAATACTCCGGCCTGATGATGACGGATGGGATTTCGTCGAAACGTCGCCACAACTTTCTGAAGATGAAAGGAACGCAGGAAGAAACCCGAGACTCTAGACCTACACATACAGACACCCGCGAGAATCTACGAAAACATATATATATATATGTATATATGTATATATATATATATATATAGTGCATTATTGGAAAAGTTAGCTCCTGCTCAGCTATGCTCCCTTTGGAAAGGTAATATGCTTTTTTTAAAAAAAGAATTGTGCCAATGATTTGGTAATCAGGAGTTCCATTCAGTTCATTTAGGAGTGGTAGAAAAGGTCTGATACAGAATTGGACAAATCTTTTAACTGTCCTTTAAACTATTGTAGAGCTACTTCTAATTGCCCAGATTTAATCATGGTAAAAAGGTTTTTAAAGTATGGTGTAGTGTTGAAACAAGTGTTTCCAAAGGCTAAGTTGAATAATTCACTTTTGTATAAAAAGGCTTAATTTTCTATTTTATTATACTGTGTGGAATATACTGAGGCAAGGAATATATATACTAAAATTTACATTGCTGAATGAGACATTTGTTAAATGAGTTTTGCCCCATTTTACAACTTCTCTTGTCACAATTGTTAAGTGAATCGGTGCAGTTGTTAAGATAGTAACAGAGTTGTTAAATGAATGTGGCTTTCCCATTGACTATGCTGGTCAAAAGATTGCAAAAGGAGATCACATGACCCTGGGACATTGCAACCATCATACTTATGAGCCAATTGCCAAGCATCTGAATTTTGATTACATGACCGTGGGAATGCTGCAAGAATCGTAAGTGTGAAAAACAGCCATAAATCAGTTTTTTCAGTGTTGTTGTAAATTTGAATAGTCACTAAGCAAACTCTTGTAAGTCGAGGACTACCTGTAACTACTTCATATTATGAAATCAGTGGCTGTTACTGCACTACATATCTCCCAGGTAATGAAAACAACCTGGTCAATGGAAATAGCAATAGCACTTAGACATATATACTGCTCCACTGTAAACTAAGCAGTTTACAATGTCAGCATATTGCCCCCAATAATCTGGGTTCTTATTTTACCAACTTCAAAAGGATGGAAGGCTGAGTCGGCCTTGAATCGGTCAGGATTGAACTCCTGGCAGTGGGCCGAGTTAGCTTGCAGTACTGCATTCTAACCATTGTGCCGCCACAACTCTTGTAAACATAGGCATCTGAAGAAGGGCCAGTGGGAACAAATGATGAAATGTGAAACGTCACAGATTCTGTGACATTCGGTTCTGCTTTCACATGTCTTATGCCTTCACATGTGAATACAATGAGGAGAGGAGCTTGTGATGTGACATCATGATGCAAGTTTCATCACTTTGACAAGCTCATGGGTTGCTGTGGATGCTTGAATGAAGATAAATGTGGAGAATTGTGGCTCACCTACATTTGGTGTAGTCACCATTGAAACCTGAATGATAAATACCATTTAAGCCCATCAGCTGGCAGCTAAATTTACTAGTAGTTCATGGAGAAAAACTTGGAGAAGCTACCAACAAAGCTTGTTCCGCCTAGGCATTTTCTTATTCTCACACTTCTGCTTTTCTACTGTTGGGCAAACTCTTACGAGTTTTGAGAAATATTTGATTCAGTAACATAAAAGTTTCTGATTCCTCTCCTAACAATTTTTATGTGCGTTTTGCACATTACAGAATAAAATTTTGCCCTTCTGGTGCTTTTTCTTTTTATGGACACCTTTTGAAAGAAGTAGCCTATCAGGGTACGTTTTCAATTGTGAAGCGTGAAGGAAAGTCATTTTTGCTTTGCAGATTAGTGTTTAATAATGAAATCACTTAATTTTGTTTAGGACTTGTCCAATTAGAAAAAGGTTGTTACCATGTTCCTAACTATAGTCAGGACATAGGCGAAAAATTGAGATTTGGAAACAAGGGACAAGTCAAAGCAAGCAGAAGACGAAGCTTTCAAAATAGAGCATTCTCAAAGAAAGTGGAAAGGTCAGTACTTCACAAAAGTTAGCAAAGGTCAATATGCGAAGGATCTGAGATGAAATGACCTGTTCAGACAGCCTAAAGGTCAAAGGCAAAAGCAGAATTAATGGCTAAATTGAAGGCAAGCTAGGGCAAGGTACCAATAGCCGTGTTTCATTAGAAAAAAATCTACAATGTATGAATCCTTAGCATTGGCAGAAAAAGTGGATGTACTAAATCATTTAAATGACAATTTATGAGGAGTTGGAATTGGTAGATGTTTGTCGTTTTGCAGAAAGGCTCTATGGGGGATGAATAAGGGCTTGGATGTTCTTCATAATTTCTCCTTTATAAGAACAGTTGGGGAAGTCAGTTTGACACGGCATTGTTCTGCCGAATTATTCTATTGTGTTTGCTCATAGTTAAGGTTTGAAATGTACTTTTTGATTTCTGGATGGGTTCCCTTTTTGGATCACTGGAAACAGTCACTGATCAGTGCCTTGGCCATTGACCCGATTTGAAAGGAGTGCTTTGCTCTGCTTTATAATCTATAGCAGCATGCAAAGATGAGCAGGACTTACAGGTATAGCAACCGTAATTAGGATTGGCAACTTGGTCATTTAAATGAAGCAGTTGCTAAATGAAAGTGTGATTGTCCTTACAATAATTCTTCATCTTTCCTTTGGTTTACAGAGCTGTGAAGGTCATATATATGAAGATTGGTGGTAAAGTTACTTTCATCACTGTTATAACTGCTGTAGTTGCTGTACAAGGCAGTCGCTAAGTGAGGACCACATGTACTTTGTGCCTCTTCTGCTGGTTAATAGAGAGCCGTTCTTTGTAATGCATTTCTCTTTTCTTTCTGCAGAGGTCCTTTCTTCAAGGAAAGAATCTCTGCCTTGATTAAAAAAATCTCTAGTTCTTACAATAATGTCCCTATAAGGAAATTTATTGTTCGATTGATTTAGTAAACTTATGTGAAGCCCATCTCATCTAGGGATTTAGTTTTTTATCTCTTGTAAACCAGAATTAAATTGTACTTTGTATACTGCATTTAAAGGCAGTCCTCCGAACCATGGTTTTCAAGTTCAGTGATAATATATTCAATATGAGAGTCAGTTTGGTGTGGTGGTTAAGGCATCAGGCTACAGAAAGGAAGATCATGAGTTCTAGTGCTGCTTTGGGCACGAAGCTAGCTGGGTGACCTTGAACTAGTTACTTTCTGTCATCCATAGGAAAAGGGCAACTGCAAACAACTTCTGAAAACCTGGCTAAGAAAACTGCAGGGAATTGTCCAGCAATCTTCAAGAATTAGACACGATTGAAAATAAGAATATGTGTCTATGTAAATGTTTTTGTAAACGAACTGCAAAGAAAAGAAGGAAGAAGGGAATTTTGGGGTTAGTTGGAATAATACCATTGGCTTTACAAATTCTATCTGTAAAACACATAATGTTAATTAAAATCAGTGTATGTAGAATCTTGCACTTCTAGATTAGTGTATAACTTCATCGGTTATAACTATAATGAAAATGTATAGTTAAAGTTGGAGGATTTTATGTTACATTTTATACTGCAGTCCATTTTATACTACACAGAATTAGAACTAGCAGCCTTAAGAGATGCTGTACATAAGTAAATGTTTCATCTGTATGAAATATTTAAAGTGAGGATTAAGAAAAAGTATGGGTAACGGGAGGAGAGAATTAAATTGTGTTGATTGGATTAACTAAATTTCAGCTATAAATATTAAGGTTAGAAATGTCAGGATATTAGTTGTTTGGCAATGGAATACTTGGGGGCCACGAAGACCAATTGATATAAAAAATATAGTGTTGACTAGAAATATATACCGTATATACTTGAGTATAAGCCGAATTTTTCAGCCCACTTTTTGGGCTGAAAAATTCCACTTCGGCTTATACTCCAGTCAACAAAAAAAACTTACCGAGGACTTGTGCGCGGCCGAGGCTTTGGTGCTTCCGGGATCGCGCGCACCTCTCCCAAGCCACCGCCGTCCGGAGACCTGCCGAAGTTTGGGGAGGTTTGGGGAGGTGCGCGCGCACCTCCCCAAACCTCCCCAAACGTCGGCAGGTCTCCGGACCTCCGCGCCCTGCCTGCCTGCTTCTTTCCGCTGCGGAAAGAAGCAGGCAGGCAGGGCGCGGAGGTCCGGAGACCTGCCGACGTTTGGGGAGGTTTGGGCACCCCCAAACCTCGGCAGGTCTCCAGACCTCCGCGCCCTGCCTGCCTGCTTCTTTCCGCTGCGGAAAGAAGCAGGCAGGCAGGGCGCGGAGGTCCGGAGACCTGCCGATGTTTGGGGACGTTTGGGCACCTCCCCAAACCTCCCCAAACGTCGGCAGGTCTCCGGACCTCCGCGCCCTGCCTGCCTGCTTCTTTCCGAGACCTGCCGACGTTTGGGGAGGTTTGGGGAGGTGCGCGCGCACCTCCCCAAACCTCCCCAAACTTCGGCAGGTCTCCGGACGGCGGCGGCTTGGGAGAGGTGCGCGCGATCCTGGAAGCACCGAAGCCTCGGCCGCGCGCAAGTCCTCGGTAAGCTCCGGGCGGTCACTTGCTTCGCGTCTCCTGAGGGAAGGGGGGGCGACTGGAGCGGGCGTGTTTCCTCGCCTGCTGGGCGCCGCGATTTGCCCGGGGAATGCGCGGGCCCCGAATGGCAGCGTGGAGCGAGGAAGCGGACAGCCAGGGCTTCCCCGAGAGCCGCGGCCACACAGGGTATTCCTGTGTATTCAGGCTTGCAAAATGGCGGATCGAGCCTCTGCTGGCGGCAGAGGCTTGCAGAGCGCGGATCCAGCCTCCGCCGGCGGCGGAGGCTTGCAGAACGGCGGATCGGCTTATACTCGAGTCAATAACTTTTTCCAGTTTTTGGGGGTGAAATTGGGGGTCTCGGCTTATACTCGAGTCGGCTTATACTCAAGTATATACGGGTATACCCTCTAGGAGAGCTGATATCAATACATTTTGGACATACTGATATTGTATATTAATTTTATTCCCAGTGATCTTTTTAATGATCAATGCTTGTGTGTATATGTGTGTATACACACGCTCATTTGTTTTACAAGCCTGTAATCCCTTAATTCTGGTCGAATCAGGGTGACTAGAGCATTTACTGGCTGGATGCCCTTCCTGACATGACATGGAGTTGGCAGCAGATATTTTTTCTTTCTATCCTAGAAGAGAGAAACATCTGCCCCTACCTAGGATTGAACTCTCAACCTACCGAAGTGAACATCTTCACTACTTAGGCCACCCTACTGCTGTGTGTGTGTGTGTGTTTGGGGAAGCAAATGTTGTATGGTCCCAAATCTTATTAGTTGCATACCAACATTTAACTCATCTGGGTGAAACCTGAAATTAGTGGCTGATACCTTTATACTTAAAGAAGTAACCACACAAGTGTCTGCAGATTCAGTCCACAATGAATAGTTTATACAGGTGTGTATGTGAAGGTGTAGAACAAGACTACCTGCATGCCAAGCATTTGTGTATTTTTTTAGTAGATGTACTATTTCAGAACAGGTCGTGCTTATACAAAGAATTGTCCTTTATTGTAAACGGAGAGATGCGGAAAAGATAATAATTGGAGTTTGGGCTGTCTCACATTTTATCTTCTAACCTCTTATTTCCTCAAACTCCTAATGTAAAGATGGCTTTTCATTTTTTCCATCATAGGTGTGATGTAAGTGCTTGAAGCAATACCTATCTTAGTACTTGTGCCTATTTCTGTAAATTCCTTACTCCATATAGGATTCGGAACACAACTCCCAGAATTCCCTGCTGTCTATATCATGTGGAACAGAGGTCCCCAACCTTTTGTGCAGCAGGGACCGGTTCTGCAGAGAAAGGTTTTTCCGTGGACCAGAAAGTGCATGGTTGTGTGCGCTGCCTGCATCCCATGGATGGGGCTTTGCTTATTTGTGCGGACCGGTTGGTGGCATGCTGCGGCCTGTTACCGGTCCACAGACCGTGCATTGGGGACCCCTAGTGTAGAAGGAACATCTGAATTACGGTTCCTGGCATCATTTAGAAATTTTGCCTTCACTAACCTTGATTAATTAAATTCTTTTAACCAACAGGTTCACACATAGTAACTTTGCTTACCAAATAAACCATGGTTGGCTAGGTTTACACAATTCATTATATACAATATATTAAGAAAGCCTTCTCCCAGTACACCAAGGTTAAGCATTTAACTATACTAAGCTATACATCACAGTTTATAGACCAGTGCTACACAATTAACTCACTTTGTCTTGACCATGACCTTTTTTTGGAATGTAATCTTAGTATGTTACTGAAAAGCAAATGTTTTAACTTTTTCAAAGTTCTTGGGTAGATATTATATCCTAACTGGTCAGGAAAGGATAAATTCACCATCTTAGAAAAGAGAGTTTTATAGCTTAGGGGATACAGGATTAGATTTAGAACAACGCTATTCAAACTTCCAGACTTCCAACTTGTTCAGTTATCAAGCTGGCATCTTACTCTAATACATTATATGGATTCCAAAAACAAGCGGGGGAAAAGATGAGGTGTCTTAAGGCCTTGCCTTGGCAAAGAAAGTACACTAAAACAACTATTAAAAGAATGAAAAGGAAGTTAATGGGTCGATACAAGTACAATTGGTTTTGTCCCTGAACTTATAGTTACTTATTTACATGTGTTTAAAATAGCCATGCCCAGTAGTGTTCCTCGGTGTTTTGAACAGGACACTGTAAAATTAGAAAATGCCTTGCTAGCTTCCTTCTTAGTAAATAAATCATTTTGGTAATAACATGATGTAAAAATTAAGCGTTTTTTCTTTGAAAAGATTTGTTAGTAGAGAAATGTTTTAGAAGTGAAAACGTGGGCCTTATTTTTTATTGAAGTGAGGACTCTCTCTCTCTCTCTTACCCACTGGACTTCCTTTCTTCAAACAATTATTATCAGACCTGGTCAATTTGTGTGTGTGTGTGTGTGTGTGAGTGTGTGTGTGTGTGTGTGTGTGAGAGAGAGAGAGAGAGAGAGAGAGAGAGATTTTTACGCCTTTATGGAAGGTCAGGTGAGTAGGGGCCCACCTCACCTTTGGATGATGCAAATGTCATGGTTCCGACACAGAGATAAATAAAGCAGAACTCTGAGGCTTGCAGGTTCCTCGAAGAGCATGTTTATTGATAGAAAGTATTGGCACTTCAAAAGTGAAACCAAGTCTGAAGAGATGCATAACAATTCAATACAAAGTTAAGAAATCCCACCCCTAAGGCTACGCAAGCAACTACGTTTCCCCATTCAGTTTGTTGGGGGGCTTTTCATGAAACACCCAGCCCGCAGTCTCGGGAGCAGCTTGTGACCATGGTTCCCATGAGAGAAAGTCTGAGAGAGTCTGTTTTGTCTAGCGCAACACCTGGCAACCCCCCTCCCTCTGTGCTGTGTGTCAACTAGAAATGAGAAGGAAGAAAATGGCTGCAGCCATGCTCATTCTAAAGTTGACAGCATAGTCCATAGAATGAGAGCATTCCTTTAAAAATGAAAAGGTTGCTTCTAAATGTTAACAATGCATTTTGGGATGCAATGGAATTGCAAATGGGATGCTAAAAAATTGTATAACATCCTAAGGCTGAGTGTGGGATGTACTATTCATGTGTGCACATCTCTCTAGGCTACTGATAGATTTTGTATTTTGTCATTTCTCCACTCTCAAGTAGTCTATACATCATAAAAAAATGTAGACTGTTAACAAGAGAGATAAAAATGCCATCTGTTGATTTTACTGTCAAATACTAATTGAAAGAAACAAACAAGCCTAATTTACAGGTATGTGCTTTCTAACTTATGTCATGGTTCCAACAGATGAAACTCTTCAAAGAACTTCAAGGCATTATAAAGAATCTTTATTAGAGTAGCATAACATCGGCACAAACATAGGTGAAGCAAAAATCTGAATTCCCCTCCCCTGAACACATAGTATCTAGTGCAAATCCCTCCTCTAATTAACAGTCATAAATCACATTCCTCAATTAATTTGAAAGGCAGGCTTTTCCTCCAGTTCTCCAACCTGCCATTTCTTATAATCTCTTATTTCAAAAAACCTTGACTGTCATACAACTGCAATATTGTTATGTCTAACGAACTCCCATACACATTCCTCCCCCCCCCAGTATCATCTAATTCTAAGAGTAAAACAAAGTTAAGGGAAATGGTTGCATCTCGATAAGTTGTCAAAGCAAGAACATCCGTTGTTAGCACCGTTGACACAGGTTTTTTTTGTCATAGAACTCACCGGAATGGAGTTCCAGCACCTTTTTTTGACGGACTTTCCAAGTTTTAAAAGTAACTTTCGAAAATTTGATATTTGGTTCATGTGGACTTGAATCACCCTGTCAAGCGTAGCAGGTTGGCGGCAAAATCATTACAATGGTGCATGTGGGCTGCTTATGTGTCGAGTCCAATGGCTGCTCGGCTTGTGATTGGTCATGTGGTCACACACTGAGTGCTTACTGCGGGCAGCGACTGTTATGTTTCATTACACAACTGACATGTGTGGGTGTGTCTACAGTGATTGACTACGTGTGAAAGGTACATAAAATATTAACAAGATGTGAGTTCCAGTACCTTTTTTCTTACAAAAAAAGCACTGTGAAGAGGAATTATTCAGAGCAACAGAAAGCAACAGGAGAAGAATTCAGTACCAATGGTGCCACCCCTTTAATGCTCAGGGTGCAACCCAGTGGTGGGATTCAAACACTTGAACAATTGGTTCTATTATGTGATACAGGCCTGGGCCTCCCATGCCTAGAACGGACTTCTGGAAGTGGCATCATGCACTTCCGGTGGGCCGTTCTAGGCCTGGGAGGCCTCCAAGGCCTAGACTGGACTTCCAGAAGCCAGCCGGTTTTCCAAATGCAGGTAAATTTAGCTACCGGTACTCCTGAACTGGTGCGAACCGGATGAATCCCACCACTGGTGCCACCCCTTTAATGCTCATTATGCTTCCCATATCACCTGAATGTGATTTGGGTTTTTAAAGACTGTTTTACTTTAAAAATAAAATGGGAAGCCAGCATATTGTCTCCTCCGCCCCCCCAAAAAATAAAAAATATCTGCATGATCTTTATTTCCAGAACTTCCTCTGTAACATGGACTTTAGGCATTCTCAGAAAATAGAAAGGATCATTGTTAGAACCATCCCAGCTTATTGTAAGTTGGGATTGGCTAGCCCAGTGGTGGCGAACCTATGGCACGCACACCACTGCTTCCAGCAGCAGGTTCATTAGGCCACCACCGCTGCCTGGAGCAGGAGTCCAGCCCAGCAGAAAGGCGAAGCGGCCAACTAGCAAGCTTGAGTAGAGGTGGTAGAGCAGAGGTCACCAACCATTGTTGATTGGTGGACTGGAAGAAAAGGGAGGGGAAAGCATTTTACATGCATGCGTGCGTGCACACGGCTGCGAGCATGCATGCACTTCAAATGGGACACGGCTAGAGCCTGCATGATACTAGCCCTGCCCCGTTCTTGCGTGGTACAGCGCCTTGTATCTGTACCCCGCAGTGCAGTGGCAGCCATTCTTGTTTTGCATGCCAGAGATAGCACTCAGAGGCGCCTCCCTGCACCCCCAAGGGCACCACAATGCTGATATGCCCCTGGCACTTTGTGATAAATAAGTGGGTTTTGGGTTGCAGTTTGGGCACTCGTTCTCTAAAAGGTTTGCCATCACTGGGCTAGCCCTTTGAGAAAAAGGGACCTTTTGAGGACTCAGCTGGTCAAGGAAGCCTTTTCTGCTGTGACCCCCACCTTTGGAACATCTTGCTACTGCGGATAAGATCCACTCCCACCATTTTAGCCCTCTGGAATGACCTTAAAGTTGGCTCTGCTAGTTGGCTTGAGATGCTTTATGTAGGAGGTAACTGAAAAGATACATCCCTGTACCACTTGTGCTCTTGCATCTTACTTTTATCTAATTCTTGTTAATTTTGATGTTTTTATATTTATGATTTTACTATATTGTAAGTCACCTAAAGTTGCTTTGGATAGAAAGATGGGCAAATATAAATTTAATAAATAGCAAAGGTAAATTAAGGGTGCTCGGTTTTGGATTCAATAGGGACTGAGACCCCTTCATGGATTACTGCCTTGTTGTGGCGAAGGGGCTTGTGTAATTCAATGAAGCTATGAGCTATGCCATGCAGGGCCACCCAAGGTGGACAGGTCATAGCAGAGAGTTCTGACAAAACGTGATCCACTGGAGAAGGAAACGGCAACCGACTCCAGTATCTTTGCCATGAAAACCCTATGGACAGTACCAAAAGGCAAAACGATATGACGCTGGAAGATGAGCCCCTCAGGTCGGAAGTCGTCCAATATGCTACTGGGGAAGAGCAGAGGGCTAGTACTAGTAGTGCCAGAAAGAATGAAGCGACTGGGCCAAAGCCGAAAGGACGCTCAGCTGTGGATGTATTTAGTGGTGAAAGGAAAGTCCGATGCTGTAAAGATTTTTTCTCCACAGGAACCTGGAATGTAAGATCCATGAATCAAGGAAAGCTGGACGTAGTCAAAGAAGAAATGACAAGACTGAACATCAACATCTTAGGAATCGGCGAACTAAAATGGACAGGAATGGGGTGAATTTAATTCAGATGACCATCAGGTATACTACTGTGGGCAAGAATCCCTCAGAGGAAATGGAGTAGCCTTCATAGTCAATAAAAGAGTAGGAAAAGCAATACTGGGATACAATCCCCCAAATGACAGAATGATCTCAGTTCAAATCCAAGGCAAACCATTCAATATCACAGTAGTCCAGGTCTATGCCCCAACTACCGGTGCTGAAGAGGATGAAATTGACCGGTTGTATGAAGCCCTACAGCACCTTATAGAACTAACACCAAAAAACGATGTCCTTATCATCATGGGGGATTGGAATGATAAAGTAGGAAGCCAAAAGATAACCGGAATAACAGGCAACTTTGGCTTTGGAATACAAAATGAAGCAGGGCACAGGCTGACAGAATTTTGTCAAGAGAATACAATGGTCATAGCAAACACTCTTTTTCAACAACCCAAGAGATGCCTCTACACATGGACATCACCAGACGGTCAACACAGAAATCAGATTGACTATGTGCTCTTCAGCCAAAGATGGAGAAGCTCTATACAGTCAGTAAAAACAAGACCAGGAGCTGACTGTGGCTCAGACCATGAGCTTCTCGTTGCAAAATTTAGGCTTAAACTGAGGAAAGTATGGAAAAGCACTAGGCCACTCAGATATGAACTAAATCATATCCCTGATAAATACACAGTAGAGGTGACAAATAGATTTAAGGAATTAGATCTGATAGAGTGCCTGAAGAACTATGGATGGAGGTTCGCAACATTGTACAAGAGGTAGCAACTAAAGCCATCTGAAAGAAAAAGAAATGCAAGAAAGCAAAATGGCTGTCTGAGGAAGCTTTGCAAATATCTGAGGAAAGGAGGAAAGCGAAAAGCAAAGGAGAAAAAGAAAGATACACCCAATTGAATGCAGAATTCCAGAGAATAGCTAGAAGAGATAAGAATGCCTTCTTAAATGAAGTGCAAAGAAATAGAAGAAAACAATAGAATAGGGAGGACCAGAGATCTCTTCAAGAAAATTGGAGAGTTGAAGGGAACTTTTCATACAAAAATGGGCATGATAAAGGACCAAAATGGTAGGGACCTAACAGAGGCAGAAGAGATTAAGAAGAGGTGGCAAAATTACACAGAAGAACTATACAAGAATGAACTTAACGTCCCTGATAACCACAATGAGGTGGTCACTGACCTTGAGCCAGGCATCCTAGAATGTGAAGTGAAATGGGCCTTAGGAAAGCTGAACAACAACAAAGCTAGTGGATGTGACAGTATTCCAGCTGAGCTATTCAAAATCTTAAAAGACGATGCAGTAAAAGTGCTACACTCAATTTGCCAGCAAATTTGGAAAACTCAACAGTGGCCACAGGATTGGAAAAGATCACTTTACATTCCAATTCCAAAGAAAGGCAGTGCCAAAGAATGTTCAAACTATCGCATCATTGCACTCATTTCACATGCTAGTAAAGTTATGCTTAAAATCCTACAAGCTAGACTCCAGCAGTATGTGGATCGAGAACTACCATAAGCAGAGGCAGGATTTCGAAGAGGCAGAGGAACTAGAGATCTAATTGCCAACATACGTTGGATCATGGAGAAAGCTAGGGAGTTCCAGAAAAACATCTACTTCTGCTTCATTGACTATGCTAAAGCCTTTGATTGTGTGGATCACAACAAACTGTGGCAAGTTCTTAAAGAGACCATCGAGAAACCTATATGCGGGTCAAGAAACAACAGTGAGAACTGGACACAGAAACACTGATTGGTTCAAAATTGGGAAAGGAGTCCGGCAAAGCTGTATACTGTCGCCCTGCCTATTTAACTTATATGCAGAGCGCATCATGAGAAAGGCAGGGCTAGATGAATCAAAAGTTGGAATTAAGATTGCCGGGAGAAATATCAACAACTAAGATATGCAGATGATACCACTCTAATGGGCAGAAAGTGAAGAGGAAACTAAAGAGCCTCTTGTTGCGGATGAAGAAGGAGAGTGCAAAAGTTGGTTTAAAACTTAACATTAAGAAAACCAAGATCATGGCATCCAGCCCTCTCAATTCCTGGCAAATAGATGGGGAAGAAATGGAGGTAGTGACAGATTTTATTTTCCTGGGCTCCAAGATCACCGCAGACAGGGACTGCAGCCAAGAAATTAAAAGATGCTTGCTCCTGGGGAGGAAAGCTTTGGCAAATCTAGACAGCACAGAGATATCACCCTGCCAACAAAAGTGCGTATAGTCAAGGCTAAGGTCTTCCCAGTTGCAATGTATGGCTGTGAAAGTTGGACCATAAGAAAAACTGAGCGCCAAAGAATTGAGGCCTTTGAACTATGGTGGTGGCGAAGACTCCTGCAAGTCCCTTGGACTGCAAGGTGATCAAACCGGTCAGTCCTAGAGGAGATCAACCCTGACTCCTCTTTAGAAGGCCAGATCCTGAAGTTGAAACTCAAATACTTTGGCCACCTAATGAGGACTCACTGGGAATGATTGAGAGCAAGAGAAGAAGAGGATGACAGAGTATGAGGTGGCTGGATGGAGTCACTGAAGCAGTAAGTGTGAGCTTAAATGGACTCTAGAAGATGGTAGAGGACAGGAAGGCCTGGAGAAACTTTGTCCATAGGGTCGCGATGGGTCGGACACGACTTCGCAACTACAACAGCAGGGACTGAGAACTAATACTGTGTAGGACAAAAGGAGGTAATTAATAGGATTCTTAGCAATTCACTTTTTAATTATGTAAATAAATATATATGACTGACCATGCCCACTCTGGTATCTATTTTTTTTTTATTGAAAAGTTTTAAAATACATTTTAACTTTAACAATCCCCCCCTCCCCCTCCCCACCCTATCCCTCCCTACCCCTCCCCCCCTTTCCCCCCTCCCCCCCCCGACTTCCCAGAGCTAAGTACAGGGTATAAAAACAAAGAACAATCATAAACATCCATATGCTACCAACAATAAATTCTTAAATCTATCACTCTCTAGCTCGTATAAAATAACTACAAGCCATATTAATATTACATATAAAAAGAAAGAAAAGAGAAAAAAAGAAAGGAAGACTTATTCAAATGCTAAGTGAAACTTTTTAGTCCCATATTTCTTCTGAATATATTCAATCCATTTTTCCCACTCCATAATATAACGTTCTTGCGAATGATCTTTCAAATAAGCCGAAATCTTTGCCATTTCTGCCAGGTCAGAAACCTTTAAAGTCCATTCTTCTATAGTCGGCAGCTCCTCCTTCTTCCAATACTGACCTATTAAAAGTCTTGCTGCTGTAACTAAATTTAACATCAGCTTAGTGTCCACAACAGTAGCACCTGTAATTATACCCAACAAAAAAAATTGCGGACAAAACTTTATCTTTTGCTTGAAGATCTTCTGCATATTCCACCAAATCTTTATCCAAAAAGCCTTGACCTTTTTACAAGTCCACCATATGTGAAAATATGTTGCATCTTCACCACCACACCTCCAGCATTTTGGCTGATAGTTCGGATACATACTTGCAAGCTTTTTAGGATCTAAATGCCATCTATAAAACATTTTATAAAAGTTCTCTCTTAAGTTTTGAGCTTGTGTAAATTTTACATTCCTCACCCAGATCTTTTCCCACGTATCCATTGTAATAACTTCTTGGATGTTCTGGGCCCATTTTATCATACAGTCTTTAACCAGTTCTGTTTCTGAATCAATTTCTATCAATGCAAGATATATCCGTTTGATATGTGCTGGACCCTGATTTCTAATTTGCTTTATCAAATTTTCATCAGTCATTGCAAAACCAGTTTTCTGATCTTCTTTCCACCTGGCCCGTAATTGAGTATATTGAAACCAGGTTTGAACAATCTTCTCATCTCGCAAGAAATTATACGATTTTAAACACCATACACTTCTTTCCAAGCTTAAGATCTCCTTATACGTAGTCACGTCATGTTTGAAACCAACATTTATGTTTTCTATTGCGTGTTTTGGAATTGCCCACAATGGTATCTTACAATCTAACTTGTATCTATACTTCTTCCAAACTCTTAACAATGCCTGTCTTAAAATATGCACTTTAAACACATTATCTACCTTCTTATCATACAACAAATATGCATGCCAGCCAAATAACAAGTCGTGGCCCTCAAGATTTAATAATCCAAGTGATTGGATTAATTTGACACAAGAGAGATTACTCTGGTATCTATTTTGTGATTTATTGGCTCCTTCACCATCCATGTCTTTGTGATTTTATTAAAACATGCAATCAAAATTCAAAGTGTGCTCATAATTTTTTTAAAAGAATTGGGGGTACTCTGATTTAATAATGCAGTAATAAATAGAGTAATATGGTCATCTTTAGTATTCCAGGAAAAATAATTTGTGGTTACTGAATGTAAATAGTAAATCAGTATGATTTATAACTTTTCCATATCATTGCTGTTACGGATCTATAGAGGTAATTTAACTGGTCTTAAATTACAGTGTTTATTCGGTAAATTCTAATTTGCTAAATACTTTTATTTAATGCTGAACTTATCTTAAACCAATCTCATTTTTTTTTAAAAAAAACCTGAGCTACAGTGTCACAGGTAGGAAGATACAAAGTTATAAAATTTCTGCTTGTGTTCTGTTGCCTGTTGGCTGCACCAGGTTAATTTATAATTGCAAGCTGTTTAAAAATAAGATCAAGTTAAACCTTAAACCTGGTATTTCATGCTAAATGATTAGGGGATGCAAAAATAATGCTAATGAAAAAGCTGATTATTAATAGAATTGTTGTAAAGAATTACTGCCTTGTGCCTTTGAAAAAACCAAATAAGCACCTTGGGACAATCATGACCTAGATGACTGGGAAAATCAATAGATATTTAGACCCAGTTAGATTCCATTTACTACCTGTATGTAAACATTATAAATACTCTCTCATAATGAAGATGTAAAGTTAAATTTCATTGTATAATTGTTTAAATCACATAAATAAAACCAGTGTTTTTAAAAATAATAATATGTAGACTTTTACTCAATCTCTCTAAAAATTTTACACAAGATGGGGTACTTGCCTTTCCTATTTGCTGCTATAATAGCTACTAATAGTACTCCCAGTAGATTTCCATGGCTGTCTGTACAACAGGTTTTAAATAAAATAATATTTAATTATTGGTTTGGTCAACCTGTATGAGAATCAATAGGAAGAAGGTTAAGAGGCGGTTGTCCACATAATGCTGTTTAACCATAACCATATGCCTAATGATCAAAACACTGGTTTCATATACCTGTCTTTTTGTTGAGTCATGAGACATGGAATCTCTATATTGGAAAAAAAATTCTTAAATAGCCTGCATATAAGCTGAAGGAGCAACATGAAATCATGCTAGTCTAAAAAAAAGTCAAGTTTTTGCTCTTCTCCACACTAAAATTCATTCTGTTGCATAGGGCCCATTGTTCAAGTTTCTCAAGATCTTTTTGGATCCTGAGCTTGTCTTCTGGGGTGTTGGCTGTTCCTGCCAGTTTAGTGTCATATTAGAGTTCCCCTTCTATTCCCTCTTCTAAGTCATTAATGAAGATATTGAAGAGTACTGGGCCTAAGACGGAGCCTTCTGCCTTTCATGTGTTATGATTGCTACAGAATGTAGAAAATGGGTGAGTAACACTATGGCAACATTAACTGCTGTATAACATTAGATCTCGCAGTATTCTTAAAAGAGGAAGATAGGTGAAATTAGATGCAGTGAACTGTAACACTTCAATTGGTAAATAATATATTAATTTATCTTTTTTCCCATCTTTAAATGAAAATAAATTGGCAAGACTATGGTCTGCAGTCCATTGGGCATCATTTCTAAAACATTATGCAAAGCAGGCAGAACAAATTTTGAAGGTAGCAAAATTAACTTGGTAATGATTAACT